>NC_140495.1:65430726-65973226 GCF_964271855.1 Acomys minous | reverse complement strand
GGGGGATTACCTCCCCCTGTATATGTTCATAGGGTATCAAGTCTCTTCTTGGCACTCAGAGGAAGGACAGCAGGTCACCCACAAAAATTTAGAACCCAAATTTACCCTGACTACAAGATGCGCAGGTATAATAATTGAGCAGAGATTAAGGGAATGTCCACCAATGATTGGCCCAACCTGACACCCACCACTGACACTATTAAAGATACTCTGCTATACTTTCAGATGGGAGCCTAGCAAAGCTATCCCCAGAGAGGCTCTACCCAGAAATGGATCGAAACAGATGCTGAGGCTCACAGCCAAACACTGGGTGGAGTTCAGGGACATTTGTGGAAGAATGAAGGGAAGGATAGAAAAGAGGGCATAGGGTGCTCCACAAAAGACCAACAGAGCCACTAACCAGGGCCTGGGGCACTCGCAGAGAGTGAAGGACCGACCATGCATGGTCTAGATTTAAAACCCCTTAGAAGATGGGCAGCATAGTTGTCATGGGGGTCCCCTATTAAGGGGAATGGGTGACTGTCTCTGACATAGACTCTGTTGCCTGTTTTTCAACCACTTCTCCCTTGTAGGGCTGCCTTACCAAGCCACCCAGAAGAGGATGTTTTTAGTCCTGATGCAACTTTGTGTGCTGGGGTGGATTGGTGGAGGGAGGGGCTTTTTCTGAGGAGTAGGGGTGAAGGGATAGGGGTAAGAGGGAGGGTTGGACTGGAAGAAGAAAGTAGAGGGGGCGACAATTGGGATAAGTGAATAAATACATAACTTAATTAATTAATTAATAATAACATAACCAAATCTCAAATTCACCACATTTTCAAGAATTTACATAATATATGATAAGAAATTTAGTGAGCAGATACTGTGCAAATTCAGTGATCATTCTGAAATTTCTAGTCCCAGTATTTTGAAGCAGTCCTATATTATCCAGTTTTGACAACAAACAAAATTTAATAAAATACCAATTAAAAACACCTCTGTCTTGAACACTGATATCTTACGTAAGAACAAAAAAAAAAAAAACAAAAACAAAAAAAAACAAAAACAAAAAACTATTTATAAATAAAGTATTGAGTTTTCAAGACAGCTCTAGCCCACTACTAAAAGTAATACTTCACTAGTGTCCACTAACCCTCCTTTGTATGTGAGTGACAGACACAACTATCATTTATATTCTATGCACTTACTGTGAATAATTTGGCCTATAACTGTGAGAGTTCATTAACTGAAAGTTTGTAATTAAAACCAACCTTGGATATTTTGTAACCAAAATTTATCTATGCAAATAATCACTATTTCCACAAAGTTAATCAAGTGTTTACTATGTGTTTAATTGTGGAAAACAAGTATATAAAAGTCCTCATTATCTCAATCAAAGCTAAAATCATTGACAAGAAATTAAACTCACAGTGAAAGCCTGCCTGTTATGGTACATCGAACCTCTACTTTTGAGGGCATAGATGTTCTTTTTAATTCTCTTCCTTAAGGAATTGTTCTCTAACCCTTTTATCATATAACTTTAAAAAAATTACAGAACTCATATTTTTATTAGTCCATTCTGGTTGGTATAGTAAGATATCATATTTCAAGTAATTAATAAACTCTGTAAATTTATCTTTAATAATTCTGGAAAATGAGAAATGCAAGACTGAATGCCCAGCAGACTGAGTCCAGGGAGGGTGTACGTTCTGGTTTATAAATGGTGTGTTCTTGTGGTGTAAGTAAGAGACTGAACTCTTTTGGACAACCATAGAAGAGTGATAATCCTTTCATTGGACTTTGTCCTCAGAACTTTATGACCTCTCAACTATCTTAAGTACCGTACTCTCATGTCATACTCCAGAGGCTAGGATCTTAATACATGCATCTGAGGGTAGATACACATTCAGACAAAAGCATTGCAATAAGTATGATTTGATCCTGGACCATAAAGAAGATCAGAAGACAGCCATTGGCTCTTGGTTCCAGGCCTCTCCGTGTTCTCTTCTTCATAGACATCAGACTAATGATAGCTGCAAGCTAAATATGATATTTTCTAATTTTTCCTTATTTCATTTGAATTCTGCAGAAAAGTGCAAACGTGTATAGCCCATAAATTCTCACAGAAGTTCAATTCTACTGGTTGGTCAAAGTGCTTAGCCTGAGGCATCTTTGCTGAAAAGGAAAATGTCCAATATTCATATCCCCAGGCTGGATCACTACATGCTACATGTCTGATATAGTAGTGGAACTTATTCAAAAATTATGTTTGAGTGCAAGGGAAAAGAGGACTAGATCACCACATCATCGTAAACAAACAGGTCCAGGGCAGGCAAAGCCCAGTAAATGCCTTCTATACATACTTTAAAGTAGTAGCAATACTCATGGTGTCTTGGAACCATATGAACACACTGGACTTCTTTTTCAAAGGTTCATGTTGTCTCTATCATTAGCAAAATAGCTATCAGAATACAAATAACAGTACTATCATAAAAGCACACATAATGGTTACTATTATTAAACAACATCTGTGGTTTGCATGACATCCACCCAAATATCCATATGTTAAAAGTTTGGTTGTCAGTCTGTATCTCTCTAGGGAAGTCAGGCTCTTAAGATCTGGGGTCTAGTGAGAGGAAATAAGGCCGTAGTGGGCACTCCATTGGAAGAAATATCACACACTAATGTTTTGCTTATTTCCTTTGCTTCCTGGTCACAAAGAGGCAAATGGCTCTGCCTAGGTGTCCTGAGGAAAACATTCTCCACATGAAGTGTTGCCTCTACAGTCAAAATGGACACAGAGCCACAAGTCATGCACAGATGCCTCTGCAGCAGTGAGCTAAAATAAACTTGTCCTATTTCCTAAGTTATTTCATCACAGTGGTTTGCTACAATATCATACATATGTCTTACACAGCAGTGGCCATTTACAGGTTAAAAACTTAAGCCTTCTGTATTAACTTCATCTTTTAATCATATAATATAAAAATGTAAATATTACTGCTCACAGGTAGGATAAAAATAAAATTCAGAGATACTCATGAGCATGTCTGGAGACTCATGACTTGACCAGAGACTGACATTCCAAATCTATGTCACAGAATTTTTGTCCCAAACACAACTTAGATCACACATACCATGGCTCTTAAATGATCATATTTCAGAGAAAATGCCCTTCTGAAGGTCATAGCAAAATAATAACAACATGGTTCTTGAAATATATCTTAATCTTGACATCAAAATTACATGCAGCTTCCTTTTTTTAACTTTTAATATTATTTGTTTGTTTTGCCCCTCAGAATCAAAGATACATCAGGCAATTTTCTGAATAAAAAAATTTTTGAAGACAAAAATTCTCCCTGGATTCTCAAATCTTTAGGACCATTATTTTTTAAAAAGAGAAAGTCCAATATATAAGCTCAGTATGCACCTTAGTTCAGTTCCCTCTTAAATATCCTAAGTAATTCTTCTGTCTCATACATAATTATGCTGTCACAAATAGTTTCTGTCTTTTGAGAAATCCCAGTGTTTAAAGTTATGCTTGCTAACCTAGAAAAGCAACTTAGAAAAAAAACTGAATTCTAAAGTTTTTTTCTCATAGGTGATTTTCAGTTTATTTAAGTTAACAGATTAACCATTAAATAGACATGTAAAGAAACATTCGATCCACATCTGAACATAGTGCTATAAGTCCCCACATAAAGTCAACCCTCATTGTAAAAGTAACATACTTACAATTCCTCTGATGAGTGGTCTTTATCACTCATTTTCTGAAATACTGTCCAGCATAAAGTAAAAACATAAAACAAAAGCAGTGAGAGCATACCAGAAGCTAGAAATGTTTGTATATAAAACTCAATATCCAACAAAGAGACATTTTCAAGAGTTCATGAAATATCTGTGTTTGGGGGCTATGCTAACATATGCCTAACAATGACATGCTTAATTATATCCTGTAGCACACTCATTGATGATAAACTGTATATTGACATATTAATACATTAAAAAATCCACTTGGTTTTTAGCAAACTTAATAGATTTTCTACAACTAAAATTCCTTTTGTTCTTAAAGTGATCTAGAAAAAAATATAGATGCACCTTGGTAATCTTTAATGTTTCCCAGTTTCTCTGATGTTCTCCTCTACTACATGTGATAATTGCCTAAGAGAAACCCCCACCATCCCTCAGCTCATGAGGCCCTTAGGTGGACACTGCCCTTATCAGCATGCACTGGCCTCTGTGCATGGTAAAGCTCTTGTTATGCTAAATGAACACGTTATTAAACTGCTTTCTGAATATTTATGTTTATAACAGTAAATTAGTTCTGCTCTCGGCCTCCTTACTGCAGTGGTCAGTGGTGAATGCAGAGGCTCATACCTGGTGAAAATGCTGAAAATCAGAGACTATGGAATGCTCAGTCCCAAACTGACACTGATATTCCTCTCTCAAGTGTTTACGGTACTTCATGATAGACGGGGCAGAAGGAAAGAAGTGTGAGGAGGTTGCTACTAAAAGACGTCTTGTGGGCATGGCGTAAACACTGTACTCAGGGCCTCTCTGAAGCCATGGTTACTGACACAAGGTTTGACTCTTTAACATTATTAGGTGAGCGGTCCTGGGAAGTATTAGAAAGGCAATGAGCGTGAGCTTGAGTTAAAACCCAGAAGCAGAGTTTGCTTGTGGTCTCTGTTTCCATTCCTGCCTCCAGGTTTCTGCCTTGCTTTGCCCAGTGAAAAACTAAAGCTATAAAGCAGATAAACTCCTTTCACCCCCAAGTTGATTTTGGTAACAGCAACAAGAAGCAACCTCGAACATATACTTTACAAAAATGCACAACTTCATAACTTAGCAAATGCACAACAGCATCAAATCAGGGTACAAACTCTGAGAAAGTAGCCCTGCAGGATAGACTTCTGCAATCACTTGAAGCCAAACTGGAAATCGCAGTCACACTGTGATTTAGCATTTAATAGCAGCACCTTGTGACACATGACTAATTATTTTCCTGCTCTATAATTGTCGCCTACCCCCTCACAGAGGTTTTTTTCCTTTACAGAAGATGAGGGGGTGGATTCCTACAAACAATATAGAAAGAGACTTGAAACAACAGAATAACTCAAGAAACCCTTTAGCTCACAGTGGGGAAGAGTGAACAGCAAGGACAACAGCAGCACAAGAGCTCTGCTGATTGTTTTTCCATTAGTAGCAGCCACAGCACCTTCAATAAACCTTATTAGAGCCAAGGGACTTGAAGGGCAGCCAGTAAAACGTGGTATTTTCATGGTAAAGCCAATACTTTAATGGTTGTACTTTTGCAGTTTATTATTTTATTGATCTCTAAGGAAAATCCTCAGCAAGAAGTTATGTTTTCTTATGGTATCAGAGTATGGAAAATGGACAATAGCCAAGGACTCTAAGCAAAAAAAGAGGTCCCAGTTTCCCCTAAGCATATTGCTTCAGGTTGCATGCATTGATTTTTTTGTCCAAAAAGACACTATTATATGATACAACAAGAGAATCCTCAAAGATTTATATGTTGGGGATTCTTTAAAATCTGCAGAAAGAAAACTGGAAAAAAAAACTATCTATGCCTTTTTGTTCGTTTTCAGTGAAAACACAGCATTAAGACAAAAGAGACTTTTGGGTTGTGTTGCTTCTGCACAAACTGAATTGTCCGATAGCACCCTGTACCCCTACTCTCCCTGTTGTCCTCCTACTTTATAATACAGTATGTCTAGGATCCTTGGCTATGCAAGAAAGTAATAAAATACTCACTTTTGCCATTAGGAGTAAAATCTTGTCCAATAAAGATAAGAAAATAGCTTTAAACTTGTTTAGACTATACTCGTTATAATTTTATAATAAAAAATTGATTATAATAAACAATTTGTCATATTTTTTCAACTAATTTTCCCTAGTCAACACTGGTAACACATAATGGCTGATGCATCATCCCTAGTGTGAATCATTTGCACTGAATTCCAACTCTGTCTTGTCTCTTTGTCTTTTTCTTCTCCATCCGCAAGATTCAAGGATGCATTCATGAACAAACACACAGAAACTCATTATGGACATTGAGTTTCAAAACTTCAAGTTAGTAGACTATACAAACAACAGGAACCATAAACCTTCAGTCATAGCAGAAGGAGGAAAAGGCAGTTGTGTCTGGAGTTGAAACTTATGTATTTATTCCTGCTATTTAACTTTTTTCCCTTAGGCTTTGGAAAATTGCCATAGATATTTAATGTAATATACCTAAGGACTTTTCCCTAATATTTCTTCACTGTCCCAACCCTAAAGGATTTTTCTTTCATCCCTGTTCAACCATCAGCTAACAATATTGTATATATGGCTATGTCATCACGCCCAGAAAAAGCTCCTGAATTCTCAGTTTGGAGACTTAGCTTCTGAGAAGCTATTTCAGTCATGGCTTACTTTACTAAGTATTTGTATCTTAGCAATTCTTCATCTTCAATTGGGGCAAAGGGAAAGAAAGATTTTAATTCAGCTGGCAATGATTTCCAAGTTAGAACAAAATGCCATGATGAGATAAATGTTCATATTTTTTAATGTGAATATTACATTGATTTTAATTAAATTATTTAATAGCTAGTTAACAGTTTTTATAATACATTTGTTTTATTACACAAGTATAAAAACAAACTACATACAGCAGGGAGAACCATGTGGCAATCATGAATAATGAATTCTATACATGTTACACTCATAGTGGTTTGGCCATCTGCATTCATCCCGTTTGAAGTAAGTGTCTTTCCTGTCTTGTTGGGTCTAAATTTCCAAATGAAATTCAACATCTATCCTACCTCAACTCTCATAGCTTAACGTCTTTATCTTGATCTAAAATGATCTTATCCTCTAACCACTTAAACCTGGTTGTAAAACTATTCTATCTTGTCTTCAATGCCCCTCAGAGACTTGAGAAGGAATAAAGCTTAAATTCCTGAGTGAACCAGCAGTGTGGGTTAGCAGCTTCCAAAATGTACAAATTGACTTAAGACGGTTTACTTCCTGACCAGTCACCCAATACACTATATAACATTGGAGCCTCGTCTTCAGCTTTCTGGCCTAATATCTCTGCCAGACTTGTTCACAGGGCAGGAACCATTGAGGATTTACTTAACCTGACTTGGCAGAGTGCGGCCATCAACTCTGCCTGCATCTAAGTTGCCCGTTTTTAGGCAGATTCTGTTCGTGGCAGGAACGAGGACATTTTGCCCAGCGGCTGGTTTGCCACCTATGAAGCCATGTCCATAAGTAGGTTCTTTGATGCTCATCATCTTCTTTGAGGTCGGCTGGTCAAAGAATTTGTTCATATTTTGTTATAAAATATTTGGTCACCCGTTGGACAAGTAATAAAAGTGAAGCATGAAGAGTTCAAGGGTGGAACTGCGAATCTTTCATTGTGCTTCAAAGGTGGTCACCTTGCCAATAGGAGAAAGCAACTCATACTTTCATCCTTAATACGTGACATATGCTCTACTAACTGTAGTGGTCATTATGAAACATGGAATGTAGGGCTTGCCGCCAGCCTTACTTTACAAAGTGGGAACATGTCATGTTAAATAGAACCAGGAAATGGTGAGCTCAGGTTTAATGCAGGTCGGCTAGTCACCAGATCATTCCTCCGCTTCCCGTCCATGGAATGAGTTTGTAATGTACAGATAGTTATCATCATAGCATTTGACATATAGAAGCATGAAATGTATCTTGAGTTTTTTCTTTTTTTAAATTTTTTATTAATTTATTCTTGCTACATCTCAATGGTTATCCCATCCCTTGTATCCTCATATTCTTCCTTCCCTCCCATTTTCCCTTATTCCCCTCCCCAATGACTGTTCCTGAGGGGGATTTCCTCCCCCTGTATATGCTCATAGGGTATCAAGTCTCTTCTTGGTAGCCTGCTATCCTTCCTCTGAGTGCCATCAGGTCTCCCCCTCCAGGGGGGACATGGTCAAATATGAGGCACCAGAGTACGTGTGAAAGCCATACCCCACTCTCCACTCAACTGTGGAGAATGTTCTGACCATTGGCTAGATCTGGGTGGGGGTTTAAAGTTTTACGGCCTGTATTGTCCTTGGCTGGTGCCTTAGTTTGAGCAGGACCCCTGGGCCCAAATCTGCCTATCATAATATTCTACTTGTAGGTTTCTAGGGCCCTCTGGATCCTTCTACTTTGCTATTCTCCCATGTTTCTCTCATCTAGAGTCCCAATAGGATGTGCTCCCCTCTGTCCCAATTTCCTGGTAAGTGAAAGCTTTCATGGGACATGCCCCTTGGGCTACTATGCAGATATAAGTGAGTATATACCAGAGTATCTTGAATTTTAAATTTCATAATAATATTCTCTGGAAAACATAAATTGTTCCATTAAGTTAATATGTTAGTTATTAATTTAGTTTTCTTCTCCAGAACCATTCTTTCCTTTCTCCTTTAATGTAGTGAACAATAGTAACTTCTTCATCACATTTATGATGCTAATATTCCTATCATAAACTCCAGGAATGTACATAGGATGTGTGGTCTGCAGGTGACATCATAGGCTTGATATTGCTTCTTGAAAACCCCACTAGCCCTCTTTGAAGTAGACAAGTATTGCTCCCAGCTTCCTGTTCATAGAGTCTGTGATGTCCACTCCAGGTATAGTGACTACAATATGTGTGGCCTCAATGATCCTGTGAACTCCTCTGCCATGAAATCTGATAGTACTACTTGGGAAAATAGTCTCATGTTTCAAACCTGCCCTGCCTTGTTGACTATTTCTCAGCCATAAGTTCTTTTGTACAAAGTTCCTTTGTAACTTATAGCCACTCACTCTAATTCATGAGAGTCACTATAGCTTACATTTTCAGTAAGATCCTCTCTACGGATCAACAGTATCATGATCTTTTGATTAGCTCTAAATTGACATATAACAACCAGAAATTCTAACAGTTCCATTTCTTTAAGTATCATTTTCTCTACCCCAGAGATAAAAATACACTTATATTTGTGTGTTTGTTTGCTGTTTAGGAAATACATAGTGAAAATTCACTTTAGCACAAAGTTTCAATGGAATAATACTTATGAAGTAACTATATCCAGAAGAGGAGTCAGTATGAAGCCGAAATGCTTACTTCTCCTGATGTTTGAATAGCATTACTAAAGATTTTCCCTTATATTTTAAAGCACCAAAATTTAGGCTGAATATTTCCTTCGACACATATAGGATGATATTTTTTATCGTTGCTGGATGATTAGAATATCAAATGGAAAATATTCACTCAGCTCTTTCCAAGAAGTGCAAGCCTGGATAATAACTTATCACAGTAGCAGGGAATTTAATTCTGGTTTGTTAAGGGTAGAAACAGAAATAAGAGACATAAACTTGATTCAGTGATTCAAAGGGAAAGTTGTTCTTTTGGCTAATTTTACATCTGAACTTGCTCGTTAAGTGCTGCCCAGCTAGGCAGTCAAATGTACTTTCTATAAGTTTCTGAAAGACATGGAAAACTGAAAAGGGAAAATACCCCTTACCTGTATAGGCAAGAATCATCTAATTTGTATAAGGATCAAGTATAAGAAAGCAAAATAGGCAGGGCACACTGATGGTCACTGATAGAACTGAGACATCTTTTGCAGACACCTCTCCTACTGGGACTACATATTTCTTTCTTTTCCTCTCTTTATCTCTCACATTTTTAAACCTCAAGGTACAAGGTCATAAGATACTGTCACTTTTACTATCAGCAGTAACAACTACAGTGTGTCTGGGATTATTTGCAGAAGCCCTTAATGGCACACTACTGAAGCCCAGTGGCATCTATAAAAAACGAATGAGCACTTGAGAAGTGTGTGCATTTTTAATGCACTATGAATAATCATAGGGATCTATAAATCTATTGGAAGTAGCAATGCTGTGGATGTAGAAATATCCTAATTATCTTCCCCCATTTATGTGGGAATGAATACATGAAGAAAAAATTTTGTCTGAACCAGCAAGAAACTCTAATACATGAAGAAGTTTGAACACATGAAGAAAAGGAAAATATTAGAAGGAGGAAAACTTACAAATAACATCCATCCTCAGTCATGTCCATATGTGTCTAAAATAAGTGGAGGGAGCACTAACATTTTTAATGTCCTCAGTGTAAAATAAGTAAGTCTTTGAAAGGCAACCCCACCTGAAGAAAAATTATAGAATATTTCCTCCCAGTTCTCATTATGACTTGCTTTTAAGTGTCTAAAGATAAATCTACTGAAGTAGGGCTGTGTGCCCCTTTCCTTCCCTCTCCCTCATTAACACCACCCACTTCTTCATCAAAAGGATCATGTTTCATTTACTGAGTTCTGATTTTTATCTTCTAATCCAAACTACCGAAGGAACTGCAAAGATAACATAGAGTTCCAAAATGTGCTGAGCCTTTGCATCTGACATTTTCCCAAACCATTAAGTCAAATATGTCATGCTATTGACATATTTGAGGAATATGATTCTCTACTTAAAGTGACATTCAAAGCTAATAACCCAGCACAGCATCATGTTGGAGGTGGTCTGCATTTGTTCTTTACGAAAAGAAACCACAAACACAAACACACACACACACACACACACACACACACACACACACACATATATATATATATATATACATATATATGTAGGTAGGTAGATGATTATGATGATGATAGATAGATAGATAGATAGACAGACAGACAGACAGACAGACAGATAGATAGATAGGGCCATTCCAAAAACCAGTCAGTACAATAAGCGATATTCACAGAAAATGTCAAGGGAGGTGTTTATAAAAAAAACTATAACACCTCCTTATACCATTCAATCCCCTCCTTGTCTGCCCATGAAGTTTGTCCTTAGAAGATGAGTCCACAACCCACGATACTATATTTATCTGCCTTTTAATCCAAGAAACCTTAACTTTATCCCCACGAGCTGTTTTACTTACATTTTCAGGTAAAGCGTAACGGCAGTGGAGTGAAAAACTCCACAGAAAACAAATATGTAAAGGTTGAGACAATATTTTTCTGGAATGTAGAGTCTTGACGAGTAGGAATATTTCAGCTGTCCAAATAACTGGTGATCCTCCGCTTTCTCCAGAAAGGCATAACCTTTCTTGTGACCCATGTAAAGGTGAAGAACTGCAGCTGCTGTGAGATCACCCCAGGGGCATCTGAAGGGAAGCTCACCCTGGGAAAACTGAGAGAAGCATGCCAAACCCAAATCTGTACTGTCTCTGTGCTTTTCAATAACCTGAAGGGCTACATTTAATTACTTGATGATATGTGGCTAATCAAAGGTACGAGGCATATTTGTAACGTGAGAAAGCCCAGATGAGAGGTTTCACAAGACATGTCATCATAAGGTGAGAATTTTAGCTCTCTGAAATTGATTTAAAATTTTGAATTGAAACCGGGGAAGATTTAGGGCAGGAACAAAGGAGATGTGTCTATTCTGATCCACCACCTATCTCATGTGCCGATGAGTCATTGAGCATGTGGGGATGCTGGGTAATTCAGTCCCTTAGAGTCATCTGTGTTGTTCTTGGAATAAAAATGCCTACAGACTTTATCTTGCCAAAGAGGGAAACAAATCTGTTTCTGTCAAAAAACAAAACCCATATGTACTGTAGCATCAAACATTCAAACCTCTACATCAGTGCCTTTTCAGAGTCCAGCCTCTTTATATATACTAGGTGTAATTTGATGTTTATTTACAAATTCAAATTTAGACATGGCCTTCCATTGCTTGTGCCCTTTTTGACATATAAGAATTTCACTTTCATTAAGTAAATAATTTTGGAGTGTTTAAAGACTCTTACATTTATGTCCTTGACTAAGCATTACTGAACTTCTACGCTGAAGAGGTGACCATCTGTCAGGACAGAAACTGTCACTGACAACAATAGTGTTGCGGCCATTCAACACTAGTTCTGAATGTCCCTGGAGTATTCCTACAGAGAATATGAACACCCAATATTTGAATTCCCATGGTAGCCTTTGATACAGCCACCCCACTGTGCTAGAATTTTACTCTATTTGACACTAAACTACTAGCTAAGAGAATGGAGTTGGTCAAAAGCGGTGGTATAGAATAAGGCTAAGTGGTCATCCTATATGTGAGAAAAAAGCAATAAAAAAAGAAATTAAACACTCAGGAAAGGAGGAAGGTTATATATATAACTCAGTTATATATATATATAAACACTGAGTCAGTAAGGCTATTCTCTATAACTAGAAATGGATAAGACAGAACTATCACCTGATTCTTATCCTAACAACAGACTGCATGCTGAAAAGTATTTTCATTTTGGGTTCATTCTAAAGAGATTTGCATAAAGCTAAAACCACTCAAATAAACACTAAAAAAAGTCTCTCTCTCTCTCTCTCTCTCTCTCTCTCTCTCTCTCTCTCTCTCTCTCTCTCTCTCTCTCTCTCTTTGTGTGTGTGTGTGTGTGTGGGGGGGGGGGTGCTGAGTGTAAAGTTCTATACCAGGTGCTATTTCCAAGAACCAACCACTTTGACTTTTGGGACACAGTATCTCCATGCTGTCCGGGGCTCACTGTTCAGTGCAGGCTGCCTGGCCAATAAGCTTTATGAATTCTCTTGTCCCCACCTTCACAGGGGGTGGGGGGTGTGATTGAACTCACATCCTCATATGCACAGAAAACACTTTAGCAACTGATCTATTTCCCAAGCCCCCTCTTTCCAAATTATCTTAAAAGAAAGAGTAAAGAGCAGAATGAGAAAATGGAATGTAATTTTTTTCCTTTTTTTTATTAATTTATTCTTGTTACATTTCAATGGTTATCCTAGCCCTTGTATCCTCCCATTCTTCCCTCCCTCCCATTTTCCCCTTATTCCCCTCCCCTATGACTGTTCCTGAGGGGGATTACCTCCCCCTCTATATGCTGATAGGGTATCAAGTCTCTTCTTGGTAACCTGCTGTCCTTCCTCTGAGTGCCACCAGGTCTCCCCCTCCAGGGGACATGGTCAAAGGTGAGGCACCAGAGTATGTGAGAAAGTCATATCCCACTCTCCACTCTACTGTGGAGAATGTTCTGACCATTGGCTAGATCTGGGTAGGGGCCACCAGGTCTCCCCCTCCAGGGGACATGGTCAAAGGTGAGGCACCAGAGTATGTGAGAAAGTCATATCCCACTCTCCACTCTACTGTGGAGAATGTTCTGACCATTGGCTAGATCTGGGTAGGGGTTTAAAGTTTTACGGCCTGTATTGTCCTTGGCTGGTGAAATTTTTAAACATTCTAAACTGTAACACTGTGAGATTTATGTCAAGAAAATAAATTTAAGAGGGTTCATGGCTTTTGTCATGAAGATATTCACCATGGAGTGAACATTAAATACATAATCAATAACACGATTAATGTTACATTTGAAATATTTTAAGAGTTTAAAAAATCCACATTAAGACTTAGATTCCAGAGAGGATAATAGGCTAATGAAATAAGAACATTTGCCCAGGGTGAAACAAAGATTAATATATTCTGTGGGAACACATGGCTTGGTAGCAATAAATATTCTCTCTCTCTCTCTCTCTCTCTCTCTCTCTCTCTCTCTCTCTCAACCCCGTGTGTGTGTGTGTGTGTGTGTGTGTGTGTGTGTGTGTGTGTGTGTCTGTGTGTCTGTGTGTCTGTGTGTGTCTGTGTGTGTGTGTGTCAGTGTGTATTTTCAAGGGAAGTCTTTGGATCTTAAAAAGCAATGTAACAATTATATCGCCAACATTTAAAAACCATATCTCATTCCTTCCTAGATTCCTTTATACCTGGTATTGACTGCTATTTATTCTTCTTAGTTTTGTCATCTTTGTGATCTTGGGTCTATTATGTTGCACACCACTGACCTTAACGATAGACTATAATTAGGCTCTGCCAAAGCGATACTGGAAGGAGTCTGCAAGTGTGGAGAGAGACTTCTAAGGATATTTTCTGTGTCTAATGTCTATCAGGAGCTCCTTAGTCATCCTCTCCAGCCAACAGCAGTAGTTTGTCCAATGACTGCAAGTGATTCCATTTTGGCGTTCTGAAATCCTGTGGGACCACAGTCACCATGTGGTCAGTACCAGCTGAACATCACTCCTGCTTAGAGGCCTGGGTACAACAACACAGGGCATCTTCTCAGAGGTCAAAGAGTCCCACATCAAACAATGAGGGACATGTACCATGGGTCTAAATGTCTATTGAGAATGCCTGATCCTTTTACTTGACAATGTGATGTTGTCATCTACAAATGTGTTGAGCCACATGCCTAGCTTTCTTGGACCACAGATTTGGATTTGCCTAGTAGACTCTACTATAGCTGAATCCATTCCCTCAGCAAACCCTTCCCACCATGCCAGTGTCTGGCTGTCCAGATCTTTTTCTTTTTTATTAATTTATTCTTGTTACATCTCAATGGTTATCCCCTCCCTTGTATCCTCCCGTTCTTCCCTCCCTCCCATTTTCTCCTTACTCCCCTCCCCTATGACTGTTCCTGAGGGGGATTACCTCCCCCTCTATGTGTTCATAGGGTATCAAGTCTCCTCTTGGTAACCTGCTGTCCTTCCTCTGAGTGCCATCAGGTCTCCCCCTCCAGGGGACATGGTCAAAGGTGAGGCACCAGAGTATGTGAGAAAGTAATATCCCACTCTCCACTCTACTGTGAGATCTTCACCAACCCTACGTCTGACAAAGGTCTAATATCCAAAATATATAAGGAACTCAAGAAATTAAATACCACCAAACCAAATAACCCAATCGAGAAATGGGGCATGGAACTAAACAGAGAATTCTCAACAGAGGAATATCAAATGGCTGAGAAACACTTAAAGAAATGCTCAACCTCCTTAGTCATCAGGGAAATGCAAATCAAAACAACTCTGAGATTCCATCTTACACCCATCAGAATGGCTAAGATCAAAAATTCAAGTGACACCACATGCTGGCGAGGATGTGGGGAGAGAGGAACACTCCTTCATTGCTGGTGGGAATGCAAACTAGTACAACCACTTTGGAAATCTATCTGGTGCTATCTCAGAAAAATGGGAATAGGGCTTCCTCAAGACCCAGCTATTCCACTCCTTGGAATATATCCAGAAGATGCTCCAGCACACAACAAGAAAATTTGCTCAACCATGTTCATAGGAGCCTTATTCATAATAGCCAGAACATGGAAACAGCCGAAGTGTCCCTCAATAGAAGAATGGATAAAGAAACTGTGGTACATATACACTATGGAATACTATTCAGCTATTAAAAACAAGGAATTCCCGAAATTTGTGGATAAATGGATTGAGCTAGAAATGATCATAATGAGTGAGTTAACCCAGAAGCAGAAAGACTCAAATGGTATATACTCACTTATATCTGCATATTAGCCCAAGGGGCATGTCCAGATCTTATTCAGACTTATTTATATTGGCACAAACCAAGTTCGCATAAACTTTCCTAGTAGAGAAACTCAAGAAAATTACAGGCTTAGCTTTTGATACAAAGATAAAATATTTTATTATAACATTACATGAAAATAAATATACTGCATATATAGGGATGATAAGGCTCTAAATAATGTATATGATTATATACTGGTTTATTAAAAACACAGCTGATAATAAGAACCTTAACATCATGAAACTGAAACTCAAGAATATATCAATATATTCTTGATAAAATATTACATGGTGCTTCTTCAGTAGCTTCCTAAACAGTCAGTCAATATATATGTTTACTCAGCATAATGGACAATGTTTTAAATTCAAGTCAAGTTTGCTTTATAATGTGCTTTTTATTACATTAACATTCCTGAGAAAAAACAATTAAGATGAAAACATTTGTGTTGCATAATTGATGCTTTACATGTATCTATGAAAGTTGTACAATTAGACCCAAGGGGGCCCATTAGTGATTCACCACCATCTGCTACACATAAATGCATACTGCTAAGGCTTTGAATTTTGTTGAGTAAAGTGGCAAACGTAATGCTGATTTTCGTATGTTTGTATCTTCTATAGACAATAAGCATTTTACACTCTCAGAGCGCCTGAGGCTACACGCAAGCATGAAGGGAGTGATGTTGGGTTAAAACTGACCCCATTCTTTTATGAATATAACAAAAGCAATTTGGATGTTTTTTCTGAAGAGAATTATGAAACAAAATTTTAATCTTACAAAAACATAAGGTTAATTTTTCAGGTGGTCCTTAAAAATAATTTGATTGTTCTTCCCCCACAAAAAAAGAGACATGACATTTCTACCTTTCAATACTTGAAGGAAAGATATATTCCCTTTTCTCCTCTACTTTTCTAATTTTTTAACATTCTATACAACCAGGACAAATGACTATAATCTGATGACATAGATTTGTGTCAAATCTCCACAAATGATTTTCTTCTGATTGACAAATTTGATTTTTAGTCATATATCTTTTAAAGACGGGCATTATTTTTCAGTTTGCATTAGCCTTTTGTGTGTGTGTGTGTGTGTGTGTGTGTGTGTGTGTGTGTGTGTGTGTGTGTATGTGTGTATGTGTGTGTGTATCAGCATGTCTTTGTTAGGATTTTTATTGTGCTGATGAAGACACCATAACCAAAAGTAAATTTGGGAAGAAAATACTGATTTCATCTTACATTTTTCAGGTAACAGACCGTCACTGAAGGAAGTCAGGCCAGAAACTCAATGCAAGAACATGGAGGCTGAAGCTGGTGCAGAGGCCACAAAGGAGGGATGTTTACTGGCTTGTGCCTCATGATGTGCTCAGCCTACATTCCTAATGTCACACAGGACCACTAGTCCAGGAGTTTCACAGACCACAGTGAGCTGCATCCTTCTTATCAATTGAGAAAAATGTACTGCAGCCCTTCCCACAAGCCAATCTAGTGGGGCCATTTTCTCAGTTGAGGTTCCTTATTTCAAATTTTCTCTAGCTGTTGTCAAGTTCCATAAAACTAGCCTGCACACAGAACCTTTATAGCCTGAAATTAATCCGTTTGAAAAATAGTGAACTGACTACAGATTATTCTGTATCTCTCTGCTTGGCACAGGAATCTATAAATTCTTAAACATTATTTAATATAAATGTTTGAATAGGAATAGGTGTCTTAAGGCAATGAATAATACAGCAACCTAGAAACATGGGCACACAAGACAAAGAAAAACACTAGAGAACAATTCCTCTGTTAGAACTGACTTTCAAATTTACCTCTAAATATTGGGTGTATATTCATGCTAACCTCATGACTATTTTGGTTACAAAGGGACCTCCAAAATAAAATATATCTTATGCTTTCCTAAAATATTTTGAGCTAAATAATAGAAAATATTGTCCAAATTTATTTTCTCATAAAGGACTGCCCAACCACATGCAAGAAGCCTATAGAAAAGAAATCCTTCATAACATACTATACAGGACAAAGAATGGGTATTAAACGTTGAAAGAGAGAAACGTCAATGCGCTGCCCATGAGGATTGACTCTTATGATTTGATAGAAACATTTAATGCTAGAATGGTTTGGAAAAAATATATTCTATGTTCTAATAATCCACAACAGCCAATCAAGACTATTATGCCCAGTGAAACTACCTATTAAGACTGAAGAGCAAATCAAAACATTCCATAATTAAATCAGACTAAAATAATTTATGGCCACCAAGTCAGCTATACATGAGGTTATGGAAATAAATATTATAGGGTGGTGAGGATAAGCACATCAAAGACACCATAGTAATAGAATTAAATATGCCAAGATTCTTAATTTTAAAGAAACCTAAGAAAATACTACAAAATCACCAAATGACGGACATTAATGTGTACCTTTCAATAAGTATCCTTACTATTAACTCTCTCAAGCCCTCAATGAAAAAATGCAAGCTGAGAAACCACTGGATAGCAGGATCCATCTTTCTGCTCTCTCTAAAAAGCACACCTTACACATCACCTAGTATAAAAGGATGGAAAGAGGCATTTTAGGCAAAGTTATGTAATAACCACACAAATGTACCTTTTCTAAAATCTGACAAAATAAAGACATAAAAATATTTTACTAAATATTTCCAAAATTATGGTAAAGAGGTGTCTAGCCAGGTACAGAACACCTAAGAAATGAAATTGTCCATGACATATTCTGACCCTAACTATGCACACACCAAATTCAGGCACACTTAACTTTATAACAAATCCTATTAGATATCAAATGTAGATCAATTCCAACTGAGTGATAATGGATAACTTTAGTACCACACTTTCACCAACAAACAGTCTAGATGAAGCATAAATAGAGAAACATTAGAGTAAGTGACATAATGAATCAAGTGATGCTAACAGACACAAAACCTCCAAGAAACACCAAAAGCCCCTAGAGTTGGTAAACATGCTCACATCAACACACACACACACACACACACACACACACACACACACACACACACACACGATGTAATCTCCCTACTTACCAAAGTAAAATAGACTGAAAACAATTAAAGAAATAATCTCATACACAAGAGCCACAAAGAAGAATACCTAAGAATTAACCCAAGCAAGAAAACAAAACATCTCTATATGAAATTTTAAGACAACATAGAGAAAAATGGAGGAAGACAGTAGAATGTGGGACGACATACCATTCTCATGGACTGGAATTATCATACTTGAGAAAGTGATGTCCATACCAAATGTAATTCATATACTCAGTGTAATCCCAATGGAAAAAAAATTCAGTAAAAAATGCATATGGAGGCACTAAAGACCAAAGATAAAAATAGAAATCCTGGAAAAAAAAGAATACTTAGGGATTATTTCTTCTTCCCCATAAGTCCTGGGCAAACCAGACAAAATTTCACCCCACCAAGGTGAGCTGAGCATAAAATATCACCCTTGGTTTAGAAGCTACTGGAAATTGTTGGCTGCTGTGAAATAGAGAGGTCCCCACCCAAGAATGTAGCAGCTGATTAGTCTACCTTGCTCTAGATGCCTACACATCCAAGAATATTTGTTCTGCACAAACTGGTCTTAATGTGTCAATTTTTTTTTACATTTACTGATTGTCTATGATTTACACATCATGCACAAAATCCCTCTCCTCCCCCCAGTAAAATAAAACAAACAAACAAAAAATCTTGTCGCAGAAGCTGTAGTGTATCACACAGTATAGTCTTTTGTCCACATATGTTTACTTTCAAATGCTCATTGCTATGAGTCATGGGTCTGGTTGGAGGCCTACATTATTGTAACTGGATCCTCACTGGGACTGCTGTCGGATATCCCATTGTGGCTGTGTGTCAAGGAGATTTTTAATCTTTGAACCTGCAGGTCTGGCCCCTTAATGTGTTACAGCAGGTCGTACATGGGGTAGATGTTGGGGTGAGGTACACTCAGAGCCCTGGATCAGGGCCCACTCTCTATTCCCTCAGGTCAGGACCTACTCTCCTGCTCCCATGTCCTCAGGGCAGGACCAGTTCTCTGGTTCCCTTGTCCTCAGGGTGGGGCTGGTTCTCCTGCTCCCTGTACTCAGGGAGCAGGACCAGCTCTCCATCTCTTGTGTCCTCAAGGCAGGGCCAGCTCTCAGGCTCCCGTGTCCCCAGGGCTGGCGCACCTGATCCCTTGTCCTAAGGGCCAGCTCTCCTATTCCATGTCCTCAGGGCCAGCTCTCCTGTTCCATGTCCTCAGGGCCAGCTCTCCTGCTTCCATTCAATTTGCCAGATTGTTGCTGGCCCTCAAGGCCTGGATGGCCTTCTACTTCTGTGGGTACTGGATCTTGTGGACCATCAAGCAGGTGGCAAGTGGAGGCCCCTGAAAGTCTTCACTGAGTAGCTCAGAGAAACCATTGATGTTGGCCCAGCTCAGCTTCTTGTCCCAGGGAACTTGTGGCTCTGTTGATTCGTGCCTCTTGAGTCTCTGGTTCCATCATGTGCTCCATCCACCATGGGCTCCCACCTCCGTGATGCCCCTAATATCCACCTCTGCATGATCCAGCTTTTAGTACTGAGCATGGCTCTGGCCCATTAGAGGAGGTCTATGAGGCCTGTGGTGTGGACAGTGCAGTCCTTGCTAAAGCTCGACTTGAGCAGCACCCCCTCCTCGAAGGCCATCTCCTTGGCTCACACTGTGCTGTGCTACAACCTGAAAAGCAGCTGTAGCCGCAGAGGTGGCATCCCAGGGTCCCTGGGAGTTCACCTGAGCGTGGTCCCATGGTCCTGTGGTGGGTGGGCATGCTCTATCCACATGACAGGATTTCTTTCTTTCTGGGAAACACCAGCACTGTGTTTTGGAGCTCTCAGTATGGCCTTTTGGTGCTGTGCAGTCACTGCTATTCTGTGGATCAGACACAGTGTGTGATTGGCACCATCTTGGATGCAATGTGTTGATTTTTTAAAGATAATTATTCTCTTCTCATTCAATACATCTGACACCAGTTTCCTCTCCCTCCAGTCCTTCCAGTACCCAACCCCCTTCTCCAGAAACACCCCTCCTCTATTTCCCTTGACAAAAAGGAAGGCCTCTCAAGGATATCATCTGAACAAGGCATAATAGGATACAATAATACTAGGTGCAAAGGGACACAAAGTTGAGTGGATAAGAAAGAGTAGTGGTCCTGGGAATAGTTGGGAGAGGAGACAAGCTTGATAAGAGCACATTGTAAGACTAAACTATCTGGTTTCAACTCCATTAGAGACTTGAGAAGGAATAAAAGTAATTACATGAGTAAACAGGAAATGCAAGTTAGCAGCTTCCAAAGTGAAAAAAAAAATGACAAAGATAGTTTGCTGCCTAAAACTCTCTGCGTTGGAGCATCGCCTTCAGCCTTCTGGCCCAGTACATCGGGCAGGCATATTTGTGAGGCAGGAACTGTTGAGGACTTGCTTACCCTGTCTTAGCAGCATTCAGTCGTTGACTCTGCCTGCATCCAAGCTTGTCTATTTTGGGGCAGATAGTTTACTTGTACAACTATGCTTAGTTATTTAGGGGTTAAGATGTTTTTAGGTCTAGATTCATGTTTTAAGTTGATAGAGATGAGATATGATAGTTTCTACATTCAGAGTTTTAGACTCACCAAGATAGGAAAGATATTCTTTTGAAGGTTACCAAATACAAATAACCAAAGCACTATGAATGTAACACTAATATAACTCCTGATTTGTTTGTGCTTCTTCATGCTGTAAGTAGTTTATTTGATATATGTGTAACGATATATATGTATTTATAAAACATTTTTTAAATCTTTAAAAAAAGAAAAAAGATCACATTGTGTGGAATTCCCTAAGAACTATAAAGATATTTGTGAGTGACAACAAACTAACCATCACATTTATGAATCGATTTGCTTTAAGGCAATATACCCATCTCGGCATTTTAACTCAATCATGTCTACAAAGTGCCTTGTCTCAATAATATATTCACTAGTTCTGAGGATGAAGGGAATGTATGTCCATGAATACTATTGTAGAGCTCTTGTTAACACTTATCTGGTTTATTTAAATATTTCTGCTTAGACACAGTTTGTTGCAGCTGTCACTCTTTCCAACAAGTGAAAACTGTGTACACTGCATTTCCATCCTTTTCATGTTTCCAGTCCTCTATCCAGGATAGATAACAATAAGCCCCTAGCTTTCTGGTGTCTGTCCCTCCCATCAGATAAGAATACCAGGATGAGTTTTTCTTAAGCAATTGTTCACAGGCAACACTGACCATGCTTTCCCCACACTCTCCCTGATCCCAAAAACATAACCCCTAATTCACCCTGGTTTCAACTCTCCTTTATGGACTTCTGAGGGATTATAGTGGATTGACACCAGTTCAGATATTTACCTTAGCACTAATACTCTGGCTTATCTGGATTTTATCTGTAAAATGTAGAGAGTGTTGTGCACTTTATCATATAGTTGGTGGATTAAAGAGACAAGAAAGACATATCTGATTTGTAGTGGATATTTCACTGATATGAATATCTTCACACCTCTTCATTTTTATCCATTTTCAGAGAGTAAGGATGAAAAAAATAAATCTCAATCTTTCCTTGTTCACCCAATCTGGTACATTTTTAATGAGCAGATAATGTGATGATGATAATTTCAGTGAAGACAAATCTGCAATGTGTGGGTTATGTGTTTCCAACTCTATATGTGTTAACAGATGTTTTATATCACAGAATAAAGTCAAAAGCACAGGCTGTATTCTTTCATATGATAATCAAGAACATAAAGGAATATGTGCATTTTAACATTGTCATACCAGAAGTATTAATATAGGAGACTTTAAAATACTTTATTTTCCAAAGACCATTTGACAAAAAGTTAATATAGACAAAACATTTTCTTAAATGCTGAACAACTAATATTTCACGTCTATTATATAATAAAGACAAGAATTATGATGTAAATCTATTGTTCTCAGAGTGTCCTTGTTAGGCCCTCCAGTTATTTGAGTCCCGTACTGTTCACTGCTCTGTATCAGTAAATATTCATTAATAACTCTTAACAGAAACAGGATAGTTTTTCTCTATTTCTTCTGTACCACAGAGAATGAAATTGGTACTTTCAGTTAAAAAGATTTATTCAGAGTGGCCTATGCCTCTCTCCTTATTTTCAACTTTACTTTGACAACATACCCCACCATAACCCTATTTTTTTACTTGACACTGATGGAAAATGAATCCAGTGTATTCCACAGATATGAATTCCATAAAACTCTCCCCTAAACACCTGGGAGGAAGTTACATCTGTGTATCAGTGAGTTGAAGGCTAGCCTAGTCTACATAGGGAGTTCCAAACAGTTGGAGCTACATATAGAGACCTTGTCTCAAAAAACAAAAACTTTGTCCTAATAGTATATCACATTCGCTCCATGTGACAGCCACACCTAAACACACGATACTTCAAAAGCTTTCCTGAGAAACAAACTAGGATCTCTCCAAGCAGAACCCAACCAGCCAATATTATGATATAATACAGAAGCTTTGGAGAGAAGAGCTTTATGGGCTGAAAGATCGACAGGGTTGAGGTATGACCAGAACACTCCTGGGAGTCAGACAGATTGATTTGGTTAATAGACTGTTAATAGTTTACTTGAAGAAATGACACCAACAGACTATGCTCTTCATTGTCATAGGGCAGCATATGTATCTAGCTGTGCTATGAGCATACAACCACGTATGTATGAACAGAGCAACTGTTTCTCCTCCATTCACTATGTGTTTGCAAGTAAAACTCCAAGGAAAATTGAGTGAAATTCTGGTACTGCCTGAGGGAGCAATAAAAAGCGTATTATGTGTACTAAGGCTAATGTATTGAAGTTTGAAATCTTTGTCTTAGGAAATTGATGTTTGGGTACATACACATTATTTTATTAGTATGTGTTGCTGCAGGAGCAATGTCATACCGTTACATAATAAACTGAAGAGATATGATTCCTCTAAGGCTTTGTTTCTTCTTCATATTTCATATGGTGTAACTAAGTATCACCAAAACAGTTTTCCATCTCCCAAAGAAAGTATTCCGGATTGCCTAATAATCTATTAATTTTTTCCAGTTTTATGCATAAAACATGTTTCTTTCATTTGTCTACAAACCAACTTAGTTGGAGCAAAATTGCTTCCTCACCCTCTGGATAAATCTTCTCACTCCTTTCACAAGGTCTTTGGATGGCTCACTGTATTTTTGAAGGACTGTTCTGGTCTGTGCTGCACCTATGCGATTTTTCAAGCTGCCTGTCTGGGTCTTGAATCTTTCACTAGTATGTAGCTGCCAGAAATCAAGGACAAATCTCAATAAAGAGTTCACTTCAGCTGTGTGTTCACTGTTGTGTGATTTATTCATTGGTCTTCTTTTGTAATATTATTCTAACCCTTCCTTTCCCATATACTTTACCTTAGCTTACCTATCTTACCTTGTGTAAAATATTACCATACTTCAGATTTTACTGGGCTTAATGTGTTTATATTATTTTTATTTGACATTCATTAAGCATACATATTAGTATAATTCAGTGTGATATTGTGATACTTCAACATGTACCTAGAACAGGTATGAATTGCACTGCAGTAATAATGGGCACACAGATTTCTTTTGGTATGTAGATTACTTTTTCTTTGTGAAAATTTTCAGACACTACATATCAATAACAGTTCAAACAATTAAATCAATTAAAATTGGGTGAATAATTTGAGTTCATATTTGTCAAAAGAAAACTTACAAATAGCCAACAAATGTAGATAAAAATCCTTACTAGATATCAGGAAAGTCAAGTCATGCTGATAATGAGATATTTCACTCAAGTGAGAATGGTGATTATGATGGATAAAAATAGTGAAGGGAAAAAGGAACCAAATACACTGTTAATATGAATGTAACCTAGAACAAATATTAGGGAGAACATTATGGAATTCATTCAGAAATTAAAAGTCTACACTTATCATCTACTTTAAATTACTTTCTGTATGTGTGTGCCCAGGCATAGCTCTGTGTGTGTGTGTGTGTGTGTGCGTGTGTGCGTGTGTGTGTGTGTGTGTGTGCGTGTGTGTGCATGTGTGCATGTGTGTGTGCGTGTGTGTGTGCGTGTGTGTGCATGTGTGCATGTGTGTGTGCGTGTGCGTGCGTGTGCATGCGCGTGCGTGTGTGTGTGTGTGTGTGTGTGTGTGTGTGTGTGTGTGTGTGTGTAGGCCAGAGGTCAGTGTTGAGATCTTTAATCACTATTCTCCTTTTTTTTTAGACAGTCTTCAGCTGGTCTGAGGAATGGACAATTAGTTTAGGGTCCCTGGCCAGCAAGTTCAAGGTTTCCTCCTCCACAGTACTGGGAGTACAAGAGTACACCTGTGCATTTTGCTTTTATGTGAATCCTGGCAACACCCTCAGACTTGGCAAAAAAAAAAATCCCACATTTACTGGGTAAAACATTTTACCAGACCTCATAAAGCAGTAAGTTGTTTTTCTTTCTAAACTCACAAAAATCTAACCACCTCTCTCTCAGTATTTCTGTCTAAACCAAAATAATATCATTGATAGTAGACACCTTTTTATCTTTCTTTCCATGCTTCATATTAATATTTTAAAAGATGTTTCCATGAATATGGATTATAGGAAGATTTGACTTTAAATTCTGGTTAAGAGTGAAATGTGTATTTTCTTAGTGAGAAGCAGAAGGTTTTTTTTTTTAATTCATTGTGCCTTTAAGCAGAAACAGTCTCTGCTTAAAGATTCTCAGTAATCTCTGTAGAAAATATTCATGAGTAATGCACTAAGGTGATCATAGAGGGTAGCATTATTCTAAGTTTTCCCAACCCAATGGCATAGTTCCAGGATGAGTCTGAGTCCCTGACATATAGAAATCCAATATTTCAGATGAAGTCTGAATCTCACAGGCTTGAGAGTCTCTAACCTTTCAGCTGAACTTTGAAAGAAAAAGAAAAGGACTTGTCACTAGTGAAAGGCAGACAGGCTTTTCAATTTATTTCAAATATTCAGATAAAGAAATGACCAGAAAGCATATATCATACTCAGTCTACCCATGGCAATCATGTTTAGTACTTTTCAAAATTCACATCTAGTTCAATTTGTCCACAAATTTCTGGAATTCCTTGTTTTTTATAGCTGAGTAGTATTCCGTAGCATAAATATACCACAGTTTCTTTATCCATTCTTCTACTGAGGGACATTTAGGCTGTTTCCATGTTCTGGTTATTCTGAATAAGGCTGCTCTGAAAATGGTTGAGCAAATGTTCTTGTTGTGTACTGGAGCATCTTCTGGGTATATTCCAAGGGGTGGAATAACTGGGTGAGGGAGCTTTATTCCCAGTTTTCTAAGAAAGTGCCAGATAGATTTCCAAAGTGGCTGTACTAGTTGAGTGGAGAGTGGAGTCTGACTTTCACACAAACTCTGGTGCCCCATATTTAACCACATCCCCTGCATGGGGAGACCTGGTGGCACTCAGAGGAAGGATAGCAGGCTACCAAGAAGAGACTTGATAACCTATGAGCATGTACAGGGGGACTGAAGTCCCCCTCAG
Organism: Acomys minous; assembly: GCF_964271855.1. NCBI lineage: Eukaryota > Metazoa > Chordata > Mammalia > Rodentia > Muridae > Acomys > Acomys minous. The sequence goes on along the minus strand of NC_140495.1, from coordinate 65,947,247 downwards.
TCACAGTCATAGGGGAGGAGAGTAAGGGGAAAATGGGAGGGAGGGAGGAATGGGAGGACACAAAGGATGGGATAACAATTGAGATGTAATATGAGTAAATTAATAAACTATATATTTAAAAATCACATCTAAATAATCGACTGAATTTTCTTTAGCCTTTGAACAAACTGAATAAAAAAGAAATAGTCAGTGTAAGGCAGTCTCTTTCTATTTCAGAGTAGTAGCATGAAATAAAAAAAAAAAGAAAGGAAAGAAAGAAAGAAAGGGGGTGGAAGAGAGGAAAGAAAGAAAGGAAGAAAGAAAGTAAGAAGGGAGGGAGAGAAGAGGAAGGACAGGAGAAAGACAGAGAGGGGAGAAGAGATATACAGATAAAGGGGGGAAAGAAAGAGGAGAGAGGTGGAGGGAGGGAGAGACAGAGAGAGAGAGAGAGAGAGAGAGAGAGAGAGAGAGAGAGAGAGAGAGAGAGAGAGAGAGAGTTTGTCCCAATAATGAATTCCTATACTCATCACCCCTCTCAGCCTCCAACTTCACTCTGGGAGGCAATAATGGAAGCCAATTAATTTCAAACTGAGTATAATAACTGTCTCCTATACTTGCTGTATCACCTCTTATCTTTTAAGTATATTTCACCATGTTATATTGGCAACATCTTAGTACTGGAAAGGCTGGGGACTTAGAATACTTTCTGAGACCCACTTACATTTGAACTCTCTGCCTCCAAGCTGGGAAACAAGGAAAAGGAAAATTTATCTGGAGGCTGCTGCAATGCCCTCACGAACTCCTATTTCCAGACCCTCATTTATGGTAAGAATAACTTAATGATGGAATAAGATTCTCCTGTGGGAAAGAGAAGTAACTCAGGGAAGAAAGCCTGCTCATAACATCCTCATCACTGTTATTTCCCAGTTCCACATCAGTACCATTGCAAAGAAATTCCATGCATCTTTTCAGAATGCCTGGGTTTATAATAATCACTATTAGCAACAGAGTCCTGCTTTGAATTAATGAGGATTTTTCAGGTAGCATATGAGTTTTTGACTTGGTAATTAATATTCCATGACATACATTTATTATTTTCATATATTGTTCTATTATATTTATTAATATATGTATCATGGTCATCAGAAATAATTATAATAATCATATACTAATGGCTTAATGTCCTTATTCTAATGGTAGCAGGTTCTCCACAATGTCACTTAATAAACGCCCCATTTAGCTTCCAATAATTCTAAATACACTCCTAATAATTTTTTTATTTTGAATATAAATTTTAAAAATCTTTTACACATACAACTAGAACTTGAAAAGTGGTGCTCATTTTGAACAAAATATTTACACAAAAAGACTTTTATTTTTCTTTTCCTTTTATTTTTACATATACATTGATATTATTACACATATATGCAATAAACTACCTACAGCAAGAAGAACTACAAAACAATCAGGAATTATAGAAATGTTACATTCATAGTGTTTTGACTGTTCATATTTGGCAGCCTTGAAGAAAACATCTTTTCTCTGTTGGTGCCTCTAAAATTCTGAATGTAAATCAATAGCTATCATATCTCATCATTATCAACTTAAAACTGCTAACCTGCACTCCTTGTATACTCAGGCAATTAATTTTATTCCTTCTCAAGTCTCTGATGGGGTTAAAGACAAGATAGTTTAGCTTTACAATTAAGTTTAGTTGTTTAGGTATTAAGATGTTTTTAGTTGTAGATAGACGTTTTAGTTGATAATGACAACTATCATTGTTGTAAAGAGTTTAAAAGACACAAAAACTCACCAGAGACTTATAGACGAGAGTTAAATGCCAGAATACATTTAACTTTAGTATTAAAAGTTGAAGAGTTAAAAATCAGACAGGCACAATATTGAGTTTTGATTTTCAGATACTCAACTTTGATGCTAATATATATTTATATTCATTACGCTCATGTTTTTAGTGTTTCTTAACAGGATTAACAACTTTGATCATTCCGAAACATAAAATTCTTAAAGGTAAATAAAAGTTATTTTTAAATAAACAAAATATAAGAATATTTGACAGTAACCAGTGATCAATAAAAAAATAAGAGACATGAAAAATGTTCATGCTAAGTAAAATACACTCCTAACACATGAGCATTTAAATTCCTTGTCATTTATCCAAAATAATTGAAGAATTACACCCACACAAAAAATCTTAGACTGAATCTTTATGCTTTATATAGGTATGTTTATAGCAGTTTTATTCACAATCTTCCACATTTGAAAGCAACCAAAGTTGTATAACATCGTCTCTGATGGAACATCAATATATTAATAAAGTAGAATATTATTTAACACTGAAAAGAAATAAGATATCAAATCATGAAAAAAAAAGAAAGGGACATGATTCTATCATATTATATTACCCATAAATCATTCTGAAAAAAAAACTACACAGTGAATGGTTAATATTACCTGGAATTCTGTAAAAGCCAAAACTATGATGAAAACAACGTAGATTCGTGGTTTCTAGAAGCTACTGGAGTAACTCAGGACAGTATGGTAACTTCTTATGGCAATGAGCTATTTCCTATAATAGCATAGTAGTGAGTATGTTCTTATCAAATCATCCAAGTTTATCAAAATATATGCCCTTTACATCTCAAAGTAAAATGATGTTATGGTGTGTTTAAAGAAATAACAGGCAAAACTGTAAAACTGTTTAAAATGGATACAGGAAGCTGAATGAATTTTAAGGGAAGCAGATATAAGAAGGACAGAATGGACATCCAAACTTCAGAGGGAAAGAAAGAGAACCTGTGATGCTAATACTACACATGATGACTCATATTCAGGGCAGCAGCATGCAATGTAAGAAATAAAATAATAAAAAAATTAAAGTTAAAATAAAATAGTTTCCATGAACTCAACATAGGTACATTCTCAACATACAAAAATAACCATAATTGAAAATGTTCATATATAAAGTTAGTACATGTTAAATAGCATTTATGAACAAAGTAAAAGAAGCAATACAAATTAAGTTTTGTGAAAGCAAAATAAATTTTAAAAATAACCCAATATAATAAGAAGTGATGACTATCAAATGAAGACATTTGAGCACCATCTAATAGGTATGCCAAGATGGCTAATGGGAAAGGGGTGGGGCGGATCAATGACAGAGCACGTGCCCAGCATAAGTAAGGCCAAAGAGTTGATCCTTAGAAGGAAAAAGGAATAATGGCTACCAATATGCAAACATGTCTTCCTGTTCTTCATAGAGATGTGAAGCATAACCAGTCTGGAATACACTTACAAAAATAACTAAATGGCTAATGTGATAACAACTGTAGCACCATGTCTTGTTGAGAATCCACTACATTCTGTGGTGCTGGTGGAGCTTAGAGAATTAATTCTGAAGTCTGTTATTGTAGCTACTAAAATCATCTGCCTTCTCTTATAGTTATTTGTGTGTGTGTATATATATATATATATATATATATATATATATATATATATATATATATATATATGTTTTTGTTTCTTTGTTGTGTTTTGTTTTACCCTAGTAGCAGTTGTATAGATAAATTTATCACAGCTCATTAAGTTAAATCTTCATGATGTATATGTTTTCCTACATGTACAGTATATATAAATGAAACTCTGATTCTTAAAATAGTATGGAGGATATGTTTATATTGTTTGCATTAGAAATATAGTCTCAGAGTTCTCTACTGGACTTTGATGGTAAAATTGAGTATGCCTTTTCACTTTCCTCCATGTTATCATTTTTCAGCTTGACAAAATTGTAGACTTAATTGGAAAAAGAAAATCATAGCTAAGATATGGTCTCCATCCTATTGCCTTGTTGACATATCTGTTGGGCATTTTGTTGATTGCTGGTTAATGTGGAGGACTATATAAGAACACTACTTAAATGTAACATAAAATCAAGCCAGTAAAGAGCTTTCTTTTATGGTCTCTGCTTCAATTATTTTCCTACCTTCATGCTGATTTCTTGAGTCCCTTCCCTGACTTCCCTTGATGCTTTGCTATTGGCTATTACTTAGAAGAATAACATAAAATGAACCCTTCCCTTCTCAAGTTGGTTTTAGTCAGTGTTTTATCACAGCAACAGAGAAGGAGACTGTTTACTCTTAATAACAACAACAACAACAACAACAACAACAATAATAATAATAATAGTTTTGTATAGAGAGAAGTTATAAGGTATGAAGAAGCAAATCAATTAGTTCATACAAATTATCTAAATAGGAATCTGGCTACCTACAAGATTGATCAAAGTTAGCCAACAGCACCATCATCACCTTCAGATGACCCCAAGGCATCCCCTCCTCTGAGTATTCATATACCTGAGTGAACCTCTCCCCTTGAGAGTGGGTGAAAATGTCCTGCAAAGGCAATGTGGTACCACGTATGTAGTTTTATTGCATAAAGCTATGATCTGCCACAACCAACCAACAGAATCTTTTGATCTCCTTCCTCACTGGATTTGATAAAGACAATTGTCACATGGAGAAGGGCAGAAATGCAACAAAAAGGAGGGGTGGTCAGGCTCTGGTCAACCTGAGGGTAATAAATAGTTCTCTAAAACTTTCCAGGACCTGAATTCACCCTTGCAAGCTTGGGTGTAACGTCTTCCACACACATACTTACTATAAGCCTCATTTATAATAGTAGCTATGGCTTTGGGAAAGTTTGCAACTTCTGAGTTCTGATAGTCACATTAAGATGATAAGTGTCATCTTTAAGTCTCTAGATAGCAATATGTAACTAACACAGCATGACAAATTCTGGCCCTAAGCCTCTCTTGGGAATTAAAGTGCCTAAGCTTAGTGATAAGTATTTTCTCTAAAACCTAGTAAAACTAAATTTCTTAATTATAATTTGGTAGTTATTTTATGTGAATATCTTTGCCTGTTTTTTTTTCACTAAAGTAACATCATTTTCTAAATATGTGACTATAAATACCATAAGTGAAAATTTGTTGATTAGAGAAACCTCCTACCCATTTGCTCTCTGGTAATACAACAATTTAATGAGCTGTTTTCTGATGGTTGTAAGTCAATGACGAAAGAGAGAAAGCAATGACTTGGAATGAAACACACATATTCACATACATGTACACACACACACACACACACACACACACACACACACACACAGAGTCAATCAATCACTGTTATTTCCATCTCATTTAACTGAACACTATGAACACATAACACTGAGTTTTTCAAACATTATACTGAATGATGTAAATTATAATGTCAAATTAAGAGGTAAGTGTCTCCAAGAAAACTGACTAACATTGTATAGTGGAAAGTAACAGAAATTATGAGAAAATGATAATGTAGACTAAGACACAGAAATCATTTTAAAATTGTTCATTTTAAAGTAAAAGAACAAAGTAGAAAAGTCTTTGAGACACATGCAGGCTGACAATTGGTAGTATCCCTTTTTATATAACAAACCTAATAAAATGTCTGGATATTGTTGATTTAATAATGACTAACTGGGCATCAGAGTCAGGGATGGCTTAGGAGTTGTGTATCCCAAGCTTGAATTCTTGTCAGGTGAATTCAGAACAAGATCGGTCAGAAGGACCTTTGATGAAAAGCAAGAAGCATTTAGAAGTTACTCCAAAATTTAATATTTACATCACAAAACTCTGCCACCAAAGGACGGTAATATACCGAGTGTTGGGATGATATGTTGTGGCTAATTTATCAGTATGGTCTAATAATGTTTATTATCAGGCCTATAATTATTATTATAGTGGTGTTTTCTAACCCACTAGCAATCAATCAAAACACAGACACCTGTTATATTTTAAAATAGCCTTAGCGAACCTGGCACAGGGCAGCTATTAATCCCCTAAACTACTTCCCATACTGGGTCAGGTATTCCATAATGTGCCCCAATCCTATGCCAACTGATTCTAATAGTTTCTCTCGAGATAACTCACATCTATAATCCCAAGTACTTGCTAATTATTGTCATCTGGTCCAAATCTCCATCTATACCGGCCATGTGCTTCTCTTCCATTTAGCCTATAACCTAACCAATTAACCTAACTGACCCCTTCTTGTTGCTCCTCTCCCCCTATCCCCTCCCTCCTCCTCCCAAGATTCCTTCTGTCTCCTAAAGTCCAGGAACCTTAGCCACACCTATCCCATTTGCCCTGCCCAGGTGTGATGGCCTATTATTGGTCAAACAGGTTAGGCTCTTTGGCAAGGTATGGGCACACAGTAATTAGCATCAAAATACATCAGAGCAACCTCATCTGAGCTCTGCATGTGGTGCTGCCTTAGAATCTTTTAGTCATATATGTCCCAATAAGGGCATCTCTCAGAACCTAAACTTCTTTGTACATAATAAGACTATGTGAGTTTATAGTGATTTAGAACGTTATCATCCACAGTCAGCATCCTATCTAATGATTACATGTCTGCATTTCTATGGAAATCAGTGCGTCATACATCAATGATTCACCCATAGTATAAATAAGGGCCAGATGACCAGGGACTGTGCTGTCATGTTACATCTTCTAGTAACATCAGAAGACACACCCATAAAGTCTCACCAATATGACTGCTCAAATGTGGATAAAGATGACACCAACAGCCATACCATGCCAAACTGGGCAGGAGAAAGCCTACAGGGCCTCAACCCTGCCCAAAGAATTATAGGTAACTGAAGAAAGCTGGGAACAAGAGAGGTGGTCTTCTCTAGGGAACAGTACACCAGCTGGGTGTCCAGTGAGAAGTGGTCGGCCCTGAAAATACGCGCACAAGTAAAATTGTAAGGATTGGGAATACACAAGGATTTTCATGAAATAACAATTAGTGAACAAAGAGGCCATGAAGTCAATAGAGAGTGGAGCGGGGTATACGTAAGGTTTTGGAAGGAGGAAAATGAAGAAAAGTGCTGTAATTGTGTTATAATCTCAAAAACAATAAGGTGCTATACATACTACATATTTTAAATAAATTCAAATTTTAAGTGTTGTATGTGCGTTGCCATGTGCCTGTGAAGATATAGACGGTAGCTGGGTACTAAGATCAAAACCTCAAGCTGTCTGCCTTGACTTTTTGTGGGGGAAGGTATTGTAGCAGTGGTCATAGGAGGGGTTCTCACTGAGCCTGGAGCCCACTAATTTACACGTATGCTTGGCCTCCAAGTTCTGACTATCCATCTGTTTTCTTCCCCTTCTGGTCTCATGTATGCCAAAGTGGTACGTAGTGTTTTTAAAACAAAGAACAATTTTAGGCTGAAGTAAACTCATGATAGTTTGTAAAGTTACAAAATATATAACCATTTATGTTATTGGGGATTTCTTGTTGTTTGTTTTTCCTTGTTTCATAGAATAAACACAGGCCTCTCAGTCTAGGCCCCTGCTCTGCCATGGATCTATGAACCTGAACTTTAGCATTTTAAAAGTGATTCAGACCGGGCGGTGATGGCGCACGCCTTTAATCTTTGCACTTGGGAGGCGGAGGCAGGTTGATTGCTGTGAGTTCGAGGCCAGCCTGGTCTACAATGTGAGTCCAGGACAGCCAAGGCTACAAGAAAGATCCTGTCTCAAAAAACCAAAACAAAAAAAACAAAACAAAACAAAAAAGTAATTCAATAAAGGCAGAACATTTCTTATTTCTTATTAGAAACATTTGTGTGCTGGTTTACTTTGCAGATTTCCATAATAAAATTAATACATCTTTTGTCATTGTTTTAAGGCTGGTGCATGTACTTACCACTGTGGGGGTCTGGCACATTTATGTGAAAGATACAATAGATGATGATCTGTGAAGGGAAAAGTAAGTAGCCATTCAGTGACACTGGAGAAGAGTGGAACGGGTTATTTTTCAAAGGCCAGTTCTTTCTGTGTGTTAGGATGCTTTTGTATTACACAAAAAGCTTGACTCCCCAGGCTAAGATAAATGCTCAAAATTTAATGCAAAACTTGCAGAGTAATTCAGGTTTATTAAGCTAATCTTGCAGCACCACTACAGATGGCCTGAGAACTGCTGGAGTTTGGCAAAGAAGGCCACACACAGAGTGGCACTCAAACTCCTTGGCACTCTGCAGCTGTGCACTGTACTCTGAGTCCTAATTATGTCCTGGAGGCAACACTATCTAGTTAGCAGAAGAAAACTTCAGGGTCAAAGAAAGCCAGACTACATTCTACAGTGTCTTGCTCAGGAGGCAGAAAGGATAACCAATCTGTTTGGGTTTAGGCTAATATTATTATTACTTCTGGATATAAAGTAATGATTTTTATTTTTTAGAATGAGAAGAAGGGCTATTACTAGAATGTATTTGTGCTGTCTTTTGTCTGAATGAATTGTTTGGCTTGGTGTTGTTAGGAATGACTATGAAATTTGCATTATTATATTTTCATGCATGAATAGTATGAATCTATTCTTTTACAAAATATCTTTTGAAATTCTACTTTGTACTAAGAATTATGCTGGGTTTTTTTTTGTTTTGTTTTGTTTTGCTTGTAGCATGCACAAAACACAAATGGACCTCAGAGGATTACTCTGTGCAACGAACACAAACAAATATGGCTTGCCTTGCTGTTGTTAGTGGGGAAAGTACCAGCAATGGTGGAAGAGATGGAAGATAGAGGAAGAAAGTGAAAACCCACAAAGTGCGATCTTTAGAAGTATCTTAAGGATAGACTAATAAATATAGGCAATATGTTTGGGAGTATTGCTCCATAACTGAAAGAAAAATACTTCTTCAATATAACAAGATAATACAGTGAAACAGTTTCTCTGATGAGAGTTGAGAACTGCATTAATATATCAGTATAAAAATAAGCATTTAGAATGCAGCTTGGCACTATTGTTATTTATTAAAATAATAGAAATGGGTTTTCTCTAAGAACATAAATCCCACCAAACAAGGGGTTCTTGCTCAGTTTTCTTTATCATACATAAATTCTTTCCTGTGCAGTGAATCCAGTCATAAAGCAGCTGCCTTCCTCTGTAGCATGCATACCACTAGAGCACCAAGGATGTATCTTGCCAGGACAATTGTTTTCTCTTCATTTACAGGTTCACAATAGGCTAAGACAGTCGGTGACTTTTCTCCTGTAGCATTATACACAGAATCTCTCTGCATTATGACAGCCAGATATTAAGAAATTTGTGAGTCATATCAGCCTGATTTCTTCATGCCATGTGACACAGATCAATGGTATCTTCGGCAACAGTCTCTTATTACCTGTATCTGAGGAACGATTAGCAATTGATGACTACAGGGGTAGCAAGAGTCACAGGGGGAGGGGAGTGCTGTGGCCGCTGGGATGTTGTTCATGCTATAGTGAATGACCCTACATACATATACATGCTATGAGCACTCGTTGGACTTGGCTGTTAAAGAAAAGATAGGGAGTTGACTGTAAGATGTGACGGTGGTAGGGATCTGGGAAGAGTGGGGTAGATGTCATCAAAATATACTCTCTCTATACATGATGTTTTCAAAGAGTAAACTAAAACATATTTTGAAAGGTGAAAAAATGTTGCATATGTGCCCTTATTTAAAATGTAAAGGTTGACAGTCATTACTTTGCCTGCGAGTGTATGAGTTTGTTTAATGATGGCAAAGGCTATGAAAATAGTGCTAATTTGTTCAAAGGTTTAGAAAAATACTAGCAATAATATCCATCATATAGAAACATAATAAACTAAATAAAATGATCTGGAAAAACTAAAGATTCTATAGATATATACTAGAACCAGCTTGAGGTTATGTGATTTTCTTAAACAGAGACAACACTCAATAGTTCATAGAAGACACATAGTTGAGTTTCTTCATGTTTGGTCACAAAAGGAAGAAAAGGAAAGGACAATGTTAGTAAGAAAAAAATTGAAATCAAGAGCAGAGACTCAAACTCTACAGAAATTAACGTGAAATCAGAATTGAACATAATATTAAGGAGAAGGTGATGATTGTGATCCAAAGGTGAGGAATATGAATTTTTATTTCCCTCTAAATGTCTTCAATATAGTCAGGTGGCCATAAAAAATGAAGACCAAAGTCACTGGGAATGATAGATAAAGGAAGTATAAGACCTTGGAGTTGAACGGAGCACACTAAGTTCAGCCAAAACTAAGGTAATATGAGCAATGGCCTCAGGCAAAAACAAAAACTCTCAGGAGAATGAAGCTTCACTCTAAATAACTGGACTCACAGAAAAGCAGGTGAATGCACAAGAGGCAAATTCACAACTTTCATCCCACTGAATTTTAATGAAAAATTCCTTCTTAGCTGGATATTAACTGACAAGTCCACAACTCTGTCTTTGCCAGTTTTTGAGCTCAAGATTACAGCTAGGTGAAAGCCACTTCCATTTCAAACATACGCAGCTTAAGTTGTCTCATAGCCTATGACTGTAATTATTGCTTTATTTACCCCTTTATATCATGCTGATGTGGTCCAGAGATTATTCTAGAATCATCCAGTACCTTCCTAAGAACACAACAGAGATGTCAGCTGCTCTCAAATTCTTAATATACCTAGGAGGTAGAATCTAAACATGATGAGGCTCACAGATCTATCTCTCTCATCTGACTCTTGTGGTTTTGTTTTTGGTTTTGCTTTTTTCTTCCTCTGTTTTCATATTTGTTGCTATTTTATACCTTTTTTTTTTTTTACCAGAGGGCTAGGATGCCTGGGTGCTTCTAGCTTCTTTGAATTTTATCCAAAGCACTAGAACAAATGTAAATAGATTAGTAAAAGGGCATGGAAACTATTCTCAAAGCAAAGTGATCCTGTAAATCAGAAAGAAATACTTGTAAAGCCAGGCTTGGTGGCACATACCTTTAATCCCAGCACTTGGGAGGCAGAGGCAGGCTTTGCTGTGAGTTTGAGGCCAGCCTGGTCTACAAAGTGAGTCCAAGACAGCCAAGGCTAACACAGAGAGACCCTGTCTTGAAAAGTCAAAAGGAAAGAAAGAAAGAAAGAAAGAAAGGAAGGAAGACATTATATCATCAGAGGACTGGAGAGATGGCTCAGGGTTTAAGAGGACTTGCTGCTTTTCCAGTGGACTCAAGTTCAGTTCCTAGTTTGTATTTTTCTGACCTCTAGGGGTAAAAAACACACACAAATATACACATGAATAAAGGTTTAAAATAAATCTTTAAAAGAAGAGTGACAGGAGGCCACATGGCTGAGAGTACTCAAGAGTCTCAAGTATTATTTGGGGATTATGTTCTGTAAGACCCTAGAGAAGAAGTAGTTTGGTGAATAAGTGGCATAGTTTGGATGACCCTCTACTTTTATTGGCAGATTACATTATATAGCCATTTCTTTACTGGCATAACCCTTTTCATAGTACATCTAATTCTAGTCATATGCATGCCCTCTTATGCATAGATATAAGATGGTGAATAGGAGTGTCAACCTAAAAGTTCACCTTGAGAACACAGTTTGCTTTATTGATCATGTACCTGAGCCAGTCAAGTCAGATCAGCCCACTTCCAATAGTTTCAGGATTAGGTTCCAGGATGTATTTGAATAGAACCAGTCCATTAAGAGTTGCCAAGAAGAGTAACTCATTCCCATTTTTTAAAGCATATATACTGCAACCCAATATAAGTAGATGTCTTAGATTGCTAACTGTTTGCTACCAACAGTTTTCAGAGAGAATGGATATGCATAGCACCTTCACAAAAGTTTCTCAGGAACCCAGCATATTATTAAGAAATTGATATGTGCATATCCTACAGTGAAATGTCAAGTTGCTAAGCTATGCCTTATCTTTGCCAGCCTCACTTTGTGTACAGAGGGCAAAAAGCTTAAGCTTTGGTGCACAAAGATATGCTATTAAAACGCAGATGTGTTTATCTAAAACACCTTTGTCTGCTATGAGCTTCAAGCATCTATTTTAAAAATCTAAATGTCATTTATTTTTCTCAAAGTTTATGAAATAAAAATGCTACCACTAGAGCAGCTTGAGAAAGCAGTTTCCCAAGCAAGAGAAGACAACATAAAAAGATGGAAGACTATCAAAGATGTAAGAAGCAAAAATTTATATCTAGCATCCTAAAACTATTATATAAAATAAACATCAAGTTTTGCAAATATTTTATTTTTGTTTTAATTTTTTGAGATTATAATGTTATTACAACATTTCTCTCTTCTCTTTTCTCCCTCTACATTCTCCATACTCCTTTCTTCTCTCCCTCAAACATATGGTTTATTTTTTTCATTAATTGTTTTGAGATGCATATATGTACATGCATGTATATGATGTATATGTATGTGTATGTATACGATGTATATTTGCATTGTATATGATATATATGTAGATATGGATGTACATTCTTAAGTATAACTTGCTCAGACCCCACATTATTATTTGTACATGTTTTTTTTTATTACTGCAGATTTTTAGCACTAGACACACAGTTGGTGTGCTCTTCCATGGTGAAGGCTCTTCCACTCCTAACTTTCCTCAGTTGCCTATATTCTTTTTGTAGGGTTGAGGCTAGAATTTTGTCTCTTTGGATCTCGTTCAGATCTTAGGAAAGTACCCTGTTTAAATCATAAGGAGAACAGGCATGTCATGTCTAGAAGACTGTGTTTTATAGTACTGTTTTCCACTCTCTGAATTTTACATTTTTTCTTGCCCCTCTTGATGTTCCCTGACTTTTGTGGTAGAAAGTTGATACAAATGTCCCATTTAGGACTAAGCACTTGTAGCCACCTATTCTCATCACTTTAACCAGTTTTGATTTATTTTCATTAATTTCTGACCATTGCAAAATGAAACTTCTTTGACCAAACTTAAGAGCAGCACAGATCTATGGTTCTGAAAATAAATATCTCGAAGGTTGTTTGACAGCATGACCATTTAGCAAAGTCATATTAAATGTTTCTTCTATAGGAATGATGATATCCCCAGGATTACAATTCTTAGAATGAAATTTTCTCCAGCGATATTCCTAAATTTCAATTAAAATTGTTTATCATAAAAGCCATTTCATAATGTGCCTGTGGAAACACCTTGCCTACTAAGTTGGTAGTATAAGATGAAAGGCCCAGCCTTTATTAACACCACCACTGGTATCTTTCTCCAAGGAAACCTGTATAGAACACCCATGCACGATGACAATCAGCCATCAGAGCAGAAGTTTCTGAGTCAGTTTGAGATTAATTTTTTAATTTCATGACACCAATGTGAGTAAAGTCTTCATAAATAAGCTCTTAACATCTAGCTGTGGTAGACAATCAAGACCAATGACACCAGCCTGTATTTTTAAATCTGTGCTGCTTAGTGCTTGCCAGTTTGACAGAAAGTGAGTTACCAGGGAAGAGGGAATCACAATTGAAGAGACTGAGGCTGCTCTGTGGGCATGTCTGTGGGGACATTTTCTGAATAAATGATTGGCTCAGATAGCCCATCCTAATGTGAGTGGTACCAATCCTGAACAGGTGGTCCTGGGTTGGATAAGAAAGCAAACTGAGCAAACCATGGAAAGCAGTCGTTAAGCAGAATTCTCCTTCTCCAAATCTGTGTTGGTTCCTGCCTCCAGGTTCATGCCCTGACCTTTTCTAGTGACAGATTGTTACCTGGGAATTGTAAGGTGAAATAAGCTCTTTCTTCCCCAACTTGCTTTCAATCATGATGTTTACCCCAACTAATACTCATAGGAAGATCTTCATGTCTACAACTAAGGGCTATGAGTGTGTTTTGGGAAGAGATAGAGAAGGTCTGGAACTCACTGTGTAAAACAGACAGCCTGGAGGTTTCCTCTTAATAATCCATGTGTTCTTGGAGGACAAATTGTCCATTTATACAAAATAACTGTCTTTAAATCTCTTTTTAAAAGCTATATTTTGTAATTAGTAGATTATCATACACCATTTTCCTATATCCTTATTTTTAATTAATCCACCACCTACCTTCTTTCACTCCTCTCACATACTCCCACCATTATCTCTGCTTAATTCTTTAACATCCATTACCTCACCCCTCTTCTTCCCCAACACATATGCTCTTGTAGAGCTGCAATTACATTTTTGAGTGGGTTAGAAGATAATAGGTTTTTTCTACACCCTTTATTTTGTTTAACCCATCTCTCATCTCTCTCTGCTTAACACCTGTTGTCCTGATCTTTGCCTTTCTATCATTTACTCTCTTAACAAGGACCAGTTGACACTTAGATTGTTTTACAGGATTGTTACTGTTTATTAAACTAAGATGAACTTAGGACCCTGGGTTCTTCTTCCACAGGAAGAATCTAAACATGATCAAGAGTTTAAGGCAAAGACTTTGAACTTAAGGCAAAACTAATCTAGTTTTATTTTCCAGCTAGGTTCATTCCCATGTGTATTATTTTGTTAATCACTAGGATTGAAACAAAGAGGATTTTTTAAAGCTTTATTCTTTAGAAATATTGGAATACCAACTATATAGTAACAAATAGTTTCTTATGTTTGTGCTTCCCTTCTTTGCACCTCAAACATAACAGACAGATAGGTACATAAAAAGCTACTATTTGATTAAGTAAAATATTTCCTTAAAGTTTTATTTTCCTAAAATACAGGTAAAACAAAATATGTCCATATAATAGCACATAAAGGTGTATTTTATTATTGCAATTAGTGTTGTTATATTCATTATTGTTATAGAAAGCTTAAGAAAGACAATTGATAAAAGAGGTTATGCAATTCACTCACTTGCTAAATGAATCACTACAGTTATTTATGGAAAGTTTATTGTCTTCTCAGTGTCATTACATGAGATAATAGCCCTTGGGGAGTTAATAACCAGCCTCTAGATCAGTGATTCTCAACCTGTGGGTCGTGTCCTCTTTGTCAAACCTCTAACTCCAAAGATATTTACCTAATAACTCAAAGCAGTAGAAAAATTACAGTTAAGAAGTGGCAAAGAAAAAAACTTCATGGATGAGGTTTACCACAACAGGAGGAGCTGTATTAAAGAGTAGAAGCAGGCTTGATCTTTTTTTCCACTGCCATCTTGGTTCTGTGTTCTCCACACAAAATGCCTGGCCCTTGCTACAGAGCAAGAGTTGTCACAGACTCAGGCTGAGACGTGGTGGGGGATAGAATTTGACAGTGAAGAAACATTACCAGAGTGCAAGGAATACGATTCCACACAGACAACCACACAACAAGTGAAGCTTGTAGAGGCAGCTGAAATCAATGAAGAATGTGTCAGTAAAGCAAAGCGGAGTTAGAATGAAATGAAGGCAAGGGGCAGAGGCTATGTCCAAATTAGGTCTTAGACAGGTTACAGTGATTACTAGAGTCACTATCAGGAAATCTAAAACTACCATCTTAATCATCACAAACCAGATGCCTACAATAGCTCAGCCTCAGATCCCTAAACAGGTTTGGGGGAAGTTAAGATTGAAACTCTGTCTCAGCAAGCACAGTTATCAGCTACTGAGAAATTCAAAGTCCAAGGTGAAACTGTTTCCAATATTCAAGAAAATACTCAGACTCTCACTGTGTAAGAGGAAGAGGTTGGTGAAAACAGATGTGAAAGTTAAGGACAAAACTGGTCATGTCACAAGCAAATGTGTCAAGAGCAAAGGCAATCCAAACCTTGAAAAGCAACAGTAATGGTATGGTAAATGCTACTATGGAATTAACAATGTACCTATGTCGATGCCGCCCCCTACCAGCAGGAAAGACACCAACACCGGGAACTCTTCTTGAAGCAGTTTATTCAGGAACTTTGACTACCGGAGTGACCCCGGGAAAAGCTCCCACAGAACCATTATAGTGTGCCTGGTCCTATCAGAGACTGCCACGTTGTCGCTCTTGGTTGGTGCGTTCGGATCACGCCACCTCACGCTATGCCTTCAGGCATGCGCATAAGAGGCTCACTCAAAGGCGCATTGTGCATGACCATAAGGGAGCTCACTCAAGGGCACATTGCGCATGCGCATAAGGGGCGCATTGCGCCAGGGAAGCAGCAGGGGGCGCTGCTATCTGTGGCTCTCCACATACCTATTTAACAGCAAGGTCACTGCCCTTTTCTCCTGGCCCCATTTTGGTGTTTGAAAAGTAGAATTACAGCTTGGTTTTAAATTTGTACTGTTTCTCTAAGCAATAAAGTTATAGCTTCTTGTTGAATGAAAAAACAAAAACAAAACAAAACAAAAAAACCACCCAACTTTAAGAAGGTTGAGAACTACTGCTAGATGGAAACTGTTGTTTCTGTGGTAAGGAGGACTACAAAGCTGGAATAGGGGATCACTGCTAAATCCTTCTCCACCGTAGCCTTAGCAACTAGGCTACCTAACTGTTCAATTGATGAAAGAACAGTACTTTTCTCTGACCCCACTGATGAATTAACAATTGCTCCATAGAAGATCTACCTCTATGACAAATTCCATGAGCGATAAACACCAGTCTTTGAATCATGAGAAGAACTTTCCTGAGGGAAAAAAATGCAATTAATGAAAAGGAAATATCGGAATGGAACCAATTTATACGTGTTAGCCTGTGATTGTCATTTAATAACTGTGTAATGCTCAATTCAGCAAATGATTACTTTCCGGGTTTTAAAATGATTAATATCTACATATTTTCATATTTTATAGTTAAGAGATCATATAGACACATAGTTGTGGTTCACTTGAAAATTTTAGAATACACTGGTACAATGTTCACAGTCTACTCTGCCGGAAATTGAGATGATAAAGAGGATCACATACGATCACACTGTTGTGACTATTTCTGATAATTTATGTCTATTCCAGATTAAAAAACAATGGACCAAATTTAAAAATTCCTTCTAACACTTATTTTGATAAACTGAGAAGTTTATTAAGGTTATTCGAAGAACATGAGTGAAGGATTACTTCCAAGAGTGTGAGCGAAGCACCACTTATAGGAGTCTGGTTAAGGAGTTACTTAAAGGAACACTGGTGATTCAGGCCTTATGATTTACAAATGCTCCAATCTTGGAGTCCTCTCTGCAACTTGTAAGCAGGTTCACCAATGAAGAATCCCATCCATGTTCCATTCCTCCTTCCTGTGTATATAAACCTCTGGAAAGGGGCTTGTGAGTTTTGTGAGTGTCATGAGCCTCATGACTATCCTCTTCTTTCCACACAAGAACATTTATATAGTGATGAAATAGCTACACAATACATGCCTTTGATATCAAGAAGAGAAGAAAATCTACACAGTATGTCATTCTAGAAGTCATAGAAAATTGAGCATTCATGAGTAATAAATATTTATTTAAGGAACCAGGAGATGCTATAATAATAAAAGAAGCATTCAATGAACAAATGTCATGCACATAATATATCACATCTTATCAGTACATGAGCTATAGAATATGGAAAACACAGAATGTCCAGTTAGAAGACCATTCATGGGTACATACTGCAAACGCTCCTGTGACAGTTTAACTAGACCCTTAGAAGCCAGCTATATCAATAACACATGAGTTGGTTTGCAATTAACAAGTGCGGCAGTAGTTAGCACTCTTCCCTAACACCAGGATAACGAAAGATCTCAGTACATCTTTTCAGTGTTCTGACCTTCTTTCTTTACTCTGTTTAGACTACTGAACTCTAGATACTACATTGTCAAGGAATATCAGATTTCCCTTTGCCTCCTTCTGGTTGATTTACTCTGTTACAACTGATGAATACTGCACACTCAGCATTGTTTTTTCTTTATAACAAGAAATTCTTTCTATTTAAGGACAACTGATAGCACAAAGAGAGAGGATAGGAGACAGGAGAGGAAATTTGAAAATACTAGCTTCTGTGACCAATACAATTTTATAGCATCAAGCTCAAGAAACGTATCACTTGATGAGTTTGCCCTTACTCTATTTGTCACTTAAGGAATATTGCATGTCTTCTTACTTCACAGAATTCATAAAATTCCAGTAGTATTTACTGGCCATTCTTTACAGAAGAGAAAAATGCTAACTGCGATGATTGGCTTTAATGGCAAATTGTCACAAATTAAAATTAACTCAGTAGGAAACTTCAATAGAAGTATTATCCTGACTGTTGCAGTTGTAGTGGGAAGGCCCACTTTTTAGGCCCATCCTAAAAGTCAGTAGTATCTTATGTTTGCAGCCGAGATTTTAAAGGTGCATAGCAGAAGGAAGGTTTTCTGCCTTTTGCTCCCTTGGCCTCCTGCTGGTTGATTTATCCTGTTGCTACTGATGATAATTTCCTCACTGGTATCAGAACCAGCATTTTACAGACTCTTATTCTTAACCAAGGAAGGACCAGTGACTCTCTAGAAACCTGCTAATTTTTCAGTGACAGATTTGAATTCCTGAGGCACCCGGACTTAAGGACTGAGAAAGTACCATGTTCTCAGCCTCTCAAGTGTAAGGCATTTGTTGTTAGTATCTTGACATAAGCTGATTTAATAAATTTATCATATTCACATATTTTTAGTTACATCAGTTCTGTTCCTCTAGAGAATACTGACTAATGTCAGTATTTGCAATAATATGCTGCAATTTGTGTGTGTTGTCCCAATATACTTTGAAAGGGAAGATTCAGTATTGTACTGTCTTGAATTGTCCTCTGCCAAAGACATTAATCCATTAGTTTTCTATTTAACCTCAACAAATACTTAGAATGAGGGCAGAGGGCAGCCAGATTATTTTGCCAAAATATCACAGGAATGTCTTCTATCCAACACTGCTATTGCAATTCCTGCTTACTTCTGAACCCTCTTGAGCTGGGCCTCCACAACCCACATTGCTCTCAGGAGTACTGTCTTCTAAGATTTGATTAGGAAAATCTATTAAGCCCTACTTGCAACACTCACCTGTTTTTCCAGTCCAAAGAACCAAAGTCTTCTGCAATCATCCTCAAACATAGTTAGGTTACTCACAGCAGTATCATGCTTCCTGAGACCAACTTTTCTAAAACTTTCATAGAAAGTATTAATTGCTTTTCTATCATTGGAATTAAATACTATGATCCAGGACATTTATAAAAGAAATTTTAATTAAGCTTATGATTCCACAAGGTCTAGAATGTATCATAGTGGACTGGATGAGACAGGCTTAATAGGGGCAGAGAGCTGACAGAGCAGCTGAGAGGTCACATCTTCAACAATCAGGAAGCAGAGAGTATAATATGTATGGCACATGGTTTTTGAAGCTTCAATGTGCTCACCTAGTGACCATATCTCCTCCAATAAGGACACAACACTGACTCCTCTGCAAGTAATTCTGTCAACAAGAGGCCAAGTATTCAAATGTATGAGTGTATATGGGTCATTTTCATTCAAACAATCGTACCATCAAAACTCTTACATTTTAAACAACACTCACAACACTTTCAGTATTCTAACACACACACACACACACACACACACACACACACACACACACACACACACATACAAACCCACATCCTTAAATTATCTTGGTAATTAATGTCTGACAATGGATAAATTAAAATAGCTTAAACCAAATTAAGCATAATTATTCTGACTCCTAAGTACTCTTTGTTAGTCTTCTTCCACACAAATATTACACATAATTGAAAATTCTCTTTGATATAGACACATCTTTTTTAATTTCTTAATTTTGTACATAGCCAGGAGCCATGCACTCAGAAACAGCCTATGGCAAGCAAATGAGCTTCCTGAGGAAGGCCCACCATTTATGCATAGCTGACATTGCAGTGTGCCCTGGAAAGGCTTGGGACCAGGGACTTTTCCCCAGGATTTCTCCTTGCTGGTGATATGTCTATCAATGCTCGTCATTGCTGTATTCTTCATATATCTGTCATAACATGAAGAGACATTCACAGCCTATATTTCCTCAGTATTTACTCATTCTGTTGGGCAAATTTTACTGCAAATCAATATGAAGATGTACACTCATGAAATAATGCTGTTCCTGATAATGACTTATAGAATTCTTGATTTAATTCAAGTAATTCTCAGCCCTCTTGAAGAATAGAAAAAGCTTTGTCTGAGTGCCACTAGGCCTCCCCATCCAGGCAACGTGGTTAAATATGAGGCACCAGAATTCGTGTGAAAGTCAAGCCTCACTCTCCACTCAATTGTGGAGAATGTCCTGTCCATTGGCTAGATCTGGGTAGGGGTTTGAAGTTTACTGCATGTATTGTCCTTGGCTGGTGCCATAGTTTCAACAGGACCCCTGGGCCCAGATCTTCCCATCATAATGTTCTTCTTGTAGGTTTCTAGGACCCTCTGGATCCTTCTATTTGCCCATTCTCCCATGCTTCTCTCACCTAGAGTCCCAATAGGATGTCCTCCCCTCTGTCCCAGTTTCCTGGTGTGAATACTTTCATAAAGCTTCATAGGGACTCTGTGAACCTTATTGTGTCACAATCATATAAATTTCTCTAAGAGTCAGCTTGAGACAGATTTATGATCAAGGTAATCATTATGAGATGACAAATATCAGTGTGTACTGTGAAAAGTAAAAACTATTCTTTTGGACTCTCAATGAACTCAGGGAATAAGAATGTTTAGCTAAATATAAGTCTTAATGGAAGAACATGAAAACAGTAATCCTGCCATGACCCCTCAAAACTTAATAACCTGAAACTTTGTTAACCTATGACAGGAAAACTGTTGCTCTGAACTCATAATAAATTTACTAGATGGAGTATAGCTAAAAAATGTTGTTAGATGTGAGTGATAATGGAAAAATATAATCAATAATAATCCTGCTATGTAACAATTTTTTGTGATAATTGATTTTATGGCAGTAATATAATTTTTCTTCTTCCATGGAGAACATTGTCTGAGGAAGTATATAAGCCAAAGGACAAAAATAAAAAGTAGTTGGAGCTGCTCAACCTGACTCTATCCACCCGATGTGTATATGTATATATGTATATATGTAAATATGTAGTATGTATGTTTGAAGTTGTTGGAACCATTTGAGTTAGTTCCATCCACCACATGTGTATGAGCATATATATGCATATATATACATACATGTATGTATATAAGATAGTTGGAGCTTTGCTCCATCCACTCAATGTGTGACTGTGTATATGTCTGCAGGTCTGACTTTTTGTCTGTGTGTATATATGAGCTGATCCAGTGATATCAGAAGCATCAACTGGCCAGGAATAGGATTAAAAAAGAAAAAGAGTTTAGAGCAAGATGCCAGAGCCATCAGCCTGGCAGTTTAATAGTTAAAAATACTTCCGATTCCTCCTTTCCCCACTATAGGCAGAAACAGAAGCTAGAACCACTAGTTCCAGCTGTTAAATAGTTAAAAGATAGTTCAGAATTTTCAGCCAAAAGAATAGCCAGAGCCATCAGCCTGGTAGTTAAAATATAGTCTTTAAAAAAATATTTATTTACTTACTATGTATACAGTGTTCTGCCTACACATTTGCCTGCACACCAGAAGAAGGCACCAGTTCTCACTATAGGTGGCTGTGAGCCACCATGTAGTTGCTCAGAATTGAACTCAGGACCTTTGAAAGATCAGCCAGTGCTCTGAATCTCTGAGCTGTGGTACATTTATACAATAGAATACTACTCAGCTTTTAAAAACAAAGAAATCATGACATTTGCAGGCAAATGGATCGAACTAGAACCAATCATCCTAGGTCCTAATCCAGACCCAGAAAGACACCCATGGTATATACTCCACTTCTAAGCCGATTTTATTTTTATTTTTATTATTTTATTTTATTTTATTTTATTCTTGTTACATCTCAATGGTTTATCCCCTCCCTTGTATCCTCCCGTTCTTCCCTCCCTCCCATTTTCCCCTTACTCCCCTCCCCTATGACTGTTCCTGAGGGGGATTACCTCCCCCTCTATATGTTCATAGGGTATCAAGTCTCCTCTTGGTAACCTGCTGTCCTTCCTCTGAGTGCCATCAGGTCTCCCCCTCCAGGAGACATGGTCAAAGGTGAGGCACCAGAGTATGTGAGAAAGTAATATCCCACTCTCCACTCTACTGTGGAGAGTGTTCCATCCATTGGCTAGATCTGGGTAGGGGTTTAAGGTTTACCGCCTGTATTGTCCTTGGCTGGTGCCTTAGTTTGAGCGGGACCCCTATGCCCAAATCTGCCTATCATAATGTTCTACTTGTAGGCTTCTAGGACCCTCTGGGTCCTTCTACTTTGCCTTTCTCCCATGATTCTCTCATCTAGAATCCCACTAGAATGTCCTCTCCTCTGTCTCAGTTTCCTGGTAAGTGAAGGCTTTCGTGGGACATGCCCCTTGGGCTAATATGCAGATATAAGTGAGTATATACCATTTGAGTCTTTCTGCTTCTGGGTTAACTCACTCATTATGATCATTTCTAGCTCAATCCATTTATCCACAGATTTCGGGAAGTCCTTGTTTTTAATAGCTGAATAGTATTCCATAGTGTATATGTACCACAGTTTCGCAATTCTAAGCCGATTTTAACCATATAATTCAGGACAGGCATACTACAATTCACAAACTAAAGAAGCTAAGTAACACGGAGGAACCCAGGGAGGATGCTTGGTTCCCATTCAGAAGGGCAAATAGGATAGTCACCAGAAGTGGTTGAAGAGAAGTAACAGGCCAGCAGCCTACCATAAATGACCTCTGAAAGACTCCACCAAGCCAGAGATCAAAGCAGATGCTAAGACTCACAGCCAAACCTTGGACAAGGTTTAGGGAGTTTTATGGAAGAATTGTGGAATAGAAAGACCTAGAGGAGACAGGAGCTTTACAAGGAGACAAACAGAGCAATAAATCAGGGCCCAGGGAGATCTGTAGAGACTGATGTACCAACCAAGGTCCCCAACCTAGCCCCCCTCCCTATTCTGGAGTAGTCAATAGGGAGCACAGTCTCCATGTGAGTCCCTATTATGGGGAGCAGGGACTGTCTGTAACATGGACTCTACTGCCTGCTCCTTGATCACTTCCACCTAGCAGGACAGCCTTGCCAGGCCACAGAGGAAGAGGATGAGGTTTGATAGGCTGGGATCAGATGGTAGTGAGGAGGGCTCCTCCCTTCTGAGGATGAGGCAAGGAGGGTTGAGGGGAAGAAGAAGGAAGGGTGGGAGCAGGAGGAGATGAGGGAGAGGGCTACAATCGGGATGTAAAATGAATACACTTTTAAAAATTAATTTTTAAATGTGGTAAAATATAGAGCTAGAGGCCACAGAGCTACCAGCCCTTTGGCCTGTGCTGCTTCCTGACTCAGCCACCCCTGAACCTTAACATTAAGGTGGACTTTGACATTACCTATGACAGTACATATCAATTTCAAGTACTTTGGATCAGAAGTTACTTCAAACTTCAGGTTTCTAAAGTTTGGCAATATTTTCCTATAACTAAAAAGAAATTTGGGAGATAAGATCCCAGTCTAAGCACAAACTTTATTTGTATTTGACATATACTGTATACACTTAGCTTAGAGTTAGTTTTATGCAATATTTTTCAATGCAGATGAGTTTTCACTGTGACCCATCACAGTACAGTGAAATCAGATGTAATGTTTTTCACTTCTTGGCTCATGTTAATCATCAGAGTGTTTCAGATTTAGGTACAGTACAGATATTTTGACTTCTGGATAAAGAACAATCATTCCATAGTATAATAGAAAGCTGATATCTCCCTAACACAACCTTTTTTACATGTAATTTTATTTTAGGTAGATAATTTACACATAGATTGTATCAATGAATTTGTGGTATGAAATGAAATTAGCAATAGAAGACTGACGTAGATGCCAAAAGAAGAATCTCACCTATTGTCTCCTATTATCACATGTAACAGTTCACATTTGCATTGCTCCTATACTTCATATTATAGCCCAAGGTTTCTCTGTTATTTTGTTTATTACATAATTAAAGCGTCTCATTGAAATCAGCATGATTTGCTGTCTGCTCTATTGGTACTAAAGAAAACCCTATAATTCTATGTAGGAAATATCTTCTCAGTGGAGAAGAAAAATAGAAATGAAAAAAAAATTACCAGCACAATATCATTAAATTTAGTGTCAGTAGTCTTTAAAAGCTGATTCTTTCCTAATAAACACAATTGCTGATTTTAAAGCCTGTTTGAAATGAACACCATGATCTAATATTTGACTAAATGTAAATATCTGTAGTTATTTGAAATTTTTGGAATATCAAGTATTTTTGGCTATGATTAGAATAAAAATTAAAACAGGTTTCCATTGATTCGTGTGTGTTTTCTAATGGTTCATAACTGCTTCCCTGTATGTGTCCCTGCACTGAATGGCTACCACAGATTTAAAAGACACATCAAGCATTTGTAGAGTGGGAGTACTTAGACACAGAGCAGCTGTTATACCTTGACAGGAAGTCAACCAGGCTGTAGTTCCACAGGCTGAAGGCCTTGATCCTGGTCTAGGTCTCTATGAAGTGTTGCCAGCACTTTTAAGTGGCATACGGACATCAGTGAGGATACCTGACTCAACGTGTTTTGTAACAAATGTCGGCTAACACTCTAAAGACACAGAATTCCTGGAAGAGAGAGGTCATGCTCAGGGTCTGAGGGTGTTTTAACCCATACAGAACACACAAGAGTGGCTGTTTATGGAGTCAGAGGATTTGCTATGAATGGCGGTGGTGTTTTGTTTTTAAGATTAGTCCTTCTGTAGCCTTGGTTTAATTCAAACTCAGCATCCTCTTGTCTGAACCACTTTAGCATAACAGCTGATATTATAAAACTTCATGCAATGGAAAAAGAAAATTGATAGAAAATCTGCACCCAGATGATCTGGATTTGGGGGCAACTACCTTTGCACTATCTGGCAAATATTTGCTCCTTTCTGTGTTCTGATTTCCTTATTTTAAACTAAAAATGGTGGCAAATATGAATTTGCAATATCTATGCAAGGATTATGCATCTCACTATGAGACAATATTCATCCTAGAAATAAAATTTTTCAAGAAATGTCATTTTTCTCTTAATTAGTAGAGAATCAGTGACAGATGAAAAAGTACCTGAAATATAGTTTAGTTTCTTCTTTTAAGTCTCTTCTTGCAGACATAATGAATTCTAGATTTAAATGCAAGATTATAAGCACTGACTGACAGGCCATTTTCTTCAGCTAAAAAATCAGTCTTTGCCTGAGGTTGTACTATAACTCTAATATAAACTTTAAACTTTAAAATGAATCATCAACATTAATTGCCAAGTTTCCATGACACATTCCAAGCCTCGCCCTGCAGCAGAAACTTCTGGGTTACTTGCTAATATGTACTTTTCCAAAGCTAATTCTATTATACCTCTAAGTGAAGCTACTGAAATTTCAAGATCTTAGCTGTATGAATTTCTTCATATAAGCTGTTTGTTTTATATGTACACTTAATATTTTCCTTGATATAAAATTGATATTGAGATCTGCTTAATAAAGCTTCTGGATACAGGATATTTTTAATTATTAGTAATTTATTTGAAACTGAACACAAGATCATAGTCTAATGTTCTAAAGACAATGGCAAGAACTTTATGGCCTAACAAAGTGTGATTTGGGAAATATCTGAGAAGTTGTGAGATGCACGCTCAACTTTATTTCCATGAACAAAGATTTCTCAATCTGATATTCCTCAAAGTAGAAAAAAAGAGGAAGAAGACGAAAGGGAAGGGAAGTGGGAGAGGAAAATATTGGGGAAACAGGATATATAAAATTAAATATATCGATAAAATAGCACATTAGCTGTAATTTTTAAGTAAAATGTTATTGCCTGGATGCATTACTAATGTAGGATTGCAAATATTTTTACTTTTATTACAGATGTTAAATATAAGCATGCCAGGTCCTTCACTTAACTTCTATGCATCTCAAGGTTTCTCTTTTGCAACAAAAATTCTGGACACAATGGTCTCAATTTAGTCAAGATATTTTGCAGTTCTCCTTTCTCTTCCTCATCCAGTTTTTTCCTTTCTTTCTTTCTTTCTTTCTTTCTTTCTTTCTTTCTTTCTTTTTTCTGGTTTTTCAAGACAAGGTTTCTCTGTGTAGTCATGGCTGTTCTAGACTCTCTTTGTAGACTAGACTGGCCTCTATCTCAGAGCAATTCACCTGCCTCTGCCTCCTGAGTGATGGGAATAAAAGCATGTGACACCACGCCCAGCCCCCTCACCCAGCATTCTAATATACAACTATGTGGGAAGTATCAGATAGTCAAAGAAAGATGACCATCCTTCAGGAGGCAAACCCACACACTGTTAAAATACAAATTTCATACAAGTAGATTGTTCACCTTATTTCAAAATGTGTTTCCCCAAAATACTAAATGATTACAGAAGAGAAATGGGTAAGTAACTTTACCCCGGAAGAATCTATCACACACATCCTCAGTGAATCAATCAGAGACAATTGGCCATAATTAAATGACTCAAAACTTACATGGCAGTGTTGATCATGCACAGTATTGGATCAGCAGAACCACAGTGACTGCAGAATGACCACCAGGCAGTGGCTGTAGACCCCAAAACTCCAGAATCTTGTGTTTCCCGGGTGAGAGGAAAGCCCCTGTTGAGGAATACAGCAGGTCCAACCTCAGGTCACCTGACTAATGCTGAGGAAAATCCCTGGGTTTTACTGGAGCACAGTCTCAACCTCTAGCCACCCACATACTTCCACGGTCCCATGGTTGGATAGCTTCTGAATAACAAGGTATGCAGCTCCAACTTCGTGTCCACTAAAGCCCTGGACCCACTGAAACAGCCCCAGTTGCAATTCCAAAGTGCAACCCCTTTTTCTGAAGAGAACCATCAGACCTCTGAGCACATAGGTTCTCCAAAATGACTGCGTCCTGCAATTCCAGTGTCTGAGCAGCTGGAGTTCATTAACCTTGGAGCAAGGAAGGAAGTAGCAGATGGCTGACTCTGGAACTTCACCTAGGGAGAGGAAGGTCCACAGGCTCCTGAGGACCCCAGTCTGTCCTGAGGATCATATATCAGAGAAGAGCCCAAGGCAACTCCCTGAGAATCACTTGCCAGGCAGAGAGTATGCCCAACCATCAGAAGAGGGATCCTACAGGAGTATGCAGTTTTCTGTCCAGAGCTCTTCCCACACCCCCAGAGAGCTCCAGCAGTCACCAGGGTCTACCATCCAGTGCCAGAGACAACCAGATGGCTAAAGGCCAGCGTGAAAACACAGTCAACAAAAACCAGAGCAGAATAGGATCCCCAGAGCACCGTTTTCCATCAGAAAGCAGACCTTGATACTATAACACAACTGAAACATAAGAAGATGGCATTAAAGCTATGGTAATGAAGATAATGGTCTATAAGATGAAGGCCTTAAAGAAATATAGCAAGATACAGTCAAACAGATTTAGGCTTTAATCACTCAAAGAAATACAGGAAGAAGCAAAGAAATAAGTGAAGGAAATCAATAAAAATGGTTCAGGATCTGAAGATAGAAATGGAAACAAGAAAGAAAGCACAAACTGAAGGAAAAACTGGAGAAGGAAAACTTAAGAGAAGAAAACCAGAGCTACAGAGGTAAACATCACCAACAGAATATAAGAGATGGAGGAAAGAACCTGAGGTGTAGAAGATACAATTGAAGAAACTGATGCATCTGTTAAAGAAAATGTTAAATCTAAAAAAAAAAAAAAAAAAAAAAAAAAAAAAAAAAAAAAAAAAATCCCTGACACAAAACAGCCAAGAAATCAAGGAAACCATGTAAAGACAAAACCTAAGAATAATAGGAATAGTAGAAAGAGAAGATTCCCAGTTCCAAGGCCCAGAAAATATTTTCATCACAATCATAGAAGAAAATTTCCCTAATTTAAAGAAAGAAATGGCGTTAAGCACACAAAAGGCCAACAGAACACCAACTAGATTGGAACAGAAAAGAAAATCCTCTCACCACATAATAATCAAAACACTAAATGTACAGAACAAAGAAAAATATTAAAAGCTGCAATGGAAAAAGGCCAAGTAACATAATGGCAAATCTATCAGAATCACACCTGATTTCTCAGCAGAGTCTATAAAAGCCACAAGGGCCTGGACAGATAGATGTCTTACAAACATTAAGAGACCACATATGCCAATCCAAACTTCTATACCCAGCAAAACTTTCAATCACCATAGATGGATAAAACAAGATATTCCATGACAGAACCCAATGTAAATGATATCTATGCACAAGCCCAGCCCTACAAAAGATACTAGAAGTAAAACTCCCAACTGAGTAGGTTAACTATAACCCCTCTTCCAGAAAAATAAAAACAAAACCCAAAGAATATAAATAACTTCACTACAGTAAAATAAAAGAGGATAAGCACAGCAACACACTACTACAACCAACATTAAAATAAAAGGAACTAAAAGCCATGGGTCATTAATGTCTCTCAACATTAATGGACTCAACTCTTTAATAAAAAGACACAGACTAACAGAATGGATGTGTAAACAGGGTCCATCATACTGCTGCATACAAGAAACATACCTTGGCCACAAAGACAGACTTTACCTGAGGGTAAAGGTCTGGAAAAAGGGTTTCCAAGCAAAAAGAAGCAAGAGGCAAGCTGCACTAAGCATTCTCACATTAAAAATTAGATTTTCATGCAAAATTAATAAAAAGTGATGGGGAATGACACTTCATACTTATCAAAGAAAAAATCTACCAAGATCATAACATCTGAATTCTGAACATATATGCCTCAAATTCAAGGGCACCCACATTTGTAAAGGAAACATTGATAAACTTAAACCACACATCAATATCCATATATTATTAGTGGAAGACTTCAATACCCTACTCTCACCAAAAGAGAGGTCAACAAAATAGAAACTAAACAGAGAAATAATAACATTAATATATGTTATGAAACAAAGGGATCTAATAGGCATCTACCAACCTTTCACCCATACACAAAAGAATATAACTTCTTCTCAGCACCTGATGGAACCTTCTACAAAATTGTCCATATAGGCAGTCACAAAACAAGCAACAATCAATACAAGAAGGTTGAAATAATACTTTATGGCTTATGAGACCACCATGTATTAAAGGTGAACTTCAACAACAGAAATAACAAAAAGCATACACACTCATGGAAACTGAACAACTCTCTACTCAATGACAACGAGGTCAGAGAAGAAATAAAGAGAGAAATGAAAGACTTTCTAAAATTCAATGAAAATGAAGGCAAAATATACCCAAACTTATAGGACACAATGAAAGCAGTACTAAGAAGAAAGTTCATAGCCTTACATGACTTCATAAAGAAAATAGACACATCATACATAAGCAACTTAATAGCACATGTGAAGGCCCTAGGAAAAAAAAAGTAGATACATCCAAGAGGATTAGATAACTTGAACTGATCAAACTTAGGGCAGAAATCAGCAAACTAAAAACAAAGAAAAGAATTCAAGGAATCAATGAAAACAGGAGCTGGTTCTTAGAGAAAATCCACAAGGTAGACAAACTCTTAACCAAACTAAAAAACAGAAATATACTATCAAATAAATCAGAAATGAAGAGGGGACATAACAGCAGAAACAGAGGAAATCCAAAAAGTCACTAGATTTTAATAAAAAACTTCTATGGAACAAAATTTGAACGTCTGAATGAAATAGAAATATTTCTTGATATATTCCACTTACCAAATTTGAATCAAGATCAGATAAACAAATTAAATAGTCCTATATTTCATAAGGAAATAGAAGCAGTCATGAAAAATCTTCCAACCAAAACATGCTCAGGGCCAGATAGATTATCAGAGAATCCTACCACACACTCAAAGAAGAGTTAATATGAATACTCTTCAAAAAATATTCCACAAAACAGAAACAGAAGCAACATTAACAAACTCATTATATCAGGCCGCAATCACCTTAATACCTAAACGAAACCAAGACTCAACAAAGAAAGAGAATTTCAGACTAATTTCCCTTATAAACATTGATGCAAAAATACTCAATAAAAGACTCACAAACCGAATCCAAGAACACATGAAAAATATCATCCACCATGACCAAATTGGCTTCACCCTAGGCATGCAAAGGTGGTTAAATATACAGGAATTCACCAACATAATCCAACCTATAAACAAACTGAAAGAAAAAATATGATCAGCCCAAAAAGCTTTTGACAAAATCCAATGCCTCTTCATGTTAAAAGTTTTGGAGGATCCAGAATGTCCTAGAAACCTACAAGAAGAACATTATGATAGGCAGATTTGGGCCCACGGGTCCTGCTCAAACTATGGCACCAGCCAAGAACAATACAGGCCATAAACTTCAAACCCCTACCCAGATCTAGCCAATGGACACGACATTATCCACAGTTGAGTGGAGAGTGAGGTATGACTTTCACACGAACTCTAGTGCCTCATATTTGACCATGTCCCCTGGAGGGGGAGACCTGGTGGCACTCAGAGGAAGGATAGCAGGTTACCAAGAAGAGACTTGATACCCTATGAGCATATAAAGGGGGAGGAAATCCCCCTCAGGAACAGTCATAGGGGAGGGGAATAAGGGGAAAATGGGAGGGAGGGAAGAATGGGAGGATACAAGGGATGGGATAACCATTGAGATGTAACAAGAATAAATTAATTTTAAAAAGTTAAAAAAAAGAAATAAATTTCATCCTCTAAAACTGGAAACAACCCAGATGGCCTCAACTGAAGAATAGGTAAAGAATCTGTGGTACATTTACACAATGAAATTCTATTTATCTATCAAAAACAAGGACATTGAGAAATTTGCAGGCAAATAGATTGAGATGGAAAAGATCATCCTGGGTGAAGTAACCAGACCTAGAAGGACATACATGGTATATACTCACTTAAAAGAAAATATTATCTATATAATACAGGATAACTATATTACAATCCACAGACCTAAAGAAACTAAGTAACAAGGAGGACTCTATGGAGTATTGTTAACTGCCACTCAGAACAGCAAATGGAATAGACATTGAAAGTTTTAATGGGTCTAAAGTCTAGTTGGTAACAATTTCTCTTTTGTGTAAATTTTATATAAAACTAAATTATTCTGTGTTTAGACATATATTCCATATATTCCAATGCTTTAGAAATAATATCATGATACTGTGTCTCTACCTTTTTATGTCTGTGATTATATTAAAATAAGGAGAACTATATTAGAAAGTATACACTAACATGAAATTTTGTGATCCAGCCCTCCTCCCAATACATAAATAAATGTCGTTAGAATAATTTCTGTCTAACTCTTTTATTTACAGATGGTTTTTTTTGTCAAAATAATTATTCAGTTATTGTCATTTTTGCCTGCTTCAAGTTTGTGTTATCTGAATAACGTATCTTAGTACAGTAATTTTATCCAGTGAATACAGATAACTTTGCATTAGTTAATACATAAAACTACTATAACACTATTTATCTATGTTAGAAATAGAAAAAAAAAAGAGGTGAAGGAATTATGTCTTCTGAAAACTCTCTGTTCAAGACATTCTCTAATGCCGTTTGAAGAGCTGGTGTCCAAAGCATCCTTCAGTTCATACGAAGTGAGGTTTTGATGGAATGTTGAGGAATAAGGATGATTCCAGCAAAGAGTTCCCTGGCTATTGGGCATATTTTCCTTACTATAGCTCACATAGGCAATTTCAATGAAAAAGCCAAGCTTAGAAATAAAAAGGTGATAAAATTTGACCTATACCGAGTGTTTAATAATTTAAAATGACACTGTTTCAAGCTCCTTAGTAAGGATGGCAATTGCTGTGGCTCATACCTGAGATAGCCTGAGGCAAGGGAGAGAGATCTTTTCAACTTGACAAATAGTGCTAGAAAAGGACAGAAAACCCATTTCACACTTTCACCTAACTCATTCAGTCCTCTGAAAGTAACTGGGTACATTAACTAATATCTTATCAGTTGAAGCTCATGGCTGTGGTAGACTTTCTTGACCCCCACACGGAACACAGAAGAAGAAAACTTGACCATATTCGTTTCTTACTTTAAGAGAATTTGTTCAGTTAATCCATGCTCATCAAAATTGAAATGTTCTATTGAACCAATTTAACATTTCTCGTATCAAAGCTTTGAACTTTAAAGTTGCTGAAGAGACAGAAATCACATTCTCATCCCAATGAGATAAATACATGAACTGTATTTTTTTATTAAAAAATAATGCCCAACTCCCAAAAGCCATTCCGTTACAACCATGTGTTTAAAGAGAATTTTTGGGAAAAGAAACTGCAGGACCAAGTATGTGAATAAATCTGCATCTTTGTTTTCTCTACTGTGAATATAAAAATAAGAAGCTATCAGCCATTATTCACAAATTTACTTATAAATAAAAAATAATAATAAATACAAACTAGGATTTGACAAAAGTAATTTATTCTTTAGTTTATGGAAATGTTCTAAACTGAAGAAGTTTTAATGAGGGATTAACGAAGCTACATTGGAGTTTGCAATTAGTACACAAATACAGAGGAAAATCTCCCACTCCTAACTTAATAACTTTCTGGTCCTTTTTGATACCTTTGAAAAATCACAATTATAAGCAATATAGGCACTTAATGCTATAAAATATCACAATAGTTTTTTCTTAACAGGTTTAACATTAATAATTTTTAAAAGTGTTTTGTTGATTTTAAAACTTACAGAGAACTTAATCTTCATCCCTTCCAGAACTCAGAGGAAGAGAACTTGTTTTCACACACCATTTCAACACTGCTTTATCTAAACTTACTACTTTTTTCTACTTTGCTACACTATATTTTGCTGTGTGTGTGGCACTGGGCATGTTCTGTGTGTTGTGGTATATGTAATGGTTGGTATGTGTTTGCTCACATATTGCAGAATATACTACTATGCCTGATCCTTACTTTGCTGTCTGTGGATCTAAACTCTGGTTCTTATGCCTAGGAGGCATGCTCTTTACTGACTGAGCCAGCTCCCCAGTCTCAGGTCAGCTACATTTTAAACACAGGTCTATTTTACTGGATTCCATTTTGGAACTGCATAACGGGAAATGTGTTTCAATTTTATAGGGCACAGAATGCTGACAAGCAACACCAGCACTTTACCTGAAATGGAGTAATCATGTTTCTTGTCTCTTGAGTTGCTTATAGTCTGGTAAGTGGACAATTCATACTTCTAAGAGTTCAGCAAACAGCCAAGTTATTTGTTAAAGCAAACACTTCACATCCCTCAGTCATTGTGGGATGAATTATTTAGAATTTGGAATTTAGCCAGTCAAAATGAGAGCTAAGTTTAGACTTGTTTGCAGAAATCTTTCTGGCCTACCTAGTAAGAATCAACCTAATGGATAATGTCAAAGTGTAAGACAAAAATGACTGTTACAGTAGTCCTTATTCTACAAGAAAAATATACTAGATCACTAGGATTATTATACGAGTATAAAAACAGGTAAATATCAAAATCTCATTCCCTTTGTGCATTATTTGTTTAAGGTACTAAATACTAATATAAGCAATTTCTACATGCAGACCACACAAAAAACATAAACTTTTTAATTTTTATATATTAACTCTCTCACCTCATGTGAATTGTGTGCATTTTACTTATGCCCCATTGTTAGTTGTAAATAATGTAAATAGTCAAGTTCAAGTTATAGTAATTATAAGTTTATGACCAGGTTGGCAAAGAGCAGTATAAATAGAAGATAATTGGCATTTCAGTCTATTTATATTTTCTGAATGCCATTTTTGACTTCGCACACACAGCAGCTTAAAGAGTTCACAGGTTTTAAAGTCTCAAAATGAGTTCACAGAAATACAACAGCTATTCTGGCCTTAACTTATTAGCCTCTGCACCGATTATTTTTAGACCATATGAATTAGAAGACATTTTTTCACCCATAAACTCATAATTGGCCTGAAATGGTCCTAGTGTTACAGCTAGAGTCTGCATTAAAAAGAATGTGATGTAGGAGAACAGCCAACAATAATGACAGAAATCATAGTAATTTTCAGAAAAGCAATCTGGTCCGTGTGTGTGTGTGTGTGTGTGTGTGTGTGTGTGTGTGTGTGTGTGTGTGTGTTTGTGACAGCTACAACCTGATGATGTTGAGGCGCACCATTCATGAGCTCACAGGAATTGTAAATGACTCGAATGAGAAGTGTCAGATCATGGTAAATTTGGACCACCTACACAGAGCAGCTCATAGATTTCCATAGAGAAGTTCAAAGGCATGACACCAGATTCATTTCCTTTCATAGTCGTTTGATGCTATCCTCCCCACTTTGCCCAATAACACCAATTTATTAAATAAAAAGAACATTTTGGTGAAAAAACAGAAAGGATTGTGGACTCCAGAGCACTGTTATTACTGCAGTAGATTTTCATATCATCATTCTCTTGTCTTTGTTTCTTCTCTTAAAATCTGTTTTCTTTAGTGTTTATGTTTCTTTGTTTTCCTATTTGTTTAGTTATTGGGAGGGGCATGGAATTGCATGGGTGAGGAGGTGGAAAGGAGGAGTTGGGGAAGGGGAACCATGATCAGAATATATTGTATGAAAAAAAATATTTTCAATAAAAAAAAACTTTCTAGCATAACAGTACTGTTCCAGGGAGCATAATAGGAATTATAGTAAATTATAAAATAATCTATTTATTGCACAAATGATAAAAATTTTAAACTGCTTCAATGTCTGTGCTAGAGCTGTGCTGGGCTTTCTGTTCTGAGACACAACTTCTCAACGGTCACATTCTGGCATGCTGGCCTGAGGGGTGTTGCTCCTCATGCCTAGCAGAGTGTAACAACTATACCACACATAGGACTCTAATGGCTCTCTCTGAATGCTGAAATTTACACAAGATCCAAGCTACCCATTGCAGGGTAACTTTCCTGCCAAGTTTGTTATAGATGAAGGTAAAAGAATTCTTTGGTCAAAACCTTCTAGTCCTTTCAAAAATTTTTATTTTCCTTCCAGTCTTTCTTCCTATTATGATTGGCTCAAGTTTGACCGTATTAATTTCCATGAGAGACAACTACTCCATATAGGGAAATCTTCACATCAGGACTGTGTGGACTCAAAGGAAAATAGAATCACATGGGGTTAATTGTTCAAAATGTCTCTGAAGCTCCATATTCATATTGAAGTGAGCATGTGGGTTTTTATTTGTCTGTTTTAATTTGTGAAAGCCATACAAATATCTTGAACAAGCTTAATCTACTATATTTGGAGCCTTTGAACTAACAGAAATAGAAAAACCTGTATATTGCCTAGAAGTTTGAAAAACAATTTTCTCAGTCCTTTCAGGAATGCTATTTCTAGTTTGGATGCCAAGCTCAGCTATAAAGAACCAGGCACTCTGAGGAGTCTGCTTCTGTACCACTCTTCATCTTCATGCTCCAAGTCATTTTTATCCACAAAAATTCTTCCTCGTGGGACAGGTTGAATATCAAGTAACAATTCTTGTGTAATCTTTTATCCTATGTAGCACCCTTGATCGGGGGACCAAGGGCTCTAGTGTTCCTTACACCCTCAGATTGAAATCCTTCTTCAGTTCATATAGACTAGAAAGCTATACTTTATAGGTGCAAGCATTTTGAAATTTTGACTGTGCTTCTTTTTTCTTCTGTTAATTTAGATTGTTGTGGTGAGCTTGATGCTTACCATTGAGGACCTATTGCTGACATCTGGCTCTTGTTTTTGTCTCCACCAACTTGCCCAGGAGAAGAGATTGTATCTCTTCCAAAATTATTGAATTCACATATGTTATTGCTAGCATAGCACCTGGGTAAGACCCATCCTACAAATCTTCCATCACAGGGGGAGTGGACTCATGTCTCCAATCCTGGCCCAGAGAAGTTAATAGCAATCAGTGGATGCTGGATGAAAGGTCATTTTCTCCAGTCACTCAGCCATTGGCATTACTCATTGTCCAGTGGAAAGTGTTACACCCATGTCAGCATAAGTAGCTTTGGTTAAGCTGAGTAGTTCACAAAACAAAGAAAGAAAGAAAAAACCCTAAAACTACACACACACAAAAGGTAGTATTTTTTAATGAGGTGGAGAGTTGGTAGGGAGTGTGAGTGGATGGGTAGAGGATAAACTAAAATGGGTTGATGAATGTGATCAGAATGCATATATATATATACATATATATATATGCATCAAAATGTCAGACTAATAAAAAAATAAATCAGTGTGCCATCACAGCATTCTATCTGCCTTCCCTCTAACATGGCCAGACTCTGCCTCAATCCCTTGCATGTAGTTCCAGCAAAGCCAACGTGCAGGGTCTCAACTTTCTATTTTCTGTAAGGCAAATATGAGTTGAGTACTAGCATTTTTCTGCTAATTTATTGTTCTCTGATCTCTTAACTCGACAAAGTGGTTCAACTGGACTTCCATTTGTTGTTAACGTAAAGATGAGGCATAATAAATGTTTATTATTAGGATATAGTTATTAAGACAGTATTTTCTAACCTGGCCAAGAGCCACCCTATTAAAGGAGCTCACTAGACATGCGGGCTGTCTAGAAGGTGATCTGGTGTTTTCAAGGTCTTGTACCATGATGCACTCCCAAGCTGCTTCCAGCCTCTGACATGCTGTCAGGAGCCATAGTTTGAGGAAGTTCAGTAAGCATGAGAGATCTCTGGAGGTGATCTGGTATTTGCAAGGTCTGTATCGTGATATACCCCAGAATTTCTTCCAACCTCTGACTATCCTGTCAATTGTGCTTTGTTGCATCTCTCTAAAATCTGGCATTAGAGCCAGGCATGGTAGTGCATGCCTTTAATCCCAGCACCCAGGGGGGCAGAGGCAGGTGGATCACTGTAAGCCTAAGGCCAGCTTGGTGTACAAAGTGAGTCCAGGATAGCCAAGATTACACGGAGAAACCCTGTCTCAAAAAACAAAAAGTAGATACATCTGGCATTGGTATGAACTGTTATTTTCTGAGTACTGACCATCTCTGATTGAGCAAACTTCCTACAGGATCTTGTTGAAGATGTACTATTTGTTACTCAGATGAATTAATCCCTGATTATGGAATTCCTTATTTGATTCAAATAGTTTTAAAAGTTAAAGTTAGTTTATGGCTGCAATAAATACCTTTGTGGACCTCCAGATGCCTCATTAACGGTAGCCTTGTAGCAGATTTGTGGCTTCAGATAAGCCTTCACTGTGGATGGCACCACAAATCGTGGTATTTCACCATAAATATAGGCAAGTTTGTTTAAACTTCACATGAACCTAAGTGGAATGTAGCTACCTAGAGATGTCTCAATTTACTCTGTTTCTTAAGATGAAAGACAGACAAAATTATTGTCATGAGCTCATAATGAACTAAGAGATAGCTTGATAATGTATAGTTAGGTCTGTTCTAATTGATAAGTTGTATTCTCTTGTAAGTTTCATACCCTATTAACCTTAGAACCTGTTAACCTTCGTCATTCTGAACTCACTATGAACTTATGTAATGGATACATAGATAAGAAATGCTTAACTTTAAAACATGTAATCCGTTATATTTTAGAATTCATCTGTTTTTGTGATTAAATGTACTCTTTTGACTATGAGGTAGTTCCATTTTATCAGAAGTGTAAGTATGATCATCAACAATAAACGGCATTGGAAATTGGGAAGCTTAGCTTCAGTTGAAGTTAAAATGCCTGACTTCATCCACCTCTACTCTTGAACTTTTTTCTCTTGAATGTATGTGTTGAGATTGGGAAAACTGAATTCAATTAAAGTCGAGATTCCTAATTTTATCCACCTTTTCTCTTGAATGCATGTGTGTGAGTGGTTTATTTCTATCTCTTTCTTATTTCTTATTTCCCTGTAGATTCACAAATAAGTTAGCAGACTCAGGGCATCAGCCTTCTGCAGCTAATAAGCCAAAGCTTACATTGGATTATTGGAGATCTCTGTGAAGAGGCCGACCTACAGACCAAAGAACCTCCTTTTATGACCCCTGTGCAGTTTCTAGCCAGAAGCCACTTTTACAGCCTCAGCCATAGGAATATTGTGCGTAGTTTACATTCTCCTCCTCAGCTGAAATACAGCCAGTCCCTATAGAAGAAACCTTGCGCTCTCTTTCCCTTCCCTCCTTTCTCTTTCAATCCTGATTGGTTACCTGAGCCATCAGCTCTGGCCACCCAATAGATAAAGCCAACTGGAAGGGCATCTGCATCCAGCACCAAGGACCCTACCCTGGACCTCTTCAGAGCACCAGCCGGGCATTAACATAAACTGCTATATATAAAAAATAAAAATTTAAAAAAAAGACAAAAAAAATCCACAGACACCTGTTAGATTTTAAAATAGCCTTGGTTCACCTGGGCAGATAGATATTAATCCCCTAAATGACTTCCTATACTTCCCTGCCCCAATCCCATGCCATCTGTTTCTATTATTTCTATTAAGCTACCTCCCATCCATAATCCCAAATACTTGCTAATATTCTTCACCTGGGCAAAATCCTCCATCCACGCCAGCCATGTGCTTCTTCTCCACCTCATCCATGGCGCCAGACTCCCTCCTTCTCTTCTCTCATGCCCCCTTCTCCTTCACTCTCCTCCCCACCCCCACCCTGAGAACATTTGCCACGCCTACCTTCCTCTGGCCTCACCCAGGTATCAGTGTTTTATAGGTCAAATAGGCAAGCAAGGTTATAAACATCATTTTGGAGTATGTGAGTGTCTGCTCCTTTGGGCAGCAACCAGATCTTGGGG
Source organism: Acomys minous (assembly GCF_964271855.1). Taxonomy (NCBI): domain Eukaryota; kingdom Metazoa; phylum Chordata; class Mammalia; order Rodentia; family Muridae; genus Acomys; species Acomys minous. The sequence continues at coordinate 65,908,655 of NC_140495.1, read as the reverse complement.
ACCAATAATTAGCATCAGAATACATAGCACCAGACCAACTCCAACACTTCCTATACCATAACCTGGACTTGTAAACCAGATGAACTCTTTCTCTTATAAATCGATTTCTTTCCAGACCATGTTGTCATAGAAATAGGAAAATGAACTAAAAATAATTAATACACGTTTTGATAAAAATAATGAAATTTGTTAGTCTGCTTTGTATCTATTAATGCATTATTTCCTGTGGAAAAGTATGAAGTCGGTCTTAATATTATGTAAATACATAACAATTCACCAAAGATGATACATGTTTAAATACTATCTACTCCTGTGTAAAATAACTGGTACTGATTTTTTAAATAACATAAACATCTTTTTAAAAAGATTCTTAATGATTAGCATGAGCCTTGTGTTTCCTGCATTATGATGGGCAACCAATGAAAAGGATTCTCCTGCTTGGTTACTATATCAATACCTAACTAAATAATTCAAAGTGCCCTATTAAAAGGCATGATGAGTTTGCAGGAAATAGCTCAAAACAGTTGGAACTAAAGAATAAGAGTCATCAATAAGTTACTGAAACTAAAGCTAACCTGGAAAAATACATAGATTCTACACAGCCCAAAGCCTCAAAAGAAAGTTATAGAAGAAATCACACACAGTTGCAGCAATGATTTAAAAAAAATAGATAGACAGGTAGTAAATTTCAAAAAAAAAATCATATTTTATTTGGATTTGACACTAAGCAGGAGTCTTTGGCAAATAGTATGTCCCCTGAAACTGTGTGGTCAATGACAATTCTTCAAATATTTTGCAGCCTAAATCTATTGTTTAGTCAGTTCAAGGATGTAAGTAAGGAGTTATGATCTTAGACCTGCACATATATATATCACAGGTGCCCTTTGAACAATCAATGAATACATATCTATCAATATATATGATCCTAATGTACCATGTCAGCAATATGAATTTGCAATTGTAAAGTTATGCCAACTACATTATGAAACAAACAAACAACCAAAAACAGTTGCTGCCATGCATGAGAAACAACAGAAATACCAGAAAATATTCTAGAATTGCAAAAGAAAATTTATACTTAATAAATAAAAAGGAATTTAAAATATAAAATGTGGAATTAGAGACTAAAGAAATTAACTGTACGTTCATATTTTATGTCCAGAGATTAGGTACACATATATACATATATACAATTTACAGACTTTTGTAAGGATTAATAAAATTAAAGTTAACTTAGTTCAGGACTAAACTAAAGTTTGACTAAGCTGAAGATAAGTGGTAATAGGAGAAAGTTAAGAAAAAACACATAAAACACAGGATAAAGAGATTAGAAGTATGGAGCTGAATGAATGTCTCTGATGTCCTGGGACCCGCATAGTAGAAGTGAAAAAATAACTTCTGGGTCCATAGAAGTGTGGGTTTATTGCTGGGCATTTGATTCAGTTCTGTTGATTGATCAACCTATTTCTAAGCCAGTACCATGCAGTAACACTTTGACTTCCTCCCTTTCAATTTTTATCTTCTTGTTCTCTTTTAGATTTCCTATTGTTCTATCTAGAACTTCAAGTATTCTATTGAAGAGATATGGAGAGACTGAGGAGCCTTAGTTTTTGACAAAGGAGTCAAAACCATACAATAGGTAAACAAAGTATCTTTAACAAATGGTGCTGGTCTAAGTGAATGTCTACATGTAGACATTACATTACAAATCAATCTGTATTTACTACCCTGCACAAAAGTCAAGTCCAACTGGATCAAAGATCACAGCGTAAAATAAATTATACTAAATCTATTAGATGAAATAGTGGGGAAGAGCTTTGAACTCATTGGCACAGGAGACAACTTCGTGAGCAGAATGCCAATAGCTCAGAATCTAAAATCAAAAATTAATAAATGGGACCTCATGAAACTGAAAAGCATCTATAAGGCAAAAACACTGTTTTTTTTATTAATTTATTCTTGTTACATCTCAATGGTTATCCCATCCCTTGTATCCTCCCTTTCTTCCCTCCCTCTCATTTTCCCCTTATTCCCCTCCCCTATGACTGTTCCTGAAGGGGATTACCTCCCCCTGTATATGCTCATAGGGTATCAAGTCACTTCTTGGTAACCTGCTGTCCTTCCAGCAAAAACACTGTTATTAGAACCAAATGGAAGCCTACAGATTGGGAAAAGGTCTTCAACAACCCTACATCTGACAAAGAGCTAGAATCCAATATATATAAAGAACTCAAAAAATTAAACAGCAACAAACCAAATAACCTAATTTAAAAATGGGGCACAGAGCTAAATAGAAGTCTCAGCAGAGAAATATTGAAAGGCCTAGAAGCACCTAAATAAATGATTAATGTGTTTAACAACTTTGAGATTCTACCTTACACGTGTTAGAATGAGTAAGATCAAAAACTCAAGTGACAACACTTGCTGGCAAGGATGTGAAGAAAGAGGAGTACTCCTCCATTTGTCATGGGAGTCCAAACTTGTACAACCACTTGGAAATCAACTTGGTGTTTTCTCAGAAAATTGAGAATAGCTCTACCTCAAGACAAGATGCTTCACCAGGACTTTTGCTCAACTGTGTTCATAGCAGTTTTGTTCATGATAGCCAGAATATGGAAATAACCTAGATATCCCTCAACTGAAGAATGTATAAAGAAACTGTGGTACATTTATACCATGGAATACTACTCAGCCAATAAAAACAAATAAATCCTGGAATTTTCAGGCAAATGGATGGAACTAGAAAAGATCACCCTGAGCAATATAACCCAAGTGCAGAAAGACATACATGGTATGTACTCATTTATTAGTGGATTTAAGTCATGTAGTACAAGATAAACATACTACAATGCACAGACCCAAAGATGATACGTAACAAGGAGGATCTAAGGGAAGATGCCTGAATCTCACTAAGAATGGGGAATAGAAAAAAGAGAGACAGTGGTAGAAGAGATGAAACAAGGTAGGAGAGGAAGCACAAAGAGATGTGAGGGTGGAGATTAGACCTGGGGATAGCGAGGGCAAGAAGACAGAAGGCAAGTAATGAAAAGAGAAACTGTGGGCAGGGGGCATCTCTGTGACAAGCTGGCGACCCAAGTCAGGGTAAGCTCTTGGGATGATATGAGGTGAATTCATACAGAAACTCCTAGTAGCAGGGGATATAGATACTGAAGAAGAACAAGCTCAAACTATACAAGACTCCTAGTAGAAGGAAGGGAACACCAACCACCACAAAAACTTTGACCTGAAATTTACCCTGCCTACAAGACTTGCAGGGATAAAGATAGACGAGATAGAAAGGAGATTGAGGGAATGTCCAACCAATGCTTGCCCCAACAGAAGACCCACCTCCACGGAAGAGGGCCAACCCCTGGCACTATTAACAATGCTCTGTTATGCTTGCAGACAGGAGCCTAGCAGAGTTATCCTCTGAAAGACTCCACCCAGAAACAGTTTAAAACAGATGCTGAGACCCACAGCCAAACACTGGGTGAGGCATAGGTAGTCTAGTAGAAAAGTGGCAGGGTGGTTGAGGGGGTGGGGAGGATGAAGGACCTAGAGGTAACAGGAGCTTCACAAGAAAACCAAAAAAGCCAACTAACCAGGCTCAGAGGGGCTTGTTGGAGACTGAAGCACCATCCAAGGACCATGCATGGACTGGACCCAAGCCCCTGCACAGATGAGCCAATGGGCAGCTCAGGGGTCATGTGGGTCCTCTATTAAAGAGAGTGGAGGCTGTCTATGACATGGACTCGGTTGCCAACTTTTTGGTCACTCATCTCTGGTGAGGGTGTCTTTCTAGACCACAGAGCAAGAGAATACGTTCAGTCCTGATATGACTTGATGAGCTGGATTAGGTGGGAGGCTGGAAGAAAGAGGGAGAATGGGACTGGGAGGAGGGGAGGAGGGAAAGGGCTACGGCTGGGATATAAAGTGAATAAGTAAATTACTTAATTAAAAAAATAACTCCTGAAAGTTGTCCTTTGACATCTACAGGCATCAAGCAGTGACTGTACAAATAAATGTAATGACAAATTTTTAAATGAAATGAAAGACATAACAGTAATAAGTATCATGAAAAGACTCAAAATATATTTAAAATACATATTAAAAGGAAATTTTGGTTAAAAATATGTATGTTATATTTGCTAGGACAGTTCCTCAGACCTTTTTAGAGCTGACCAAAATGATGAAGGATGTTTAGAAGAGCAAAGAATCTCAAAAACCTATAAGGTAAACAAACAAACAAACAAACAAACTTACCAGAAAATTGATGATGAAACTGGAAAGTACCAAGATCTTAGCAATGGTTAAGGAACTACAGTGGTTAGCCTAGCAAATCCTAAATACATCTTTAAATTTTGGAAAAAGAGCACCTGCATCTCATGGTAGCCGCTATTGAAAAAAAATATATTACTGACAAAGGGGATTTTTGAAGACTTTTTTAAGGAATGAAAGTGTTTCAAGACATTTTCAGAAAAACAAAAGCAAGAACACGTTTTTAAAATGAATTTATAAAGAAGCAAATGTCAGAAAACTTAAAAAGATTCCAGTAAAACAGTCAGAAATGGCACTGCCGAACAAAGAAATTAACCACACCTGTACATCTAAAGATAAGAGCACAGCACAAAATGATAAATAGTTCTTATAGACTCTGGGATTTAAATAGTTGATTCCCCAGCTGGCAGGATTTTTTGGAGAGGTTATGGGGATAGGAACCCTTACTGGTGGAAGCATCTCACTGGGGGCAGGCTTTGAGAGATTAAATTCTTAGGGGTTCCAAGTGAGTAAGCTCCAAGGGCCTGGGTGTAGGAGAGCTGGCCCTGCCTCTTGTCTGCTGAGCATTGACACTAACAAGGGAAAGATACCCTCCTCCACTCCCTCATCCCTCACCATCTACAGCAGGCAGGAGAACTGGCCCAGGTCTCATATATGGGAGAATTGTCCCTGTGCCTCACTGGTTGCAACACTTAGAAGAGAGGGCCCTGAACCTAGCCTGGGCATCAAGGTAGATCTGATCCTGATTGGGGCTGGAGGGTTGCAGGTGAGCTGGCGTCAAGGTCAGGAGAACCCTTGGGCTGACCAGCTCAGATACTTGTCAAGCCCAAGCTAGGGCTTTAAATTGGCCCACAGCAACAATTACCCAATAGATGACTTGCTGGATTGCATGAAGATGGAAGTGCTCCCATCCAACCCTAGAGTATCTCCACGACACAGGGCAACAAGTATTGATAGAGTAGCAAAGCCAAAAGCCTCATACAAGAGCAACCAGTCATTGCCATGGACATTTGCAAGTAAAGAAATGTGGACAAAAGGGTACACTGTAGGACACACTGTGACACACTACAGCTTTCACAAGATCTTTTTTTCTTCTCTGTTGGGGGTTGCCATGGTGACCAGGCTTTGGGTGTATGATGTGAAATTCACAGAGAACCGATAAAAAGTTAAAAAAGAAAATGTGCTTTCTCCATTTCTTGTTCCTGCCACTCATTATGTCTGCAAATTCCTTGCATGTCTCTAGCCCGCTGTGATAGACTTTTATCACTCTGGATACAAAAGCCAATGTAAACTCTTTTCTTCCTTTAGTTGCCCTTGGTCATGATGTTTTATAAAACACCATGCACACCAAGTATACTCCCACACAAACCACACAGGCACCCAACACCCACATCCCCACACCTACACTTAAATAAATAGTTAAAAAGCAGGACACAAGAATAATAGCTATCTTGGATTTGTAACAGACAATGGTATCATGTAAAGTCACGAGTTACCAGAGTCTTGGATGTCATTCCTGCTCTTCAGGTTCTTTCTTTCCTGTTTTCATTACTTCTACTTTGGATTTTATACCTGTCAATTTCTGTTTGTTTGTTTGTTTGTTTGTTTGTTTGTGCTGTAATGTTAGCCTAAGAATAAAGAAAGAGAACAATTGGACTTAAATCAGTATCAGATTCTCAGCATTTCTCAGTGATGTACAAAGGGGTCAGTTTTTACTAAATATTGACTTGATGAAAACTATTAGAAAAATAAGAATCTTCTGATGCATCGGGGAGAAAAATACAATAATGACTTCAATCAATTTCTAAGCTGTGCAAGAAGAAAGGAGCACTTTGAAGGAAAACATAAAATGAGGAATGCAAGACAAGTAGAGCATTGCAAAATGAAAATGTCAAAATCAAGTTAACTTATGTCAGCAGCTGAAACAGCTTTGCTAGAAAAAAGAAAAAGAAAAGATTGTGTTTTAACAGAATTTCTCCTCCCTATGTCTTTCTCTCATGTGAACACAGACGTAGACACAGAGGCATGCAACAAGACCAATGAGTTGCAAGAAGAATCTCTTGCTTCCAGTTAGTGACTCCTTTTCTAAGATTTTAACTGATTTATTTATGGGAGAAGAGGGGGGGCATGGAGGGTGGAGGGGTACACATGCTGATTCCCACAGAAACCAGAAGAGAGCACAAAAGCATTTGCAGCTAGAGTTGCAGATTACCGCGAGTAGTCTGATGTGAACTGAGACCTGAACTCAGATCCTCTGGTTGTGCAGTGAGTCCCCCTTAACCACAGAGCCATCTCACCAGGCCACAGTTATCTTTTTCATCCCTCCTCCCTTCTTTTGAGTTAAGTAAAAATACAATTGCCAGATCTTAAGCAGTTCTGGTGAATTGGTTAACTCTGAGCTCTAAGCTAAATACTGAGGATGACGAAACAGCAAGTTATGAAACATCCAGCTTCTTCACCTAATCGTCTGACTTTAGCTCTGGAATACTTTTTAGATTTTGTTTTTATGGATTGTGCTCTGCATTAGGAATCTGCCTTGTGTTGTCCCAGGAAATGAGGTCGAGGCCACCTGGACATGGGATGTTATCATTTCAACCATCAGGACACAAAGAAAAACTAAGCAGTAATCCGGGTATAAATGGTGCCAGCTAGAGGGTGGGTGCTACAAGAGATGAACCACAGCGCATCCTGTATAAAGCAACACTCATAACAAAAGCCATGACAGTGGGCCCTGAAAAGATGCTGAGAGCCCTTGTGACATTGTGGAGGAGGGATAAAGTGGATACAGTAAGCAACATAGATAGCTTACTACCTAACAAAGAATAAACACTCATCGCCAACAGCTGTTGGGAAGTGGTGTTATACTAAATACAAAAACATACAGGAGGTAGGGTAGCTTCATTTTAAAAAGTCGCTTTAGTTTATAACTTATGAAGTTAGGTGTAAGACCAGTGAGTGGGCCTCAGGGGAAGTTCATACAGACTGAAAAAAATGAGTGTGCGCATCAACTTGATTTGATAAGAACTCATTATTGGGAGAGCTCAGGAGTCCCATGAGGGTTACCCTAACTTCCCAAGGGAGGCTCCTCCAGAGATTTAACAATCTTGCTCTGGATCCACACAGTTTATCAACACTGTCACACTGGAGAGACCGGCTGTCAATTCATGAACACGTAGAAAGCACACTTAAGCCATACCTGCTGCTAGGAGTAAAGTCTTTCATATGACAACATGGCAATAGAATAGTAGTGTTAATATCGACCTGTGGGGAAGTGTTTATTCTGCTCCAAACTGAAACTGCTCTGTGCTACTCCTCTTGTGGCAGAATAAAACTGTTTCTTTTAAACACTGGATGAATGTGCATTCTCAAATTTAGTTCCAGTCTTCCAATAACGATTAATGATAGTTAAACAAAGCAGCAGCAATGGAAAGACTCTATGAGTTTTAGCACTATAAGTTCAATCAGAAATAAATCCTCAAGCTATCCCTCCAGGTTGAAGTGGAGCTTTGTGAAATTACAGTTTGTAAAGGCTGGCTCTTGTCAGTCACTTTTAAATCCAGTCAGTCAGCTAATTAAATTTACACTTCCCCAAATGTTTCCGGTAAACAGAATCCATACAACAATACACTTTTATATTTTCTACACAATTTACAGAGAAGCACATTTTTAACCATTCCCCATAGCCAGCTATGGTTTTGTAAGTTCTGACATCCCTCTTCATGGAAGAGAAACCTGTGAGAATTGTTTTATCGTGTGTGCATTTTCTCAAGGATTTACAGCTGCTATCAAAGACTTGTCTTTACAGACTTTTCAATGGAGAAATACGTCACAGTCTCTCCAACTGAAAATATTGCATGCAAGAGCTAATCTCATCCAACAACTGAGAATAAATATTATATGCATAGTCTTTATAAGAGGTAGAACAGCACCTAACTTTGAAGAAATATGCAGGCACCCACATTCATTATGAAATGATAAATAAGAGAAGGACGAGTCTTCTTCTAATGGAAGGATATTTGAGTTCATGCAATTTTCAATAGCACAAGCATAAAGAGCTCTGCTTTTTCGCATATAAATTTCTGCATTAGATTGCATGTGGAAAGCCCTCCCAACAGTGGATAATTAAAGCCACAGGGACCCAAGCTTCCTCTATCCCCTGATCTCCCATTAGTGGAAAGTCCACACCACATACTGAACAGGATTCACTAAGAACACTTGAGTGTTTGGAGAGGAGTGTTAACACTGCCATGACTCATCAACAGAGGAAAATGTCAGATAGAATTCTTGACATGGTAATTCTCAGTCAGTCCTGCCCACATCTGTAGAGACCAGTTATAGATATACTAGAAAATATGTCAGACAGGCTGGGAGTCTGAGGTTGCTGAGACAATGATAGGAAAAATGAGAGTATCATCTGAGGAAGATGACCACTGAATACCTTTTCATCCAATACCTCAATAATTCATTATGATTTGAAGAACACTTAATATATATTTTTCGATATTACAAAAGCACCATTATTAATAGTTAATTTTTTGTGCAACATAAACCTTGAACTTATTTTTTTAATGTGTATTGTGTGTGTTGAAAAACGTAGCTGTATGTGAATATGCGTGCCTGCGGAGGCAAAAAGAGATCATCAGCTCTCCTGGGGCTAGTTCATGTATGCCCTGGGACATTCAGATACTGAGCCATTTCTTCATTATCTGAAATTTTACAGATTTTCGCAATAACTTTCATCTTTTCTACAAGCGCATGCTCACCACTAGCCTAGTCTAACACACTGCAGTTTCTTTTTCTTTTCTTTTCTTTTCTTTCTTTTTGGCTTTTTGAGACAAGGTTTCTCTGTGTAGCCTCGGTTGCCTAGGTCTTGCTTTGTAGACCAGGCTGCCCTCTACCTCACAGAGATCCACCAGCCTCTGTCTCCCTGAGTGCGGAGATTACAGGCGTGCACCACCACACCAGCTTACAGATTTTCATACTACACATCCAAATGAGATTATTTGAGTACTTTCTCCATCAAAACATGTATGAGAGATAGACTTAGCCATTCTACAATGAATATATATAATACATATATATATACCTTTTTGTAAACAATAAATATATTCTATTTCCTCTATCACTAAAGTAACCTTTTAAAAGTTTTAAACACATTTGATTGTGAATAGACAGTTGGCTCTTTCAAGCAGGTGTGTCTTGTCCATCACCATGTGTGTCAAGAAGAGACACATGGACAAAGCACACGGAGCCCATGGTGGCAGAGCTAGTCTCCCGGAAGTCCTGGAGGTTCTCTGAAGAAACTGAGAAGCTTGTTTGAAAGTCCTGAAGTATAGAGATGTGCCTCCAAAGAAGAAACTGCTATGCAGCTACAGCCAGGTTTCAGTCAAGCATATACGTCATGCATTTACGTGCAACTCCTGTCTCTTGGTGGTTTGTTTTAAACTGTTAACACTCTTAAAACTTATGAAACACACACTTACAGTTCACTTAATTTTTTTCTTGCAAATTATATGAATTACTTTATTCACTTCACCTTCAAGATCATACATTAAGATGCAGCATTACTGGCCTTAGATGAACTATGTAAAATTTGCCAAATTAAATTTTTTTCCTACAACATTTTTTTACTTGGACCATCTCACTATTGGAAAATTGAAATTCAACTTAGAATTGAACACCAGTTTCAATATCACTTGGTTGCTGCTTCTATGTCCCATTATGAGTCCCGTCTCTACACTTCATGAATATTTCCTCGTGGACTTTAAATTTTGATTTATTCATTTTATTCATACCTCTGTCAATGTTGTTGCCCTACTTGAAATTGGATAGTGATTCAACTCCTCTTCACCCTCCGTGATGGATTTAATACCTGCATTTTGCATGGAGTTTATTTGGCTTCCCTAGCCATCCAAATGTCTTATTTGATTTCCACATCACATTGAATACACTGTGCTTCTGACACCATTCTGACTTAAGTGGGAAGAAGCATCATCAGTGCAAAGTGTCTTAAGGTGATGTACCATTGTATCTGTGAGACATACTCTTAGTGTAGAAGTACATGGAAGAGAAAGATAATGAAAGGTGTTTATGTTTCTGAATTATTTCAAATTAAAACTGCAATCTGAGTTTCTAGATGTGTGTTCCAGCTGCCTTGAACATCTAGCTGAGAGTGAATGCTTCCTGACCAAAAAAAAAAAAGCAGATAAATTGTATTTCCAGCTTCAAACTTCTTGATGGATAAAGGAAAGGAAAAAAAGCAATGGCTGATCATGACACCCTACAACAACAATTTAGTCATGTAAAGATAAAATTGATTAATTGTACAACACAGCATTGAAATGCTGCAATCTGATATACATATAGGTAGGATTTTGAAAGAGTATTACTTCCCCTAGGGAGTTTGGCTTGAAAAGCAAGCTTATTATTTATCAGTGTAATTAAATACAGAAGCTCTTTGTCTATACCGAGATAGGTAGTTGAGCCATAACTGACATCTGAGGTTAACACACGATTACTATTGCTTCTCTAAATGTAATGTGCATATATGCCCCCTCAGAATCTTGGTAGAATGAGCATTCTTTTTGTGAAGTCCTAGATACGACTCAGACTCTGCATTTATGTTAAGCCTCCAGGTCATAGAGACAATCCTTTGAGTAACAAGGCATAGCATCATCTTTGCTCTATTGGCATGTGGCATGCAGCATCCATCTCTCCATCCTGGTAATCCCTCCTACTGGAGCATGCAGACACTGTCACATCCAAAAGATAAAGGAAGTAGGTATGTCTCTGTTCCATAATAACCACTGTCATAGATGATGCTTTTGTGTAAGTGGTTCTTCTTATTTATAGTTTAGTTATTCTTCACATATTTATATCATCAATGGAAGAGAGAGAAAAGATATGTAAGATGAAGCTTTGTGCTTGGTATTTCCTTTCATTTCACCTATAATATTGTACACTAACATATCATATTGTTTTATCAATATGTGAATATTGAGATATTAAGTTCTTTTCCAGATCTGACAAGTAATATACTTCATTCATATCATTAGCTAAATAAATAGTAAAGACTGAGGTGTGGATTCTGAAAACAACACATCACACACACACATACCATGTTACCTGCCCATTGCCATAACATGTCTTTCTTTTGATCATTAAAATGTCTCATGTTAATGCAAAACCAAAGATAATATTAGAAAGATGTCCCTGGATTAATGTACATAGACATACCTTATCAGCAGGTGTTTACATGGTTAATGCTTTTTTAATTCATTATTCTAGCAAATATAATGATTTTGAAAATATAATTTGATTTTTCATTTGAATAGTTATGTAAACTTTAAATCTATGGACAAGGTAATAAAGTGATGGGTGAAATAATGTTTTGTCAGTGCTGCTCATGTGTTTAAACTGTATACATACAAATTCAGAGATGGAATTTTTATCATTAGCTAAATGATATCTAGAAAATATTTACAAAATATTTTACATGTCTTCTATTTAAGATTACAAGCCAAAAGCCATTATAATTTCTTTCCATTTAAAAACTCCATTTTTATTTGTGTGATTGTGGAGACCAAATATTTATTTATGCAAATATTTAAAGACTAAGTTATTTTTCTAATTAGATGACTATTATTTCCCTATGTTAAAATTGTTATGTCAATGTGTTCTGGCATCAAAAATAAATTGATATCATCTGAGGTAACAACAGCTTCCCCCACCGACATTAAAAATATATCCATCTACCTGCCATTTAACAAAAGCTGACTATGCATGAAAAATTCACGGGGACAGATCACCTCAAAGGACTGTGGAATTCAATGATACTAAAATAAGGTGTTTTCATAATGGCTGTTTAATCAATTTCCTATCTACCTCTCAATGTAATCTTTCCTGCCAGACATTTCTCTACATAATTTTGTCAGAGAAGAAGTAGAAACTCAGAGAAGGTAAGATGGTGTCTCTCATTTCCAACATCTAGCAAATACTGATAGTCCACTAGGTGGCTTGAATCTAAGTCTTGTTTTAAGATCTGGCTCCTTGAATTTGGCACAGTTGCTATGCTGTAAGCTCTGTGGCTGTCCTTTTCATTGGCAACAGCTTTTTTGGGGGTACTGTCCACTCAGCCTTCCCAGTTGCATATAGGAAATTGGAAATGTCTAATTACTGTGTTGATACTAAGCTTCTTTATCTTACTTTGCTGCTTTCAATAACTACTGGTACTCTGTGACAACCTATTTTGTCTCAAAATTAGGGAGCACAACATATGTATTTTTGTATCCTTAGACTAGAATAATGCTGACTGAACGACTGACGTTCCAAGAATTACACTTAAATGATTTTGTTTTGAACATACCTGGTGTACATGCACAAGCAACTTTCAGGTAGAATTTAATACTTACATGATGTCAAGTATTTTCCTGGTTACTATATGTATGTCTGGTCTGATTTAAGTTTTCTTCAAATATGTAAAACAAAATTTAAAGTATCATATTTAACAGAACATTTCTTAGATATGATACAATGGAGGAATTTAGAAACCTATACTCTTTGCAAACATAAAATATTGCTATCTTAAAAAGACAATGCCAACCCTTGTGGGGACCACTTCATTTTTTTTTTCAATCATTATAACATCATCTGTGTGTCACATACTTTCTATGCTGGGCTACATTTTGCAGTGCATTGATGATAGCGCTTAAGCTATTAACTGTGGCACAATTAAGTAAAATGAAAAACTGTTTAGAAAGCAATTAAACTCAAGCAAATCAAAGTGCAAAAATGACAGCTCCATAACAAGGACAAGGCTGAAATAAATTACACCATAACATTTTGGAGAGAGGAGTGGGTTGTTTCTCTCCCTTGAAGAAATGCTTAATCATCAGTGAATTCCAGCATGCTACCATTTTCACTAACACTGTTGAAATTAAGTACCTCCTCTGTCAACTTGAATTCTTTTGCCTCATCAGCCAAATATTTCAGAAACATAGAAGATTACAGCTTTACACATTGATGTGTTATTTGTTTCTTATTAATGCAACTAAGGCTATGATATCTTACCAGATTCTTAGAACACAAGAAACAAAACCCAATGAAGTCTGTTTAAGTCTGTTTAGGGAACATTAGATAGCCCATAAACATACACAGAAATATGCATACATACAGGCAAATGTTTGTACACATGAAGTACATGTACACATGAAGTACAAACAAATGTCTTTTTTAAGTAAGGATTTTGGCTTATAAGGAGAGATTCTGCTATGTAATCTGGAAGAAATATAAAAAAGTTGATGTCATGTTTGGACTTAACATGTTCTAGAAATGTCCTGATTTTAAGTGAAAGCTTCATTCCCAACTTGAAACATCATGAGGTGGAGTGGAGAGGGTTACTAGATCCCAAGAGTACTAGAGTTAGCAATGGATGGATCTGTGCACGTTTCTAGGCAGGGAAAATGGTTGGTCAAAGGTTTTCTGACTGGCTTGGTAACCCCATCCATCCACTGGAAGTCTTGCCTGGTTATGAGAGGTGACCATTTTTTACTCCATATCTCCTCTTCCTGGGAGTCTTAGCTGGGGTCTCCCTCATAGATCCCTGGAGTTTCCACTAGCTTAAGTTTCTAGCTTATCCCAGAGATAACCTCCCTTCCACCCGATTCCAGTTTTCTCTTCTGCCGTCCTCCCCACATGACCCCCCCTGTCCCCCTTCCCATCCCCTCCTCCACCTAGTTTCCTCCCTCCCTCCACCCCAGGTGTCTATTTTATTTCCCCTTCTCAGAGTGATTCAAGCATCCTGTTTTAGGCTCTACTTTTTACTCAGCTTCTTTGGATCCATGGGTTGTAGCATAGTTATCCTGTACTTCATGGCTAATATCTATTTATAAGTGAATACATACCATGTTTGCCTTTTTGGGTCTGAGTTACCTCACTCATGAGCAGAAAGTGATCGATTGGCCAACCAGTGTCTGGCCCGTCTTGAGTCCCATGCCATGAAGAAGAGCTCACCACTGACAGTATTAATAATATTATTCTATACTCAGACAATAAGCTAGCATAACTGTCATTCTGAGGGGCTCTACCTAGCAGCAGATGTAAAAATGGCAGAGACCCACAGCCAAATATTAGGCAGAGCTTGGGAAGTATTATGGTAGAGGGAGAGGAAGGATTGAGAGTGCCAGAGAGATCAAGGACACCACAAGAAAACCGAGAGAATCAGCTAACCTGGGCCTATAGTGGCTCACAGAGACTGAACCAACAAACAAAGAACATGCATGGGACAGACCTGGGCCCCCCCTACCCATATGTAACAGATATACAGCTTGGTGTTCATGTGGGGCCTCTAACAGCAGGAGCAGGGAATGCTTCTGACTCTGTCATCTGCCTTTGGATCCCAATCCTATTACAATTTGATATGCCCAGATGGGTCCATATCCATGGGAGGTCTCCCTTCTCTAAGGATGAAGGGAGATAGCATAAGGGGAGGGCAGGGGAAAGGGAGGGTTGAGGAGAGGAGCACTGAAGGGAGGCTCCAAATTAACTAATTAATATAAAGAGATAAAATTTTCTTTTTGAGAAAGGAAAAACAGAAACAAACACAAAGAGCACTCATTCATTTCTAAGGTAACTGAGAAACTGTCCAGTCACTGTCTCCTTCAGAAAATCATACCAGCCTGCACCACCACAATTGACTAGATGAATTCATTTCTAAACGGGCTGTTAGGATCCAAGGCCCTATTGTAGTGTCCTTTGAAAGACAGATCTTGGGGGCTGTGAGAGATGGCTCAGCGGTTAAGAGCACTGACTGCTCTTCCAGAGGTCATGAGTTCAATTCCCAGCAACCACATGGTGGCCCACAACCATCTCTAATGTGATCTGTGCCCTCCTCTGGCCTGCAGATGTACATGTAGGCAGAGCACTGTATACATAATAATAAATAAATCTTAAAAAAAAAAAAAAGAAAGAAAGACAGATCTTGTCATTGGCCCCTTCTCTGGTCACTTCTGTTTTCTCTTCTACTTTCCTCTCTTCTCTGATCTCTCCCTTTACTTTCTTTTTCCAAAATGTCTGAGATATTTATGACTCAATACAGTGGTCCATGTGGATAGGATAATAACCAAAGTAACTACAAGTCAAGATAAATATTTACTCCTCTAACTTTCTTATCTTTTTAATATAAATTTACCTTTATATTTTATAGATGGGTGTTTTGCCCATATGTATGTCAGTGTGGGGATCTCAGACGCCCTGGAACTAGAGCTGCAGAGAAGAATCAGCTGCCATATGGGTGCTGGGAATTCAAGCCACATCAGGTGTTTTGTCATAGCACTGGGAAGATAATTGCCATAGGTAACATCCCTAGAAGACTTCCTGTAGTCTACTAGGGAAGTGCTGTTTTTCTTTGTCTTAAACAAAACTTTAATAAATTCTTTGAAATTTTCCTGCAATGTATATTGAAAATATTAATTCCCTCTTCTCCATCCTGTCCCTATAGTCACCCTCTCCACCCTCCTGTCCCTCCCAGCATTAATCTTTCTTCCTTTGTTTATTTCCCTATCTATTGCAGAAGCAGTTATAGCAGCAGTGTTTACAACAGTGGAAATATGGAGGAAACAATTTAATTGCCCACTAGTGAATGAATGATTACACTAAATATGGCAATACTATATAGAAGAATATTTTCCAGGCTTAAAAGTGGGATGTGTGTGCATACTAGCCCAAGGGGCATGTCCCATGAAAGTCTTCACTAACCAGGAAACAGGGATATAGGGGAGGACATCCTATTGGGACTCTAGATGAGAGAAGCATGGGAGAATGGCAAAGTAGAAGGATCCAGAGGGTCCTAGAAACCTACAAGTAGAACATTATGATAGGCAGATTTGGGCCCAGGGGTCCTGCTCAAATATGGCACTAGCCAAGGACAATACAGGCCATAAACTTCAAACCCCTACCCAGATCTAGCCAACGGACAGGACATTCTTTACAGTTGAGTGGAGAGTGGGGTATGACTTTCACACAAACTCTGGTGCCTCATATTTGACCACGTCCCCTGAATGGGGAGACCTGGTGTCACTCAGAGGCAAGATAGCAGGCTACCAAGAAGAGACTTGATACCCTATGAGCATATAAAGGGGGAGGAAGTCCCCCTCAGTCACAGACATAGGGGAGGGGAGTAAGGGGGAAATGGGAGGGAGGGAGGAATGGGAAGTACAAGGGAGGGGATAACCATTGAGATGTAATATGAAAAAATTAATTTAATTTTTTTTAAAAAGTGGGATGTGTGGTTCTGATACATGCTAAAGCAAAATGAATCTTGAGGTTAACAGAAATAAACCTGACACAGAAGGACATACATGATCTCACTGGCATGAGATATCTAGCAAAGCTAAACTCATAGAAACATAACAAGTGGTAGTAGCCAAGAGCTTCCATGAAGGTGGAAAGGAGTTGGTATCTCTGCATACAGCGTTAGTTCTGAAATATGAAAATGTTCTGAAAATTTGTTGCACATGGGTGCAAATATATTTAATCCTACAGAACTGCATGCTTAAAGATGATTATGATGGAAAATGCTTTGTCATGTGCATTATACCATAATGAAGAAGAGGCTACGATGGCAAAATATAATTTTCTGATTTACATTTTGGCTGGCAAACAGTGCTAGGAAAATATGGCACATTCTATGTTGTAATGAGCTGTTACCATAGATCAATTGTAAAGTAAGAGCATCGCTCTCTCCCAGCAACAGACCACAAGGGGAGTTGCTCAATTTTAGGGCTTATCCATCAAAGGATAATGTGACTGCAGCTCAGTTCCATAAGACTGTGCATCAAATGTGGCATAATTAAAGGAAGATACCCTGACCTTGATCATCAGTAGGATCCTCAGAAGGCATATGACACTGAAGTGTGTGTGTGTGTGTGTGTGTGTGTGTGTGTGTGTGTGTGTGTGTGTGTGTATGTATGCACATGAGCCACCTCACATTTACTCTTAACTCTAGCTAACATTACACCTTACTTCTCAGATTAAAAAAATCGAAAGAGTGCCAACCATTGATATCAGTTCACCCCAGAGACATAGCATCCTTCTAACAGAAAATGCTCTGCTGTGTGATTCCTCAGCACCTGTCTGGGAGCTCCCAATGTATTTATAGCTTAGTGAGTCATATTCCCAGGGTGAGATTCTGTTCTAGGTTGTCGTTATATTCATTAGAATGTGCCAAACTGTTAGATACACCAAAGCAATTTATTACTGTACAAAAAGTGTGTGTGTGTGTGTGTGTGTGTGTGAGAGAGAGAGAGAGAGAGAGAGAGAGAGAGAGAGAGAGAGAAATACAGACGGACAGACAGAGCAGAGAATCAATCAAAGACAATACTGTGTCCTATATGTTTACATTGCCTGATAATTGAGGTTTGTACAACTTAAAGTGTTATAAAAACGATTGTGTGCATGAAAACAAGAGGAGGTTTGAGCTTGGTTGTAGATTAGGTATGTATGTATACACTTGAACAATAAACAGGAAAAAGAAACACCTCACAAAAATCACATGAATTGGGTTTTTTCCCTAATTTGTGTTAGTTACAAAGGAACTAAAAGTAAATATATTTATCTTTTTTAATTCTGAAAAGCCAAAGAAAATTAACAGTGAATAATTGCCCTTGGTTTGTATATTCTGAAGTTTCAGAGCAATGTGATTCAATTAAGGCTTCATTTTTCCACATACAAAATACCAGCTGCAAGAACAAGCAAATTCCTATCCTGACAATTTGGGAATATGTGCTTGCCCATAAAAATCTCCTGGAAGCCTTTAAGAAGTACGGATGGCCAGTCTCCAGTCCATGAGTTCTGATTTAATATATTTGCCTTTGAGCTGGGTGTTGTCCTAGTTCGCTAGATGATGCTGATGTTGAGAATAAAATAAGCGATTCTCTGTAAAGTTTAGGCCACTACTAGATGTGGTCAGAATTGTGTGGCTGATTATGTTAATCTTTTACCTCTCTCTCTTTTAATCTTTAGATGAAATGATAAAAAGATGCATGTTAGGCATGTAATGCCAAGAAGAAGGTGTAGGAAGAAAAGAAAGATTAAAATAAAAAAAACTCTGGAGCCCCCTATTTCACCACTTCCCCTTGGTGAGGAGACCTGGGGACACTCAGAGGAAGGGGAAGCAGGCTACCAGGAGGAGACCTGATAGGCTGTGATCACATGGTGGGGGACGAGGTCCCCTTCTGTCACGGACCTAGGGGAAGGGAATAGGACGAAAAGGGGAAAGAGGGGGAATGGGAAGATACAAATAAGGGGATAACAAATGAGATTTAATCTGAATAAATTACTTAAATAAAAATCTAAAAAGAAACCTACAAGAAGAACATTATGATGGGCTGATCTGGGCCCAGGGGTCCTGCTCAAACTATGACACCAGCCAAGGACAATACATGGAGTAAACTTCGAACCCCTACCCAGATCTGACCAATGGACAGGATATTCTCTACTATTGAGTGGAGAGTGGTGACTGACTTTCACACGAGCTCTGAAGTCCCATATTTGACCATGTTCCCATGGATGGGAAAGCCTGGTGGCACCCAGAGGAAGGACAGCAGGCTACCAAGAAGAGACTTGATACCCTATGAGCATGTACAAGGGGAGGAGGTCTCCCTCATTCACAGTCATAGGGGAGGGGAGTAAGGGGAAAGCGGGAGGGAGGGAGGAATAGGAGGATACAAGGGATGAGCTAACAATTGTGATGTAATATGAATAAATTAATAAAATATTTTTAAATAAATAAATAAATAAATAAAGGGAAAAAAGACAAAGAAGAAGAGGAAGATAGAGAGAAGGCAAGAAGATGAACAGGGCGGGGGGTAGTGGCCATGGGGAGATTGGGCTTATGGCAAGATTTCCAGAAAGTTGGTAAAAGCATTTTGCTGGAGGTAACAGTGGAGTGAATCACAACCCAAACTAGATGACAGAAAACCAGATTCAGAGAAAACTTCCCCTAAATTCTCCCAGGAGTTCTAGGAAATTTTAAATGTCTGAAGGAGCAAGACATGGAATTAATATGACAAAAGTGAACAAAGTAGTTGTTTTAGTTTTTTTAAATGCCCCTGACACAACAAGCAGTTATGCCCTGGCCTCTGTTTACAGAGAAGAGATTGGTTCTTCTAAATAAACTGTAGCACATGCTCTCTGAAGGATGGCTTGAATTTTTTCTTATTTGAAGAGATCACAATGGATATATAAGGCCGAGACCTCCACCTGCTCTAAGGCTCTTCACCTGCAAAGTGAATGAATGAATCAATGGTAACAGTGAATGAAGTAGATTCAATAATTACATGTGTTATAGTGCGCCATTCATTATTTTGGCAAGTAAATAAATCCTTACTCTGCTCATTTTACATGTTTTGTTTTCAAACGTGTTTACTGTAATTATGAACCATTTACATACTATACATAAATTTTTAGAATCTCAAATCCATTCATATTTTTAAAAAATGACTCCGTAAATGTATAGATTATGAACCCATCAGGTGCTCTGCTGTGTCCCGTGTTTCTTTGCGTGAGGTGAAGATGCTCACTTTATAGGATGGATCCAGTCATTTGCAGTGCTATAAGATGACACAGACCCGTCTCCTCTTCCTCTTGTTTCTGTTGGGTCTTGCACCTAATACCTCCTTTCTCTGTCTTTAATGATACCCTCGGCATAGAAAACAGTACTTTCCTCATACCCAGAATAAAGTGACTCTTTTGAAGGGAATCTTTGTTATTCTCAGTGATTTAGATTCCCTTGTTATCTCAAACCCATAGCAGTAACATTCTGTATCACAAGAATATGAAATGGAAAAAAATCAAAATCATCAGCTGAATAAAACTGCTATTCTAATACTGTCTTTCTGCCAGTACTCAAAGATAAAAATACAAATGGCCAGTAAACACGAAAGTGTTCAGAGTAACTAACCATCAAAGAAATGTGAAAATAAATCTGATGAGCAAAACAAATAATAGCAAATATTGGCAATGACGTGGTAAAAGAGAATCCTGACACATGGCTGGTTGGAATGTTAATTTTATTTATTACCACAAAGCATATTTCTTTCTCGGTGAATGAATGTGTGTGCATATTCATGTATTTTGAGTACATGTGAGTGCGTAGGCACACAGCATGTGCATGCATGTGTATGGAGGCTAGAGATCAGTCTTAGGTTGCATTCCTTAGCAGTGGTCAACCTTGGCTTTCTTTTTATGCAAAGACTTTCGCTAGAATCTGAGACTCACTGATAAGGTTAGACTGGTGGACCACGAAGCCCAGAGATCTCCTTATCTCATCCAGCCCAACTCAGGGATATGGGGAACTGAGAACCCAACCCCAAGCCTAGAGTTTTGTACCTGGTCCTCATTCTCATACAATAAGTGAACTCATGTGGAAAAAAAGACTGAAATGCAGGCAGAAGAGATGGCTCAGAGGTTAAGAGCACTGTCTGCTCTTCTAGAGATCCTGAGTTCAATTCCCAGTAACTACATGGTTGCTCACAACCATCTATGATGGGATCTAATGCCCCCTCCTGTCTGATGTTCTTTTCTGTCATCCAGGTACATATGCAATAGAGTGTGTATATACATGAATAAATATATCTTTTATAAAATACTGAAGTGTGTTACAGATGAAAAGAATTTATGGTCATTTTCTGTTCAATGTAGAGACTTGCCAACTTTTTATTACAGAAAAGAAAAACTGGATTGCAACAATCCCAGTATTAGAGTGAGTGGTCAGCATGCCAGGAGTGCAGTGATGAGAGTAACGGCAGGACGCAGAGAAATTGAACTCAAGCTGAATGGAAGCACCAAGGTTGGTGCAGAAGTAGCTTGACAGGGAGGTCCATCAGAAGAATAGTTTGGGAGGTGACTAATCCAGTCCTCAAGTGCTGAATCTCATTTTCTATGATGCAGTTAACTAAAATGTTAAGAAATATTTAGAATTAGGAAAGATGGTTCATTAAATAAATGAACCTTGTGGCCAAGGCTGACAACCTGGATTTGACACCAAGACCCAACATGACAGAGGAAAGAACTAATTCCCAGGAGCTGTCTCCTTCCATATGCATGTAAACTTGCGGACACTCTCAGACACACACACACACACACACACATACACACGATCAATTAAATAAAAGTAAAAATCAAAACATTTTAGAAAAGTGTGTTTGACCTAAATTCTAGAGTTTAAAATATTTAGTTCCTTTGTTGCTGTTGTTGTTGTTGTTGTTGTTGTTAAATACATAGGCTCTTTTACAATACCAACACATAAATTAATTGACAAGAAATCAAAATAGTTTAATAACTACCATATTAATATTTTTATCATAAAGAGAGAATATATTCATAATTTGAGAGTTATCTCTCCCAAATTATCACTCCCATTGTCAATTCATATTATACTAGGATGTGAAGAAAACAGATATTCTTGAGTCTACTGCTCTTAGATGAAGCATTAAGTTGAATTCTCCCAGAGTCACTTTATTTTAACCTGTGCACTTTATTTTGATGTTTTATTCTGATTTTCTCCTTAGGTTGTAGACATTCATAATGCTGCTCATTTAACCTCAGGATTTGTGCTTGTGGGCATACACATGTAAAAGTAAGCACCACCACTGTATCTTCTGACTTTTAAGTTGACACAATAGGATATAGTAATCACCATGTCAACTATAGCTTTAATATCTATATTTCAAGAATATAATGGCTGTGTTTTGAAACAGTCTCTGCCTTTTAGCTTTTATGTATCTTTTTTCTTTTTGTTTCCATTTAAGTCAAGTCAAATCATTTTTTTGTTACCAAGACACAGGATTTTTCAGAAAGTCCTCTAGAAAATATTCTGAAACCCAATATAAGTGCTTCTCTGATTGTTTGAAATGAAGCACAGCTTGCTTCTTGCATTTTTAAAAGCTGTCCAGTGCCCAGGAACCCATATTCATGGCCAGTCTTCCCTTACCCACTGCAGCTACCAACACAGCTGATGCTCTGGAATCTCTGCCACATTATAATGGGATCTTCTTCACCCTGTTCATGCTTTTACTTGCCTTTCATTCCCAATCTTGCTCCTTTTTATCCTCTGAATCTGCAGATATCCTCTTGTCCCATCTTTCCTCTCACTTTACTTCAGGATTTTTCTTCCTTTCTCTAATTATGCTGCCAAAGAATCAACCACTCACAGCCCAGGAAACGTCTGCTCTTATATATGCTTCCAGCTCAACTTGCTGACCTACTAGAAAATAAAGATCACTGTGTTCACCTTTAAATATATATTTAATATATATATATATATATATATATATTTATAAACTTTTTAGTATTATATATTTAAAGATATATATCATATATGATAAATTGTTTAAGAGGATAGCAAATCAGGTTTTCACTTGACTAATTAACACATCTACTTTTGACACATTATATTTGTTTTTAGTATTCTTTTAAAATATTTTTTACATTTTAAATTGTTCACTTAACATCCATATTGTAGACCCCTCCCTCCTCACCTCCCAGTCTCATCCTCCCTCCTTCATCCTCTATCCCTGTGACCTTGTCCCCTAGCCATCAGAAATGGGTAGTCATCCTCCACTACCACCTAGCTTCAGCTTGTCAACCTGAGGCATTTGGACAGCCTTCATACTCTTCTTCCGTGGCCAGGATCAACAAGTGGGTACCAGAGTCCATGTCAGAGGTAGCCCCTACTGCTCATATTATGGGACCCACAAGGAGACTGTGGGGCCTATCAGCTACATCTGAGCAGATGTGGGTTCCTTTCTCTGGGAGGTTGGGAGAATCTGGTCACAGAGTTTTCTTCAGCCTTCTGGAGCCTAGCTGAGGAAGGCTCTGTCCTGAGAACCAGTCATGAAGAATGCCTCCTTGGCAGTGAGGGAGATTTCCAGTCAGAGCCCTTAGCTAGAAAGCATAGGATGGCCTCGCTTAGCCTGGATTGAGACAATAGGAGTCTATGTCCCTTCCAGCAAGGAAAGTAAGCCTCGGACTTCTAAAAGACCAGGTAGTCGATCGCATTTGGTTAAAATATAGTCCAGAGTCGAAGAGCTAGATTTTAATTCACTAAACTTAATGATAAAAGAAAGACAAAGACAGGAATCTAGGGAGAGAGAAACAGGGGAGTGAGTGCTCCCACCCCAGACCTCTGGGTTTTTTAAAAATATATTTTATTAATTTATTCATATTACATCTCAATTGTTATCCCATCCCTTGTATCCTCCCATTCCTCCCTCCCTCGCATTTCCCACTACTCCCTTTCCCTATGACTGTGACTGACGGGGAGCCAATGGACAGGACATTCTCCACTGTTGAGTGGAGAGTGGGGACTAATTTTCACACGAACTCTGGTGCCCCATATTTGATAACATCCCCTGGATGGGGAGGCCTGGTGGCACTCAGAAAAAGGGTGGCTGGCTACCAAGAAGAGACTTGATACCCTATGAACACAGACCTCTGGGTTTTTTAACCAAGGGTATCTGAATTGCAGGAGCCACACCCAGGACATTTCCCAGGGCATGTCTCCAGGCCAGTTTTGATATATATTTCTCAGAGCCAGCTTTTGTTGCCATTTGGCCTAAAGCCTGTGCAGTTTGCTTTGAAAGTGTCCATGCAAGGAACTAGCCTTTAACACATTTTGGGGTCTTGTTGACTGTTGCCAGCAGGGGGTACACTCACCTCCTTCTGAACAGGAAGCTTACCAGGAGGGAGCATCTCCTCCACCTACAGACAAAGGCCCCACAAGCATAGGGTCTAGAATCTCACCATGCATAGTCCTTGGTTGCTGTATCAGTCTCAGCATCACCTGCCACACCAGCTGAGATGTGTTGGCTCTATAGGTCTACTATGGAGCTCCTGTCCTTTCTAGGTTCTTCTATCTCCCAAATCTTCCATAAGACTCCCTGTGCTCAACCTTAAAGTTTGGCTGTGAGTCTCAGCATCTGCTTAGATCCCTCACTGGGTAGAGACTTCAAAGAGACCTCTATAGTAGGCTCCCATCCTGTTTCTTCTCTTCCTGCTTCTAATGTCTATTCTATTTGCCCTTCTGAGTGAGAATTAAGCATTCTCCCAAGGGTCCTTCTTGTTATTCTGATTACAGTGTATTATCCTGTACTATGTGGCTAATATCCACTTACAAGTGAGTATATACAATGCCTGTCTTTCTGGGTCTGGGTTACCACATGTGGGATGATCATTACTACTTGAATCCACTTGCCTGCAAATGTCAAGATTTCCTTGTTTTTAATAGCTGAGTAATATTCCATTATGCAATTACACGATGGTTTCTTTATCCATTCTTTGCTTGAGGGATGTCTAGTTTTTTTCCAGATTCTGTCTATTATGAATAAAGTTGCTATGAACATAGTTGACCAAATGTCCTTATTGTATTGTGGAGCATCTTTTGAGTATATGGACAGGAGGGTATAGCTGAGTCTGGAGGTAGAATTAGTTGTCTTATTGTTCTAGCTAGGACTTCTAGCATTATATTGAAGAGATATGAAGAGACTGGACATCATTGACATGTTCCTGATTTCAGTGGAATTGAGTTAAGTTTCTCTCCATTTAGTTTGATGTTGGCTACAGGCTTGCTATACTTTGTCTTTACTATGTTTAGGTATGTGCCTCGAACTCTCCAAGAGTTTTAACATGAATGGGTGTTGCATTTTGTCAACTGCTTTTCCAGCATCTAAGGAGATGATCATATGGATTTTTTTCTTTCAGTTTGCTTATATGATGGATTACATTGATGGATTTCCTTATATTGAATCACCCATGCATGCCTGAGATGAAGCCCATGTAGTCATGGTGGATGACATTTTTAGTGTGTTCTAGAATTCAATTTCTGAGTATTTTATTGAGTATTTTTACATCAGTGTTCATATGGAAATATGGTCTGAAATTCTCTTTCTTTGTTGAGTCTTGTGTGGTTTAGGTAAGGTGACTCTGGCTTCATAGAATGAGTTGGATAATGTCTCTTCTGTTTCTACTTTGTGGAATAGTTTGAAGATAATTAATATTAGCTCTTCTTTGAAGTTCTGGTAAAATTCTGTGCTAAACCCATCTGTCTGGCCCTGGGATTCTTTTGTTGGAAGACTTTTAATGACTGCTTCTATTTCCTTAGGAAATATAGGACAAGCTGATTCTTTAAGAAAATCACCAAGATAGACAAAGCCTTAGCCAAACTAAGTAAAAGACAGAGGAAGAGTACTCTACTTAACAAAATCAGAAATGAAGAGGGAGATATAAGTTAAATAAATTCCACTGAAATCAGAGATAAGACAAGGTTCTCCATTTTCTTCATATCTCTTCAATATAATGCTAGAAGTCCTAGCTAGAGCAATAAGACATCTAAAGGAGATCAAAGGGGTATAAACTGCAAAGGAAGAAGACAAATTATCACTATTCATAGTTGATATAATAGTATATCCATAAGTGACTCCAATAATTCTACCAAGGAACTCCTATAGCTGGTAAACACCTTCAAAAAAGTGGCTGGATAAAAAATCAACTCAAAAAGAATTGGTATCCCCCATTTAAACAAAAGCCAGACAGGCTGAGAAAGAAATTAGAGGAAAGACACCCTTCAGAATAGCCACACACACACACAAAAAAAAAAAAACCATAAAGTATCTTGGTGTAGCTCTAACCAAGCAAGTGAAAGACCTGTGTAAAAAACACATCAAATCTCTGAAGAAAGAAATGGAAAAAGATATCAGAAGATGGAAAGGTCTCCCATGCTGGTAGGATTAACATAGTAAAAATGGCCATCTTATCAAAATCCTTCTACAGATTCAATGAAATTTCCATCAAAATACCAACACAATTCTTTACAGATCTTAAAAGAACAATTCTTAACTTTATTTGGAAAAATAAAAAACCCTAATAGCTAAGGCAAGCCTGTAGAACAAAAGATCTTTTGCAGGTATATACATCCCTGATTGCAAGCTGTACTATAGAGCCGCATTCATAAAATTGGCATGGTACTGGCATAGAAACAGACAGGTGGATCAGTGGAATTGATTCGCAGACCCAGAAATGAACCCACATACCTATGTACACTAGATTTTTGACAAAGAAGCCACATCATACAATGGAAAAAAATATAGCATCTTCAACAAATGGTGCTGGTCTAACTGGATGTCTACATGTAGAAAAATTAAAATTGGCCCTTATTTATCACTGAAGTCCAAGTGGATTAAAGATTTCAACATAAAACCAGAAACATTAAATCTGTTAGAAGAAAAGTGGGGAAGAGCCTTGAGACCATTGGCACAGTAGTCAACTTCCTGAACAGAATGCCAGTAGCTTAGGCTCTATATCAACAGTTAATAAATGGGACCCATGAAACTGAAAAGTTTCTGTAAAGCAAATGACACTGTCAATAGAACAAAACGACACCCTACATACTTGGAAAAGAACTTCACCAGCCCTACGTCTGACTGAAGGCTAATATAGAAATTATATAAAGAACTCAAGAAATTAAACACCACCAAAACAAATAATCCAATAAAAAACCGGGGTACAGAACTAAGCAGAAAATTTTCAACAGAGGAATATTGAATGGCTTAGAGACACTTTAAAAAATGCTCAACATTTCTAGTCATCAGGGAAATGCAAATCAAAACAACTCTGAGATTCCATCTTACACCTGTCCTAACACCTAAGATCAAAAACTCAAGAGAGAGCACATGCTGGGGATGATGTAGGGAAAGGGGAACATTCTCCCATTGCTGGTGGGAGTACAAATTTGTACAACTACTTTGGAAATCAATCTGGTGCTTTCTCAGGATATTGGGAATAATTCTATCTCAAGACCCAGCTATACCACTCCCGGGCATATACCCATAAGAATCCCTACCATACAACAAGGACATTTGCTCAACTATATTCATAGTAGCTTTATTTATAATAGCCAGAATCTGGAGACAACCTAGATGTTCCCCAATTGATGAATGGATAAAGAAGCTATAGCATATTTACACAATGGAATACTACTCAGCTATCAAAACCTAGGAAATCTTGAAATTTACAGACAAATGGATGGAACTAGAAAAGATCATTCTGGGTGTGGTAACCCAGACCCAGAAAGATATGCAGAGTATAAACTCACTCATAAGTGGATATTAGGGGCCGGGCGTGGTGGCGCATGCCTTTAATCCCAGCACTCGGGAGGCAGAGGCAGGCGGATCGCTGTGAGTTCGAGGCCAGCCTGGTCTACAAAGTGAGTCCAGGACAGTCAAGGCTACACAGAGAAACCCTGTCTCGAAAAACCAAAAAAAAAAAAAAAAAAAATAAGTGGATATTAGTCACATAATACAGGATATCCACACTACAATATAGAGACTGATGCACCAACCAAGGACCGTGTATAAGGTGGACCTAAGCCCTCTGCTCAGATATAGTAGATAGGGATCACAGTCGCCTTGTGGGTCTCACAATATGGAGAGTAGGGACAAGTTCTGACATGGATGCTGTACTCCCCACATTTATCACTGGCCCCTGTCAGTGTGGCATTGCTATGCCACAGAGGAAGAGAATACAGCTAGTGCAGATGAGACTTGATAGACTAAAGTCAGATGTTAGGGGAGGAGTGCTCCCCTTTCTGAGTAGGAGGGAGAGGGTATGAGGGAGGGAGGGTGAGATTGGGAGGGCCTATATTTGGGATGTAAAGTAAACAAAATTTAAAAACTAAAAATTAAAAAAAATCTAAAAATAGTTAATGGCAGCCAAAAGAGCTCTCTCTAGGAATGAGCCCATTGATAGATGATGCAGTCTTGAGTAGTCGGCCCTAAGCACACACAACATGTTTGAACAACTCCGACTGAATTTAGTAGACTGTGTGTGTGTGTGTGTGTGTGTGTGTGTGTGTGTAAGTAATAATAATCAAAGAAGAGATTCTGGGTTTTAGAGGAGTAGAGGGTCTTAGATAGAATTGTGTGGCAGCCAGGAGGGAAGTGTAAAGGTATGAATACGGTATTTGTGGATAAAATTCTCAAAAGAAATTCAAACTGTATTTTTTAACACACACATTGATACTCCTAGATATTCGTACCACATACCATTCAATTTAATTGATTTGAGCTGAGCCATCTGCTGTCTAATTGCTTCTTAGCCACTGGGATTTATGTAAGTAAATGAACATAAGAGGTAGAAAGAATACTAATGTGAAGTTTGTGTTTCATTAAGAATCCTCCTTGTTCATAGCCAAAATTAAGTATCTGAAAACTGATGTAAATTGAAAGAGCTTGTTTTTCAAAGTTTAAGCTCTTCACTAAAATGAAATATCTCCTCCAAGCATTTAAAGGTGGCTAGCATACCTGGAAAAAGGGAAAGAAAAGAAGATTCCAAGACACTGAATACCAATCAAGAAGAGAGAACCATTAAGATGCAAAGAAAACAAGCTCCTTGAAAGTCTACAGTAGGAGGCTTTTTTCCAGGCAGAACCCTGGGAAAATCAGAAAGAGAGCTTGAGATAAGAAGACATGGTGTGTGTGTGTGGGGGGGGGGTGGTCAGAAGTCAGTGGAAATGAGTCCCAGAAGGAAATTGCAAAGAAAAAAATCAAGGGAGGTAGAAGGTTTTCTCCACCAGCTGAACACTGATCATGAGAAAACAATTTCCACATTCAGAAAGTTGCATTAAAACATGAAATACCACATGCTTTGCTTATATTACACAGGGCTGAGATAGCAAATGTACATTTTGATGAATCATGCAGAAAATCTCAATAGCTTATGACATACTTGGACATTTTAAAGCACAATTTTGGCATAAAATTATCTATAGGTTAAATTCTGCCTTGGTATTGACTAAAATTGAAAAGTAATAACTTTAGGAAGGATGATGCAGATTCCTGGTAGAGAATAATATGACCACTGGAAATTACTCAAAAAAAAAAAAGGAGCCCTTATGATCCTAATTGGAAATCACACTTCTACCAAAACAATATGGCATCTCCAGATCCCAGCTAGTCCAACGAAAGCAACCCTGAGAATTCAAACACAATAGAAATACAGGAAAATTACCACATTTCTAAAAGAACTATTAACAAAGCTTAAACAACAATTCAATCACCACACATTAATAGTGGGAGGCTTCAACAGCCCACTTTCACCAAAGGATAGGTCACTGAAACAGAAATCAAACTGAGAAATAATGACACTAACCAACATCGTGAAGCATATGAATCTAACAGTTACCTACAAAACTTTTCACCCAAACACAAAGGACTATATTTTTTCCTCAGCACCCCATGGAACATTCTGCAAAATTGAACAAAGCAAGCCTCAACAGATTCAAGAAGATTGAAATAATACCTTGTATTCTATCAGATCACCATGGTCTAAAGCTGGACATCTACAACAACAGAAATAACAAAAAGCCTATACACACATGGAAACTAAATAACTCTCTACTTAATGACACCTGGGTCAGGGAAGAAATAAAGAAAGAAATTAAGGCCTTCCTGAAATTCAATGAAAATGAAGAAACAACATACACAAATATGTGAGGCACATTGAAAACAGTGCTAAGAGGAAAATATACCCAGAACATGCTATACCATACAACAAGGACATATGCTTCAACCATGTTCATAGCAGCCTTATTTGTAATAGCCAGAACCAGGAAACAACCTAAATTTCCCTCACTCAAAGAATGGAAAAAGAAACTGTGATACATTTACACTATGGAATACTACACAGCTATTAAAAACAAGGAATTCCTGAAATTTGTGGACAAATAGATGAAACTAGAATTGATCATACGGAGTGAGTTAACTCAGAAGCAGAAAGACTCACATGGTGTATATTCTCTTATAATTGGACACTAGCCCAAAATGCATGTCCCATGAAAGTCTTCTCTTACCAGGAGATTGGGATAGATGTGAGGAGTTCCTATTGGGACTCTAGGTGAGAGAAGTATGGGAGAATGGGGAAACAGAAGGATCCAGAGGTTCCTAGAAACTCACAAGAAGAACATCACAAAAGGGCAGATCTGGACCCAGGGGTGTCTGCTCAAATTACTGTACCAACCAAGGACAATACATGCAGTAAACATTGAACTCCTACTCTGATCTAGCCAATGGACAGGACATTCTCCACAGTTATGTGGAGAGCAGGGACTGACTCTGACATGAACTCTGGTGCCCCATATTTGACCACTGCCCCTTCATGGGGAGGCCTGGTGGCACTGAGAGAAAGGATAAGAAGGCTACCAAGATGAGACTTCGTAGTCTATAACCATATGGTGGGGGAGGAGGTCCCCTTCGGTCACAGACCTAGAGGAGTGGGGGTGGGTAAAAGCAGGAAGAAGGGAGGAATGGGAGGATAAAAGTGAGGGAAAACCAATTGAGATGTAATTCGAATAAACAAAGACATAAATCAGCATCTAGACCTATAAACACTCCAAACCCAGATGCCTAGATATCAATATAAGAACACAATCAACACCAGAGCCTACCCAGCAATCTTACATATAACAAGCCCTAACTATTCCAAAACATAAACACATAAAAACAACCTTAAAAACAGCTTTATGAAGATGATAGAGGCCATTAAAGAGGAAATGAGTAAAACCCTTAAAGCATGCCAAGAAAGACAAGGAAAAAAATTAACAGCTGATAACACCTATCATGAAGTGGCTGTATACAACATAAACTTAAATAAATCAGTAGCCCTCCTCTACACAAATGTTAAACAGTCTGAGAAAGAAGTCAGGGAAACAAAACCTTTCATAATGGCCACAAATAACAAAATACCTTGAGGTAACTTTAATTAAGCAAGTGACATATTTTTATGTCAAAAACTTTATATATTTGAAGAAATAAAGATAAAAGCATATCAAAATATTCAAAGATATCTTGTGCTCATGGATTGGTAGGATGAACATAGTAAAGATCCAACAAAAATTAATCTATAGATTCACTGCAATCTATATCAAAATTCTAACACATTTCTTTATAGACATTGAAAGGATAATTCTCAACATCATAAAGAAAAACAAGTAAACAAAAAACAAGATAGCTAAAACAATCCTATAATATATAATATAATAATATAATAAAGAAAATCCAGAGGTATCACCAACCCTGACTTTAAGCTTTATTACAGAGCTATATTAATAAAAAAAAACTGCACAGTGTTGAAATAAAAAAAAAAGGCAAGTTGATCAATGAAATTGAAGACGCAGATGTAAATCCATATACCTATGGACACCTGATATTTTTATAAAGAAGCCAGAAATACACAATGGAAAAAACAAAGAATCTTCGACATATGGTGCTGGTCTAACTGGATGTTAACATGTACAAGACTGCAAATTGACCCATATTTGTCACCCTGCACAAAACTCAAATCCAAGTGAATCAAAGACCTCAACATAAAACTGGATTCACAAACCTGAAAGAAGAAAAGCTGCAGAATAGCCTTGGCCACACTGGCACAAGAGACAACTTTCTGTGGGGCTGGAGAGACGGCTCAGTGGGTAAGAGCACTGTCTCCTCTTCCAGAGGTCTGAGCTCAATTCCCAGCAACCACATGCTGGCTCACAACCATCTATACTGGAATCCGACCACTCTTCAAGCATACAGGTGCATATTCTGTCAGAGCACTTATACATAATATAAATAAATAAAATATTTTTTTTTAAAAAGAGATAACTTTCTGAATAGAAAATCAGCAGCTCGGGTACTAAGAACAATTAATAAGTGGCACTTTATAAAATTTAAAAGGTTTTGTAAGGCAAAGGACACTGTGAATAGAATAAAACAGAAGTCTACGTAATAGGAAAAGATTTTCATTGATAAAGGGCTAATATCCAATATATATATATATAATATCCAATATATATATATATAAAACACACAAGAAACTTCAGAATTTTAGACTCTACAAGATAGGAAAGATATTTTCTTCAAGGCTGCCAAATACAAATAGGCAAAACACTAACAACTTAATATTTATATAATCCCTGATTGTTTCATGGCTCTTCTTGCTGTAGGTAGTTTATTGTATATATGTGTAATAATATAAATGTATATGTAAAAATAAGAAAAGATAAAAATAATTTAGAGAACTCAAGAAACTATACATGAACAAACCAAATAATCCCATGAAAAATGGGGTACAACTCTAGATAGAGCATTTTATTGTTTCATGTTTTTTGAGACAGGGTTTCTCTGTGTGTAGCCCTGGCTGTCCTGGAGTCACTCTGTTGACCCAACTGCCCCTGTCTCCTGAGTGCTGGGACTAAAAGCATGTGCCATCACTGCCCTGCTAAACAGAGAATTTTCAACAGAGTAATCTCAAATGGCTAGGAAGCATTTTTAAAATGTTCAACATCTTTATCCACCAGGGAAATGCAAATCACAAGTACTTCGAGATTCCATCTTACACATGTCAGAATGCCTAAGATAAAGAACACAATGGCAGTTCATGCTGTTGAGTATGTGGAGTAAGGGAACACTCCTCCATTGCTGATGAAGATCAAAATCGCGTAGCCACTATGCAATTCACTGTTATGTCTCTTCAGGAAGATGAGACTCAATCTACCACAAGATCCCGCTATACTCTTCTTGGGCATATACTCAAAAGATACTTTGTCTTACCACAGAGACACTTCTTCAACCATCTTCATTGCTACTCTGTCTTTAATAATCAGAAATTTGGAGCAGCATACATGTCTCAACAGAAAATGTGATATATTGAAGATACAATGAAGAATTACTCAGCTGTTAAAAACAGTGACACAATATTTTCTGACAAACGAGAGAATGAGAAAAAAAATCATCCTGAGTCAGGCCACCCAGACCCAGAAAAGCATTGTATGTACTCACTTATAAGTGAGCATTAGCTGTTAAGTAAAGAATAATCATAACTGCAATCCATACATTCAGAGAAGCTAAGTTACAAGGAAGGCTCACTGGGGGAGGAGATGCATGGATCTCTAGGGGAAGGGGAAGTAGAACAGATTTTTTCTGTAAACTGGTTGTGGGTGCAGGTGGAAACAGGAAGGATCAGGTTCGGGCAGGGAGACACACACAGAGAGAGAGAGAGAGAGAGAGAGAGAGAGAGAGAGAGAGAGAGAGAGAGAGAGAGAGAGAGAGAGAACTTGGGGAGACAACTATAATGGGGGCCATTTGGAGGGTAATATAGAAACCCAGTTCAGTGAAAATTCCCTGGAATCTATGAGAGTGACCCTAGTGACGTCTCCAAATAATGGGAGATAGGAAACCCAAACTGGACATCTTCTATAACCAGGCAAGCTCCTAACAGTAGGACTGGGACATCAACCCAGGCACAAAAATCTTTGATCTACAGTCTGTCCTGCCTGCAAGATGTGCTAAGGCAATAGTGGTACAGAAATTGTGAGGGTAGTTAATGGCTGGTCTAAATTGAGGCCCATGCCACAAGAGGGAGCCCATGCCTACACTGCATGCATGGCCAGGAAACAGGTTTGACAGCCTAGAGACTCAAGATAGAATTAAACAAAACTGTCAAAACAAAAAAGAAAACAAAAACCAAAAAGTCAATGAAATAGTTCCTAATGGTATTCTGCTATGCTTAATGGATTCATGCCTAGCCCAATTGTCATCAGAGAGGAATCATTGGCAGCAAATGGGAGCAGACGCAAAGACCCATAAACAATTACTAGCTGGAGCCAGTGAAACTTCCAAGAAAAAGGAGAGGAAGGATTGGAAGAGCCAGAAGGGTAGAGGATACCATGAGAACACAGTCCACAGAATCAACTAAGCAGGGCTTAGATCCAGAAATATGAAAATTACAGAGACAATCCCTGAGAAGAAAGAATTGTGTATGGAGGAAAAAAGGCCTCAAATATTAGCAAGCAGTTTCTTTGGAGGGGAGGTGGGGCATTCAGATCATTCATATAAATATAGCATGAATCAGTCCAGTAAGACAAAATAACCAAAGTTCTTCTGAGAAGGTTTCTTGACCCATAGCAGGACAGAGTTGGGAATTCATAATGGCCCTCTAGGGTATTAAAGAAGTGACCCATCGCCACATGGGAAAGTGACTTAATAAGTTCAGCAAACTATCAAGAAGAAAGTAAGAACCAGTGTAACCCTGTCCTGGTAATGCTCTGAAAAAAATGACACAAAAAGTTGACATCAAGTTTCCAGTAGCCTAACCATCTAGCATTGAAAACATTAATACTTCTTTTGTTTGTTTTGTTTCATTTGGGGCAGATAGACTTCAAATAAGGGTTTGGTTGTTTATTTATTTATTTGATATTTTGAGACAGGGTTTCTCCATGTAACGTTAGGTAGGGGTGGACTTTTTAAATAAGGATTATTTATTTATTTGGTTGGCTGGTTGGTTTCTGTGTAGCCTTGGCTGCTGGACTCATTTTATGGTCCAGGCTGGCTTTGAACTTAGAGCAATCCACCTGCCTCTGACTTCCAGAGTGCTGAAATTAAAGACACATGGTACACATTTTCCATCATCACGTCATGTTCTCTTAAAAAATAAGGCTGCCTTGCCTGGTCTCAGTGGATGAGGATTGGCTCAGTCCAGACGCAACTTTATGTGCTGGGGTTGGTTGAAGGGGGGGGGGGCTCTTCCCTTTTCTGAGGAGAAGTGAAGAAAAATGGGGGACAGGGTGGGAGGATGGGATTGGGAGGAGAGGAGGAATGGGGTTACGATTGGATGTAAAGCGAATACATAAACGACAAATAAAAATTTGTAAAAGAAAACAAGAGTAAAACCAAGCTACTAATTTGTGCCTGCACTGGCACTCAGGTAGTTTACAATAACCGTATGGCTCAAATTAAGCTGCTGTCTCTTCAACAATTATCAACTGTCATTAGCTCCTCAGTAAGGACCAGGAATTATGATCCCCTCTTGGCTGTGTGCTGGAATTTTTTAGTGGTTTGAACCTGTGCAGACCTTTTGCCGGTAACATAGCTGCAGTCCATTTCCTGCATCTCTATTATCATCAACACTACATGTAAAACTTCCTGTGGGCTGTGCGGTGACTTGAACAGGTGAGCCCATATTTCTGACACTAGGGACATTAAGATCACATATGGCTCAGATAATAATATTAGCCATGTAGATATTGATTTTATTTTATTTTTTGATATTTTTCTTTTTTTAATATATTTTATTAATTTAGTCTTATTACATCTCAATGGTTATCCCATCCCTTGTATCCTCCAAAGTAAATGCTGGCAACAAAAAATTCAGCAGATACCATGAGATAGAAGAGCATACGTTTAATTACTTTTCTGCTGCTGAAATAAAACACCATGACCAAAGCAACATACAGAAGAGTTTAGTTTAGACCACAAATCCATCGTGCCAGGGAAGCACAGCAGTAGGCTTGGAGCAAATACAGGGACCTGAAATTCTACATCTTTTACCACAAACATGAAATAGAGAGAAAGAGAACTTAAACATTAGGCAAGTTCCTCAGTCATTGGAAAGGATTGTGTAAGCTCAAAGCGTACGCAGTGAAGTACTTAGCCCAGTGAAGTACTTTCTCCATCAAGGTCACACAACCTAAACCTTCCAAAATAGCACCACCAACCAGATCATATGTTTAAATTAGTGAGTGTACATCTCCCATTTTATTCTAAATAGGTTTTCCTATTAGCATGTTTTAATGTGGTATTTCTTACTAGATGCAAAGTACAATGATTATTATGTATTATAAGTGTGTACATGTAAGTCTATTAAAATGGATAGATTAATACTAGGCAATATTGGAATGATGCTGTCTTTCCTAATTTTTATGATTACTCATTTATGCTTAGGTACATATTGATTTAATTCATGTTAATTTAAAACTTTTTACTTGGCATAAAAGTTATATATTTGTACTCCAACTTAGTAAACAATAGAAAGCTTGCTACATAAAATAGATTATGTTAACTATGAACATAAAGAATGTTCACCCTCCTGGCTTAATCTACTCTCACATTAGAAGGTCATTGCAAATAGCTGAGAATTATGGAAAATCCTTCAAATGGAAAGAAAAAGAAAGAAACTTAATTTTATAAATGTGTTTAGTTCTAAAGATTCTGCTTACAAGAAAAAGAAAGGAAAAGAGATTTTAACAGCTTTCTGACAATGTGATTACTGAGATAATGGGGTTTGTGCCCCTGGGACATTCCAAGTACACCATGACTTAGGAAATGTAAAACTTAGTTTGGATAAAACATTAGGCAAGTTCCTCAGTCATTGGAAAGGATTTGGCTTTCTGAAATATCCACAGTGACAAATGCATTACAAATAGTGAGTCTAAGGTGTGTACTTGCCTGGCTAATAGACCACATTCCCTCTGGTAATGGGTGTTAATGAAAATCTATTATTTCCCTTCCAGGAGACATCGGGCATTTTCATTTTGTTTTGGATTTGGGGTTTTTGTTTTGTTTTGTTTTGCCATAGAACACAGATATCTTTACACATCTCAGTTTGAATTAATATTTTATTTCCTGTTAAAATTTTGAAATGATAATTTTTGAGGTTAAATCAGCACAGTGAGTAAAACTTGTTGATACTTGGATCATTAAGTAGTTTTGAAATATAGACTTTGAGTATAAAAAATGAAATTAAAAAGCAATAACCTTTCCTCCAGTTTTATAGGAATTGATTTTCTATTACTATACCCAGGCACATCTTCCTGGCTAGCATTTGTAGTGCCAAGGATGTTAGAAAAGTTGTTGAGGGAGAAAAGTCATCAACATTTTTACCTGGTTGTAAAACTGTGAGCCTCAGTAGTAATCAACATCAGCATGAGTATTCTGAGGTAAAACGAACCACCTACTGATTCCATTTAAGGACCACTACACAGGACAAACCCTTTGCTTGATACTGTAAATGGAACCAAGGGCCTGTCGATGCCATTGTACAAATCCTACTTTAATTATTTTGATAAAATGGCATAGTATCAAACTGTCTTCTAAATTCTCATCTTTATATGAAAATTATGACAGTGCTCAACTCACATGACAG
Source organism: Acomys minous (assembly GCF_964271855.1). Lineage (NCBI taxonomy): Eukaryota > Metazoa > Chordata > Mammalia > Rodentia > Muridae > Acomys > Acomys minous. The sequence goes on along the minus strand of NC_140495.1, from coordinate 65,871,368 downwards.
AGCTTTTTAATTCAGTGAATGATGGTTAATATAAAGACTTGCAGCTGGTTGAAGTGAAAAGAAAAAGTGACCATGGGAGTTGTCAACACTAAACAGAATATTTATCTCACTTCTTACCCCCAGAGCCCACATATCAGTCTGAGAAATAAATCAGGGAAAATATTTTATTCAAAATTCTCTCAAAATTACCTAGCCAGGTAAATAAAATGCTCATAAAATGGAGATTTTAAGACACTAGAGAAAATAAATGAAAAAAAAAATACCAGAAGACAGGAGTGACTTCTGGTGCACACACACTGGTGTGGCTAATATGAAAATGGCTTTCCAAACAGAATCAACCTTTAGATTCTCTGTAATCCCTCTCAGAATCCCAATGCAATTTTTTTTTGTTTATTAATTGTTTATTGCTGTACAGAGAAGCGAGCCTTGTATATATTGGATACATTCGAAGAAATGTCTCTATCACATAGCTGTAATGTTAGCTTATTCTTTCTCTTATTCTTTTCTTTTTCTTTTTCTTTTTCTTTTATTGTTGAGACAGGTAGTCAGTAATTCGTCTAGGTTGGCCTTGAATTTGTGCTCCTTCTGCCCCAGCCACCTAAGAAGCTACAATTAGAGATTTATACCAACAAGCAAAACTTGGTTCTGTTTTGTAAATAGACTTTGCAAAGATGGTTTCTCTTTCATAAATGCTGTTTCACCTGAAACAATCACCATGTATGGGTATTACAGATGTGCCTGTCCTACGATACCCAATGCAATTTTTTACAGACAAAATCTAAAAACTGTTCAAAACACACCAGATGTCTGAAACTATTCTAACAATAAAAACACTACCAGAGCTATGTCTTGCTATTCCTGATTTCAAGCTACACTACAGAATCAATAATAATAAGAACAGGAACAGATACATTGATCAGTGGGATAGAATTAAAGAGTCAAATATAAGTCCACACACATATAGCAAACTGAATTTTTACAAAGGTGTAAAAACTACACATTAAAGATGTGATCTTTAGCAATTGTTCTTGGGAAAACTAGTTATATGTAAAAAAATAAATCTAAATTTTTCTCTCCACTATACACACACACACACACACACACACACACACACACACACACATACACACACATATATCTTCCCCAAACATATCAGAGAGCTCACTGTTATGGCTGAACTCTCAAACTTCTAGAAGAAAAAAGGAAGCACACTTCAGGTTATAGCCTCATTTAAGTGGTTTCTTAATAAGAGTCTGGCTTTCAAATATGAGGCACCAGAGTATGTGTGAAAGTCATATCCCACTCTCCACTCAACTGTGGAGAATGTCCTGTCCATTGGCTAGATCTGGGTAGGGGTTTGAAGTTTACGGCCTGTATTGTCCTTGGCTGGTGCCATAGTTTGATCAGGATCCCTGGGCCCAAATCTGCCTATCATAATGTTCTTCTTGTAAGTTTCTAGGACCCTCTGGATCCTTCTACTTTGCTATTCTCCCTAGTGGCACTCAGAGGAAGGATAGCAGGCTACCAAGAAGAGACTTGATCATATAAAGGGGGAGGAAGTCCCCCTCAGGCACAGTCATAGGGGAGGGGAATAAGGGGAAAATGGGAGGGAGGGAAGAATGGGAGGATACAAGGGATGGGATAACCATTGAGATGTAACAAGAATAAACTAATTTAAAAAATTATTTTGAAAAAAGAAAAGTCTGGCTTTCCCAGGAATAGTTCCAACAACAAAGAAGTAGGATTTCATTCCATTAAAAAATTTACACTCTAAAAAGAAACTGATGGTCAACTGAGGAGCAGTCCATAAAACAGTTTTTCCATGTGTTCATCTAACAGGGTTGGTATCTATAATATAGAAATTTCTCAAAAAATCTAAACCCCAAAACCCCCAGAAACCCGGTATAAAAGGGCCTATAGAACTTAACAGAGAATTATCAGAAGAAGGAATACAAATAACTAAGAAATATTTTTAAAATGTTCACCATCCTCATAAGGACATCAGAGAAATGCAAGTTAAAACTACTTCGAGATTTCACTTATCTGCATCAAAATGGCTTCATGTGGCATACCTCGTTAATCCCAACACTTGAGAGGCAGTGATATCTGAATTTGTTGCCATCTTGGTCTACAGAGCAAGTTCCAAGATAGCCAAAGCTACACAGAGAAACCCTGTGTTGAAAAATCACACACACACACACACACACACACACACACACACACACACACACACACACAAAGATAAAATAAAAAGACAACAAATGCCGACAGAGATGTGGAGAATATGGGCCATCATACATTATTGATAGCAGTGCAAAGTGATACAGCCATTATAGAAAGCAGTGTGGCACTTCTCCCCACAAACTAGAAATAGATTTACAATATATCTCAGCTCTACCACTCCCGTACATATAAACAAAGGACTGTATTTCCTATTACAAGTATGCTTTATCATCCATGTTCATAGATTTTTTTCACAGTAGCTAGAATATGGATATGACCTAGATGTCTGTCAGCTAATGAGTGGATACTGAAAATGTGCTGCCTATATACATGATACCATACAGCTGTAGAAAAAAAAAAACATGAAAAGAAACGTTCAGGTAAATGGATGGAACTGAAAAAACAGTATATTAAATAAGAGAACCTAAACCCAGAAGACTCTGTGTTCTTACTCACTGGTGGACATTAGGATAAATCTTCAGATTTGTGTGTTTAGCTGTATCTGTAGAATCCAGAAATGTATAAAAGAACCATTCATGAGGAAGAGGAAGAAAGATCTTAAGGGGTAGTACATATCTTAGTTAGGGTTGCTATTACTTTGCTGAACACAAGGACAAAACACAGCTTGGAGAGGAAAGGGTTTATCTCACTCATACTTTAATTTAACATCTCAACACCTACGCAAAAAAAGCAAAGAAGGCGGGAACTCACACAAGGCAAGAGCCAGGAGGCTGGAGTTCACGCAGAAGCCTTGGGAACAAGCTTACTGGCTTGTTCCCTGTGGCTTGCTCAGCCTACATTCTTACAGAACCCAGGTTCACCCCCTTAGGGATGGCCCCATCCACAATGGGATGGTCTCTCCCCAATCATCACTAACTGAGAAAATGCCTTGCAGGCCTGCCTACGACCTGATCTTATGGGGAGGGCATTTCTTTAATTAAGGTTTCTTCCTCTCAGATGACTTCAACTTGTGTCGAGTTGACATAAAACTCTTCTTCACAAGATAGTAGAAAGAATGCAGGTAATAAAAAGTAGCTAAGAGAGGAATTGGGAGGTTTAGTTGGTGGGGAGAAAGATGAAGGCAGGACAAAGGAGGGGTGTGATACAAAGTAGCTAGGAGAGGGGTTTAGGTGGTGGGGATGGATGAGGAGGGAAGATAGAGGAGGGATTGGCATCATTGACAACTAACACTAAGAGCTTTCCAAAGAGCCATATGCAAGCTCCCTTTGAGGGCATTGCTGGCTTTATGAGAAGAGGACCAAAAAGATGAATTAGAATTCTTGCTATACTTTGCTATGTGGCATCTCCTCTCAGGTTACGGCTCAGCACAAGCCCTCACCAGATGAGGAACAGATGTCATTTCAGGGCTATGTCCCTGGGCTACCCAGCTTTTAAAGGAACAAGTCACAGGCGTTTTTATTCCTTAAGAATAATCTGATTAGTGTCACTTTGTTATAGTAACATAAAATGGAATAGTTTTAGCAACCCCACCTCAAAAGGATTTCTTAAAAACCCACACAAAGTTCACAAGCTGAGTGATTAATTATATGCTATGGGAAGGACTTTAAACTGCCTAATGGACTCACACATATCCCTTCGTTTCAATTTCTCCCTCCAGTCAAATTGAAAATAGAAAGTAATTATTACGATGGTGCCCTGCATCTGAAGAAAACAGGTCCTACACCCAGGTTTACCCAGGCTTAGAAAACCCCCACAGCATTAATTTTGCAGTGTGTAGAGAGTACTAAAGTCAAGAACCATATATGCTTTGTTAAAACTAATTTACAACCCTGAAATTCTATCTTATAGAATCTGTGACCCTGTCAGGCATGTCAGGTGAGCCCAAGATTTTAGAAAATAGAATTCCCTCGTTGAAGAACTGTCAATTTCACAAGCTGCTGGAAGTTTACTCTGGGGTGTTCCTGGGGGGTTCTGGCCAATACTGTCTGTGTGTTTTACATTTCTGAAACACTTGTATTGTGAGTCACATAAAGCTTTTCTAGAATTTTATAGGGAGCAGAAATGTCATGCTTGGATTGTGGTATACAACAACAACAACAACAACAACAACAACAATGGTACTTGCCTCAACCAACAGGAAACATTTTAGTGTATTTCAGGAAGATTTTAAACATTTTACTCAAAATCTTTTCTGATGTTTAAATTGAGTGTGCACTGATATCTTCTTGAGTTTCTAATCTTAGGAAAATACAAGCATATCAAAATAAAGTGAAGGCTTACAGTTCTCATGCATTGGCCCTTGGGTGCACTATGAGCTCCTGGTGTGGAAAAAGATATTTGAGGACAAGTGGGAGTTTCCAAATGGCGTATGGCAAGCAACCAAGTTGTCTGACAAATAGAAAGTTAAATGTTTTAGCTTTCATATTTGGGAATTATCTCTCAAGATACAATCCCACAGCAAACACTGGTGTGGGTAGGCAATGATTACAGAGCGATTAGGAAAAATGTGCCTGAAAATTAAACTGAGAGAAGGAATAAGAACACAGATCCTGACTCTGTCTATGATATATAACAAAAATGTGTGATCCATGTGTAATTATACAAATGTTAGTTACCTAAAAAGAAAAAAAGAGTAAAGTTTTAAGACACTAGATGAGGCTAGTGAGTGAAAATAATAAATAAAATGAATGAAATGGAGGAAATAATACAACTACAGTACATTTGAAATAGTATGACAATCACATACAAATGAATTGCAGTTTTGTGGCAACATACCAGTGTGAAATTCTGGAGACTGGAGGAAGTTTCTTCAATAAAAGGTGCTAGGTCACTTGGATACTATAAGCTGGGGAGATAGGGAGCTTTAAAAATATTTTCATTAACCATAACGTTAGGAAATGAAACTTTCCTTCTCTTTAAATCTAGGTTAGGCATGTTGGTTTTCCTCATTGGGACAATAGGAAATACAGTGGCACCAACACTGATCAGAATGTGTTTATGAACTAATACTTTTATAGCTAGCTGTCTTTGATAAATCTGTGATGATTTATTACATAAACAAGCCAAGTTACTGCTCTGATAATAAAAATCTAATGATCTAGCCTTCCAATAGCAGACCCATGGATGGGCTTTCCATAACTATACATGGTGAAGCCCTGCAGATATTAGATTGCCAAGGTAAATGAACACTAACTGCAGTCAACAACCATACCCTGAAGTCAAAATGCCCAATCTTGAAGTTGAGTTCAACTGACAAATAGAATCATTCATGTTTTTTAAATAACCTTGAAATATGTATCAAGACCTCTTTTAATTTTACATCATTAGGATACAGAATTACTAGACATAACAAAAATAAATTATAAGTTGGGGTATAGTACAATTAAGATAATTTTGCTTACACAAAAAGACAGTTGATCTGAAATTACAATCAAGTAGAAAGAATACAAAATCATCTGTGCTCAACAAATAACTGATATACAGATTATTTAAACAACTACATATAGGCAAGAAACATTTGAATCTTTCATATGAGATAATAACAACAGGTAGATAACCATGAAAATATACTTGTAATTATTAACCTGGGAAATTAATTTAAAATTTTGTAAGAGATGAAAAAGCAAGTTGTATAGTAGGTAGCAAAAGCTTACAGACCAACTTTCTTAACTTTTTTTTCTTAAAAAGCCAGGATGATGGAAGAAAAGGAAGCCTCGGGGAGAATGCTTATAGCTTACAGGCATCAGGGAACTAGTGAAGTGCTGTAAAAGTAGCTGGTGAATATTTCATGAATCCTGAATTCATGAAATTTATATGCATAATAGAAAGTGTATTTGTTGACTTGACAAGGTTCTAGATTAATATGTAATATTAACATGACATTATATTGAAATAAAGATCCAAAAGAGACATTAATATAGCTCATAAACCAAGACATGTGGCTTTAATTCCTAACCAGTGCACAATTTACCATCGGAACACTAAGATTTCATGGTTCCGGGAAGCACTCAGGCAATGTCGCTGTGTCACTGTAGAAAAGAATATTTATAAGAGGCTGAAGTCTTTTCCTCTAAGTTTTCATCACAGCGTTTGGACAAGGCTATTTTTAATGACTTCAACTACGAATATTTTTGACCCATTTTACCATGGAAAGAACATTCAAATTTGCTCCTGCTTGGAATACACAGTCTATCTAGACGATACAGATGTGAAGTGGACCGCAGCGAACACTGAGTGCCACCTTACAGTTTGAAAACTGATCATCATTTGAGCGGGACCCCTGGGCCCAGATCTTTCCATCATAATGTTCTACTTATAGGTTTCTAGGACCCTCTGGATCCTTCTATTTCCCCACTCTCCCTTGCTTCTCTCACCTAGAGTCCCAATAGGATGTCCTCCCCTCTGCCCCACTTTCCTGGTAAGTGAAGGCTTTCATGGGCTATGCCCCTTGGGCTAGTGTCTAGATATAAGTGAGTATATACCATTTGACTCTTTTTGCTTCTGGGTCAATTCTCTCATTATGATCATTTCTAGTTCCATCCATTTGTCCACAAATTTCGGGAATTCCTTGTTTTTAATATCTGAGTAGTATTCCATAGTGTAAATGTACCACAGTTTCTTTATCCATTCTTCTACTGAGGGATACTTAGGCTGTTTCCAGGTTCTGGCTATTATGAATAAGGCTGCTATGAACAAGGACAATACATGCAGTAAACTTTGAACCCCCACCCAGATCTAGCCAATGGACAGGACATTCTCCACAGTTGAGTGGAAAGTGGAAACTGACTTTCACACGAACTCTGGTGCCCCATATTTGACCACATCCCATGGACGGGGAGGCCTGGCAGCACTCAGAGAAGGGATATCAGACTACCAAAAAGAGACTTGATACCCTGTGAGCATATACAGGGGGAGGTGGTTCCCCTCAGTAGCAGTCATAGAGGAGGGAAGTAAGGGGAAAATGGGAGGGAGGGAGGAATGGGAGGAGACAAGGGATAGGATATAAATTTAGGTGTAATATGAATAAATTAATAAAATATATTTTTAAAAAAGAAAACTGATCATCACCAATAGAGTGCTGTTAGAACGTTTCTGATGATTCATAAGAGTAAGATTTTCTCTCTGCATATTGAAGAATATGGAAGGTTCTTATAAAGAGAGACAGATGAATAATATGCATAATATTATGAATAATATTCTCACATTATCATATTTGTGTGTTTGTTTTTTGAGGCAGGGTTTCTATGTGTAGCCTTGTAGACCATGCTGGCCTCTAACTCACAGCAATCTGCCTGCCTCTGCCTCCTTGAGTTCTGGAATTAAATCTGGGTGTGTGCCACCACACCCAGCTCTCACATTCTTTTTAAATTTATTTTAAATTCGGTCTTTGAAAATTCCATACACTTGTACAATATATTTTGGTCATATATATTTCCAACTCACTCTCTCTTCTGCTACTTCCAGATCCCCTACCACAGCCCCTTCCTAAATTCATTGACTTTTTTCTTATCCCACAGAATGTTTCCCATATTCGAATGGGTATGGAGCCATTCACCAAAACATGGGAAATCTACCAGGGGCCACGTCTCTGAAGAAAACTGACAATCCTTCCTTTAGCCATCAAGTACGAACAGCTCTATATAATTTTTACACCTTACATTTATAAACTAGCTAGTTATGTGCAGTCTTCTTTAGTCTTATTTGTCATAAGCTGTTCACGCCATTTTTGCTTATTCACCTAACACCTTGGGGATATTTTTGATGCAAGAGGCAATTACATGAATGTTTAAGTGAAATTAACTTTCATGAGTGCCATTACTAATTTGGGAGATGGTTTTAAATCTTTTCTATGATGACTCCTGTCTCATATGCGTAATTTTGATTTAATTTAATGAGATTGTTTAATTTTTAGTTAATAGAGATTTCAAATAAACATTGCTAGTGTTCACAGTGTTATTATAAAAATTTAATTATTTTTTTATTTCCCCCACAATTGCTAGCATTTTTACTGTATCCATTTGATCTAAGAGTCTAGTAATCTACTCATGTATAATGCTACCTTCATAGGAGTTTCATTATTTATAGCCTATAGAACAAATACCTAAAGAATGTCTCATTCTCTGACAGATATAAATGAGCCATGACCACAAACATAAAAGTCAGTGAGAGAAATATGGGAGTGGTCACAGGGAATGACCTGATAATTAAAATTACTTGAAAATGAAGCTGAATTTGGCAAGAACAGATTAATTTAATGAGCTGAGATAAGCACTCTAGAAATCTAACTTGGGGCTAAATATGAGTATTTGGAAACACGTTATATAATCAAGTGGTAAAGCTGTGAGTACTATTAAAATATTTGGGTAGGGACTAGAAAAATGACTCAGCAATTAAGAGTGCTTGTTGTCCTTTCAAAGGGACACTAGTTCAGTTCCAAACACCATTACCAGGCAGCTCACAAAGGGTAACTCCAGCTCCAGGGAATGTGACAACTTATTTTGGCTTCTAGAAGAACCTGCACACGTGTGTGTGTGTGTGTGTGTGTGTGTGTGTGTGTGTGTGTATGTGTGTGTGTGTGTGTGGAGAGAGAGAGAGAGAGAGAGAGAGAGAGAGAGAGAGGAATAAATCTTTAAAAACATAAATCATTTTACTAATTTTAACAACTAAGAGGTGTTTTAGTTTAGACATTTGATGGTAAATTAAAATAGTGCAAAAAATGAAGGGACTTTGATTATAATCAATAGAATGCAGAGACTCAATTTAAAAAAGAGAGAAAAGAATAGGATGTTTCTAAATGCCAGAAGATTTTAATTCAAGGCTATATAATAGTTACATTTAAAAGTTATTCTGTGTGAATTATCCTAAATTGCACTTTACAGAAAAGTACATAAATGTACTTTACAGAACCACAAATTCTTCTAATTACTTCAAGCTGAGAAAAATTACTTAACAAATAAAATAAAATAAAAATAAAAAATACTTTCAGAAGCAATCCTGGATACTAAGACATGAAAGATAAGAGACACTCTTTCAAGGTGAAAGAAATTTCCACTGGAAGGGCTCATGGCTGTAGTTTTAGAAAGCCAGTTAGGGAAGTGAACACAGTCCCAGAGAACAGAGACCTCAGCATCAGAGCTATGTTAGCCTTCGCCTTCTCTGTTCATCTCAGATATTTCCTGGAGATAAATCCTTGTGTCATTCAGAATATCTTAAAGGGATGTGACTTCTATGTCTGTATACATGATAACTTGTTCCAGTTCTGAGGTCAACCCAAAGCCCCTTTCAGTGTAAGCAGGTGCTGCTCTACCACTGAGCCACATATCAGTCTCTTGATAATTTTTTTAAATCCCTAAGTCAGAAACAGCTTTGTGAAATAGTTCTGTAATGCTAAATGAACTGCCTCAGCAAATAATGATTTTCCTATTAGTCAAATTATTTATATGTAAGTTTGAAAGGCAGTTGGCAGGATCACCCTTTCAGAGTCCTTACAAGACTGAGTATCTTAAATATAAATCTGCTTTACAGGGGAATTTTTATGACTGAAGCAAATAATTCCTTTGCATAGGACTAAATGTTTTCAAATACCGAGCTCTCTTCTTGTATTCTAACCAGCCTCACACTCACGATCCTCCTGCCTCAACTCTAAAGTGCTGACAAAAGGAAAGGGAATTTTACTAAAGGTGGAACAATTTAATATCAGCTGGGCCAAGTGGAGGTCCAGTTATTGCTTCTTCTCTGAGGATCTCTGCAAAGCAGGCAAAGGAGGTATGTCTGCAAGGAGCCAGGCTGCAAAGAGCACAGCACTGAAGGATGAACCTGCAGCCGCTGAACCGGGTAGATGGAAACAGTTAGGACGACAAAGTATATCAAGAATCATTGTGGGGGGTGAAAGCAGAGGAGTCTTAAAGATCAGTGAGCACTGTAGGTAGAAACTCAATTCAAAACGGACCCTCCTTAGAGTTCCCGTTCATTTTAAGTTAGTGCTGAAACCAGAGCTTACGTCGGGATGTTTAGCTATTGCTGTGTTGGCGTGCATCCAGAACCATGACAGTGTTGATGAAATATGCTAAGCCTGGGCTAGAAGCCAGGCCGGCCCACGCAGTCCAGTGAAGCAGTATCGGGGAAAACCCTTGCCTAGCAAAAGCAGGGAAATGATATAGGCTGGATAAATTGCTTCACCACACACAGAGCAGTGCTCAGTCTACCTTCAGGGATCGCCTACTCCGTGCTCCTTCAGTGTTCCTTCCTCCGAGCTCTGAGAATGAGGCAAAGCACAATGACCAGAAAGTTAAAGAGTGGCTGTCAGGCTGGCTGTCGAGTGCAAACACAATACTGATGTCGGGAATATTCCGCAACAGACTCAAGAACTGAAAAGAATGAGCCATAATCAAAACTCAAATGTCAACAGACCTACTTTGTGCCTGTGATTTTTGCTGGAGGATGCTAAAGTACAGCCCAAACTGTAGTCCAGTCACAATCAGTCCACTAGCATTGTGCAGTATGTCCTGGTACTCATGTCCAAAATATCCATTTGTTCCAGTGATTTACTGGGAAACAAGCAGAGAACAAGATAGATTTGTATTTGCTTTTTGCTTATACAAGCTTTTATCCACGATAAAACAAACAAAGAAACAAAAACAAAACAGCCGTACATTGACCACCTTTAATACCTTTCTTAAGGCATTAAAGGTTACCTTTCTTAACGTGTTAAAGGTATTAAGGTAAGTGTCATGTTTTTTGCTCATTGTGTATTGGGCATGTATAAAATTGTGAAACTGTTTTGCTTAGATTACTAGGGTTTTCCCTCCTGTATTACTGAGCTAAGTTTTAGTGTTGTGCCTGGCTTCACTCTGCCTGTAAGCTCTGTGGTGCTTTTTCCGGTACAGTGAATAGTGTGTCCTTTTTTTTTTTTTTTTTTTTTACAAAACAAGTATTGCCTGAGAGCAGAACTAACTCTAATATGAAAATTTTATCCAGCAATGTTAGTGTCACTGTGTAGCTTAGAGAAAGGGCCACGAAGGATCTCAGAATGCACTGATCCAGGCTTGCAACAAATATCTGGTAGTCACCTTGCAGAGAATGGAAAAGAATGCTCACAAAACAAAAACACTTTGTCCTACTTCCTGTTAATTTCCAACTTGGCGCAACCTGCATTCAGCTGAGAAGAAGGCCTCCACTGAGGAATTACATCAGTCAGATAGGCCCTTGAGTATACCTGTGCTGGAGCTGTCTTCATTTCCACCGAGGTACAAGTGCCCAGCTCACTGTGCGTGGTACTATCCCTACACATGTGTGGCCCTAGATTATATAAGAAAGCTAGCTAAGCAAGAGCTTGCAAGAAGCAGGTACAAGAGAGCCTTTCTGAATCGGACTACATTGACTCAGGAATTAAGGCCAACCATTTACACTAGAGACTTCACAATGTGAAACCATCACTGATAGCAAAGAAAGGGAAAAAAACCAACCGAGTGAAGAGGAAACCCACAGAGTAGGAATCTTTGACAGCTACACACATGATTAAGGGTTAATATACAGAATATTCAATGAAGTCAAAACACAGAGAATTAATAAAAAATGACTGAATTTTTAAAATGGCCAGAAGATTCTCAAAAGAAACAAAAATGGTTAAGGGATATTTTTGTGATTTTTTTTATTAATTTATTCTTGTTACATCTCAATGGTTATCCCATCCCTTGTATCCTCCCATTCTTCCCTCTCTCCCATTTTCCCCTTATTCCCCTCCCCTATGACTGTTCCTGAGGGGGACTTCCTCCCCCTGTATATGCTCATAGGGTATCAAGTCTCTTCTTGGTAACCTGCTATCCTTCCTCTGAGTGCCACCAGGTCTCCCCCTCCAGGGGACATGGTCAAAGGTGAGGCACCAGAGTGTGTGAGAAAGTCATATCCCACTCTCCACTCTACTGTGGAGAATGTTCTGACCATTGGCTAGATCTGGGTAGGGGTTTAAAGTTTAATACCTGTATTGTCCTTGGCTGGTGCCTTAGTTTGAGCGGGACCCCTGGGCCCAAATCTGCCTATCATAATGTTCTACTTGTAGGTTTCTAGGACCCTCTGGGTCCTTCAACTTTGCCATTCTCCCATGTTTCTCTCATCTAGAGTCCCAATAGGATGTCTCAGTTTCCTGGTAAGTGAAGACTTTCGTGGGACATGCCCCTTGGGCTAATATGCAGATATAAGTGAGTATATACCATTTGAGTCTTTAGAGTGTTCAACATCCTTAGCAAGTAGGGTAATACAGAGAAGGAAAGATCACACCAATTGGCTTGCCCAACACCAAGGGGTCAGCCTTGAGAACATACAACCAAGTAACTTTATGCAGACTGAGAAGGTTATGTTAACATATGTAGGAATACATGTGTACATACATATTTGTGTATGTATGTAGCAACAATTAAGGTAAAAATGTCATAAACTTGAAAGAGTGCAAGGAGCGGTACATGTAAAGATTTGGAAGGAGGAAAGGGAAGGGGGGAATGATGTAATTAACATCATAATCTCAAGATATGAAAAATAATTTAAAACTGAAAAAATTTTTAATGATCTTTAAAGGAAAATAACCACAATAAATACTGGAGAGTCCTAGTTCACTCTGGGGTTGAAAACTGGTCCAGCCACTATTAAAATTAGTGTGCAGACTTCTCAAAAAGCTGAAAGAAGTTTTAAGATTAAAGTGCCTCTGTGGCTCTGACTCACTCTGGCTCATTAAGTGAAGCTCTCAGCACAGCACTTAGATACAGTCAATCCCCATCAGCCATGGATTCCATCCGTACATCTTAACATTTATTTATAACTCCAAAATCAGCACTTACAGTGATTTCAAAAGTATTTGCCAACACATGTAAAGCAACAGAAAATTTGAGCCATGCAGTAGACTATGTTCCCAGCTGAGTTGGAACAAGGCAATAATCTGTCCTCAGCTCTCATTTTTCATAGTCTATTTAATTCTCTGTTTCATTTTTAACTTTGTCCTTCCCTCCCTCTCTCCTTTCTTTCTACCTTCTTTTGTTTTTTTTTTCCTGTCTGTATGTCTTTTCTATCTATGATTTTGCTATTTAAATTAGAGCCAAGTATGTTGCTTCCTGTTGTCTGATATTTCTAAGCACAAGGCAGTTATAGCATATCTTACAGTCAAATGTGTGATAAGCTTTACCTGAGTGTTAGTGGCAACGCTATTATCTCTGATCTCAATGTTAACAGATCAAAATGGCATACTAAACAAAGTGTAACTAAAATGGAAACACAAATAATAAGATTGTTATTTATTGTAAAATGTAAACAGAGGCTTAATGGTAACTACTACCACTGCATTTACCCTAGATACGATGTTGTACTGAGTTCTGGTTTGATATTTGTAGTAAGTTCACATAAAATACCTTACTTCTCTAAAAGCCTCCATGAGTCGAGGTTAGTTGAATCTGTTGGTCTTCTTGTGGCATTCGTGCCCTCTCTGGGTCCTTCTATCCTTCCCTCCCACTCTTTTATAGGACTCCTCAAGCTCCGCCTAATGCTAACTTTTGAGTCTCAGCCTCTGATTGGATCAGCTGTTATGAGGGGCCTCTCAGAAGACAGTTATGCTAGGCTGCAGTCTGTAAACATAGAAAAGCATCCTTAGTAGTATCAGGGAGTTGGATTTTCCCATAAGGTGGGGCTCAACTTAGACCAGACATAGCTTGGTCATTCCCTCAGTCTCTACTGGATCTTTATGTCTGCATATCTTTTAGATGGGGTAATTTTTGGTTTAAAGGTTTTGTAGGCTGATTGAAAAGCCCACCCCATTGTGGCGGATGAAAGCTCAAACCCTACAACTCACTGCCGGACTTTCAGGCAACTTGACATATTACAGACTCTTTCCGACAGCCCCCTTGATCTCTATCGGCCTAACAATCACTCACTGCTTATATGATGATGGTAGTGACTTTTCTATTTGCTGATAAAACATCATGACAAAGAAAATTTACGGGAGGAGTTTTGGGCTTATAGTTCCAGAGGATTCCGTGTCCATCACAACAGAAAATCACGGCACCAAGGAGCAGTCACGGTAGCAGGAGCAGTCTTTTTTTACATTGCGTTATAAAAAAGACATTTTAAGAAAAAATCTGATCATTTTCAAACATTTCCAACATTGATGTTTTCTGTCACCTGTCTTCTATTTGAATGAAGATCATTGTATGGCCCCTTGTATGTAGGTAGGTAGCCTGGCTGCTGCTAACCGCCCCACCACAACTCCTGCTTCTTACCAGAGGAAACAGTACAACATTTCCTGGTTGTTGTGGGTCACCTAGTGCCTTCAGTGCTCCATCACGGATTCTAATCTTCTGAAACATAAACCCAACTAAACTCTTTCTTCTATAAATTGACTTGGTCATGGTGTTTTGTCACATCAAAAGAAAAATTACCGCTACAACATTGTTGGGAAGGAATGGCCTTGTGCATCTATCTGGTCAGTTTCAGGGATTTCTCTGAGACTTCTGAGTTGTTTACATTCTGAGTCTTACTGATCCTCCCCATAGAATTTACTGAATATTTGGGGACTTCATTTTGCAGCTTTCTGGGTATTAATGAAGTGTGCAGTAAATTTCCACATGATATGTTATTTAGAATATTTCAGTGGGGAAGGATTAAACCTCCATGCTTTACTTATTTAGGGAACTGTTTGTTTACATCAGCATGGATTCACGTATTTTATTTTCTGGCTTGTATCCTACCTGCATATCTGCTTGTTGGAGTAGATACATTTGGAAATTATTCCTGTTTTGTTTGATGAAATTTTTTTCCAGGTTAGTTCTCATATCTCTCTAGAATATACCTTTCATGGTTTGGTTTGGTTTTTTAGCACGTTCTGACTCAAGCATTACCAGGAAAATTTTCTCTGTCAGCTTTGGGATCTGCCATTTATTTTAAAACCCTAGATTTTTTTTAAAAAGCCATGTGTTTTGTTATTGTCTTTTATTGTTTATACTTATTTACTTATTTATCTGTCTATCTATCTATCTATCTATCTGGAATACTGTTCACATATCAAGATATGGACCCAAAAATGGTGATGCTTGCTTGTAATTTCAGCATTGGGCAGGGGAGAATTAGAAGGATGCTAGAATTTAAGGTCAACCTAGTCTACATAGTTCCACAGTAGCCAGGGATACATAATAAGACTTTGATAGAAAACAAAGAAGAAGGAAAAGAGGGTGAAAAGAGAAGAGAAGAAGCGGGGAGTAGGAACAAAGGAACAGGGGCCTGGAGAGGTGGCCAGAGCTAAGAAACACTTGCTGCTCTTGCAGAGGACTTGGACTATGTTCCCAGAATCCACATGGCTGTACACAAGTCTCTGTAGCTTCAGTCTAGGTAATCTGACAGACTCTTCTGGCCTCTCAGGTAGGTATCAGCCATGCATATGGTGCAGAGACATACATGCAGGCAAAATACCCACGAGCATAATTAAAAATTAAATTATTTTAAAGGGAGTTGGAAACATCATATATCAATATTGAGTCTTATGAGTACACAGAGATTAAAAAATATAAACATGAAACATGCTATTTTTAGTATACATTCCCGTAACTATATCTATATCTATATCTATATTAGATAGATAGACGATAGGAAGGGAGGAGACACTAAATATGAGTTTAATACTAACCCCCTTCACTCTGATTCTGTACCTCAGGATTCATTACAGCCCACTCTCCTTGCTTATATATAATCTCTCACTCTAACAGCAAAGAACAAGAGAAAAACAGAAAACCTCTGGCATTCAACAGCCATATCCCCATTTAATGTTTGGTATGTCTAGTGTACATGTTTAGAATCATTAAGTTGTGCTCCTTGCCTCAGCCTTACAAATTATCTATCTGTCCCCAGTAATGTTCACAGTTTATGTCCTTTTCTTGACAGTTTCCTTTTAGAAAGCACTTGCCAAATTTACTTGACCCTCATTATTTTACTGTGTCAAACTCCGGGACATTATGAGTTTATTGGTGCCACAGCTGTGGTGAAAATAGCTCTAATGCAGATAAAAAAACGAGTACTTTTAGGAAGAATTATTGTGCTCCAATAAGCAGTATATTTTTTAAAGGGATTAAAACTTAATAACATTTTGTCTTGTGAATTTATACATTTGGACACTTTTCGCTGTTTTTAACCAAGCCAGAACCATCACTGAATATTTCTTCATTCTTCCAAACATGGAATGCCAAGGGTGATGTCACTTAGAGCAGACCACAGAGAGTAACTGACAGAAGAATTCCTTCAGAGAGCATTGGAATATAAGTAACAAGGCATCGCCTCCCAAATTTGATTTTTACAACATGCTGAAATGCTAATGAGAAATAAATTTCATGTGTCTTGGTGTAAGTTTTAACATAAACTTATTTTGCAAGCAGGGTAGCTTTCTCATCAGTATACATGGATCCTATCAGGTGAGTTAAGAGGATGGCCTGAAAGGAACATGGGTAGTCAGAGGCCATATGCATTGTTGTAAGTTTTTCTAGCTCTAAGGAGGGGAGAAAAGAGGTCTAGAAAATGCTTGAAGAGTCAATTAATGTTAAGTGAAGTAAAAATTTCCATCTTGTTTGCCTAGTTGTCTTAATGTCAGGATTTAAATAGGTGTTCATTGAATTCAGATATCCATCTAAAACCAAGTAAAGGAACATATTTTAGCGTTGAGCTACAGGACCACTGCTGGCAGGTCAGAGGTGGACCCCTGAGTGTAGGAGAGTAAATGAGGACAAGAAGGCAAAATTTTTCAAAACGAACTATGACTAGTCCAAAACTTGCCTGACATGATGCCTTCTTCGGGAGAACTGAGAAATTAAAGCCCTTAGGAATAAATTATGAAATAATGTTTGTCTTTGTGTTGTTTTCAATATCTCAAAACCAATTTAAAAGACAATTGATGTTTTTATCATAGCTCTTATGCAAATATAAAATGAACACATTATAAATTTTCAAGTTGGTGCACTTAGTGCTGAGTAAACATGGAAAATGTAATGTCAAGCTTAAGGACAGAATATCGAGTGGCTTCTCTCTCTCAGTTCCACTTTAGCATTCCCACAGGCAGGAAATATTCCCTTTGTTCTCCATTTACTATAATCAACAATCTATAAAACAATTGTGTCAATGTAAGTAGAGAAAAATAAGAGTAGCACAAATAAACAGCCAGTAGAGAGCTTTTATTTTATTTAACAATACAAGTAACAAAATAAATCAGGAGAAATAATCTTCCCCAGAGAAGAACACCACCTGGGTATCTAATGACACCTAACAGCCAGTCCTGAAAACATATATATAAACAAAATTATACTTACTGAACAGGTTATATTTATGAATATATATAAGTGTGTGTGTGTGTGTGCATCTGTACATACATGAATGCAATAACAATTAATTTTTTAAAAAACCATGAACTTGAAAAAAATTTGTTTAAAAAAGAAGAAGAAAATATAGGAAGGCTCAGAGGGAAAGGAGAAATGTTATAATTATGATCTCAAAATTTTTAAAGTAAAAACTTATATGATCATAGAAACTTTTATAGTCATAGGAACTAGAGTCTGCCACTCTATTGTCTCTCTGTCTTCTGTCTCTCTCTGTCTGTCTGTCTGTCTGTCTGTCTGTCTGTCTGTCTGTCTCTCTCTCTCTCTCTCTCTCTCTCTCTCTCTCTCTCTCTCTGTGTGTGTGTGTGTGTGTGTGTGTGTGTGTGTGTGTGTGTTCTGTCACTTTCTGTTTCTCCATGTAGAAATAGAGCTCATAATACAGGTAGCTACATATTAAATATAATTAGTGTAGGTAAATATGACTAAATCAATAGTCAAAACTGAAGTTGACTATAGTATTTATTGGCACCTGGATCTACACAAAAGAGTGTGGTGAAATTTTTCATCATCTAGTATTCTTTTCTAAATCTAATATTTTGTCACTAGTTTGGCATAACCTTTGAATTATTTGGTTTTTCATAGTAATCTTAATGATAAGTGTAATGTTTCCAACATAATATATAAGCCTTTTGCAGATCTTCCCATATGTAGCTTAGTGTTTTTCTTGGCTCATTTGGAGTGGATATTTTTCATTTGGAAAATGATTTCCATGGTGATCTTTCCAATTACTTTGGTCACCATTTAATGAGGATGCCTACTCTGACTGCTGTCATAAGCTAGAAATCAGCTTTAAATATTTTTTTCTCTAATTTGAGGCAGCAATGGTGCATTGAATACATATATGAATTTTTAAGTAATAACTAAAATGATATATGCTAAATATACAAAGCAAAACTAAAAGGAAAATAGAGCTCATAAGGGTTTCTTTTTTTTTCTTCCTTGAAAACTGAGGAAACTAAAGACACGAAATAATTTCCATCATCATATTTTCTTTTTGTTCAAGTTTGCAAAAAGAATTCCTTCCATGAATAGTCTTTATACCATTCTTTACTTAGTTTTCCATTGTATTCTTTATTTTCTTCTGTCCTCCAGCCCTTTGCACTTTACAAACCTCATTACTCAAGTTCAATACTCATTACATTTATAAGACCTTCTGCAAAGAGGCCAGAAGTGCTCAGTTCCTGCTGCTTTCTCATCAGATGCTACATAAAAGAGCAGAAAAGGGGACCAACCTTCTGCATTTATTTATCCTCTTCTTACCATGTACTTTTGGTTGAAACTATTTTTTAAAGATGTTCATCAAACATGAAGTAATTTAAACCAAGTGTATGAGTCCTTTTCCAAAAATAAATTTCCTGCTACAGGTTGGATCTTCCTTTCTGGTGAGCAGTACATTGCACATCTGTTCAAAGGCAACTAACTCTTTTAGTTTAGTAGATGTTCCTGTGTAAAAGAAGAAGCAGGGTAGTTTTGCAGGATAACTTTGCTGTATGTGGTTTCTGGAAAAAAAAATGTTAATGCCCTGTAAGCTACTAGATTCATTGAAATAGTTGATACAACTACAACTTTTGTATTTTACACATATCCACCTTCCTCTTACCTTCTGTTTCCAATCCACTTTCCTGTCTTCCATCCTAAATAGTACCAATTCATGTAATATTCTTGGGTGACAAGTTGTTGTTGTTTTCTTTTCTTTTGTTTGCTCGATTGCTTTAAGTTCACAGCTCAGAATGTATTGTTCATCCCATACTCTCTCAGCATGTGAAGCTTCTATGAAGACATGCTAGTCTACTGACAGGTCCCTACATGTGCCTTGGCATGCTTCTTTTGAAATGTTTAGACATCTTCATCATGTGACATTTGTCACTTTGAGCATTAGTAAATTGGAACGAACACCTTTCTTGGTCATGTTTATATTAGGTTCCACATCTTTCCCAATGTCTACTTCTTTCCCAATACTAGAAAAGTTTTCACCTAGCCTTTTATTAAATGGCTTTTCTCTATGTGTTCCTTTTTCTTTGTAAACACAAATATGCAAATACCTGTTTACTTAATTATGTCACAAAAGTTCGAGAAGCATACTTCATTTTCTGTCTGTGGGTGATGATAGAATCATATATTCCATCTTTCATATCTTTTGGAACCTTCAAATGTATTTTCTAATTGACCTATTGGGTTCATTTGCAAGTATTCTGTTTGGTTCAGTTTCAACATCTTAATCATTGTAGTGAAATGTGTATGCCTTTCTCATTCCTGGACATACCAACTGTCTTCTTTTTTACCAGACTGAGTTTTCTTGTAATCATTTTAAAGTTCCTGATGGGTGTTTCATAAATATTGTTTTCTTTGTTGTTTTTGTGCTCTTTATAAGGCATTGTTTACCTGGTTTGTTCATATTCTTTCATTCCTATATGTATTTTAAATATTGTGAATTTATTTATCTTGTATGTGAGTACGTATATGTGTATGCATTGTGCGTGTATGTATGTGTATCACAGTGCATGTGTGAAAGCCAAAGAACAAGTTGTCTTTCTATTATGTAGGTTCTGTAGCTGAACATTATTGAGACTTGACAGGAAGCATTCTTACCCACTGAGCCATCTCACTCACCCTACATGTTCATACTTATGAAATATTATGTTGAGATTTTCTTCCCATCTGGTATATCTGTTATCTCTGCAACTTTTCTTGGTGGGTCTTTGTAGTCAATAGATTTCTCCTACAGTTGTCTGAGTCATCAGCTTGGTGTGTATTATTAGTTTTGGTTTATGTTACCAGGCAGTGCATACAGAAGCAATCATCTCTCTGTCTCAAATTGTTCCACAGTGTTCGGTACATAGGTATGATGCACACAGCTGTGGATGTCACATGCTCCTTGTGTAACCACTCTCTGACAGCTGCGGGTGATGTCTTTCTGATGATGGACAGTCCTTCGTGAGCCATGAGGCAGATTCTGCTTCTGGGGACTAGAAGAACTATCACTCGGACCAAGAAAAACAGGCACTTTCACCTTGTGAGCGGGAAGGAGGATATAGAAATTGCATCGCTCTCTCCATTGCACTTACATCCAGCCTCAATAGTAGCACATACCTAGACATGGCAGGGAGTTGTCAAGGATCCCATTTGTGCCTGCTTTTATTCCTACCATAGGTCCAAGAACCATGTCCTTGACTCCCAAGGCCAAGCATTTTTGTCTCCTAGTTCTTCAGGACATACTCTGTGCTGAAATGCTCATCTCACATAAAGCAGTGTGCCATGGAATCATAGGTCCGTGGGGGCACAGTTGCTTCCCCACGTTAATGTGGCTTTGTGAGTCTGCAAAGTTCTATGCCGTCATGATGAAGGCATGCAGGAGTCTCACCCCCACCACTAGGAACAGTAGCTTATCTCTGCAGGTGGTACCCGTTGTGCTCTCTTAGGTTTGGCCTGAAGATGATGATGGGAGGTCCTCTCTAAGAGCAAAGCCAGCAAAGACCCTGTGTGAACTGCGGGCTACTACTCTATTTAGGCTGAAAAAGGCCACAGCTCTGAAATATTCTATGGTTGTTGTCAACTGCTCTAGAGGATTTGATGTTCCCACATGGCCTCCGCACTGAAGAGTAGGGTTGAATACCAAATGCCTCTGGTTTTCCTTCAGCAGTGGCTTACAATGGCTCTTGTATCTCATGGAGCGCTATCCTCTCCTTTGCTGAATTCTAGTGTTCCTCCATGGCTGTGCAATTAAAACACACAGCTCTCTGCTTGCTGTTGTTTTGCCTTTGTGGAGCCGAAGTGAGTAAGGACTGAGGACCTCACCTATTAGTCCACCTTGGATTCCCCCTTTCTTCCAACACTTCATTTCTGCTACTGTGCTGATCATTTACTTACTATTTAAAAACACATTTAATTAATTATGTTAATTGACATGAAAACACTATACATTTTTATAGAATACCACGGGTTAAGTGGATCACACAGAAGCCTTGTGACCAGGAGCTGGGTTCCTTGGGACATAATTCATTTTTCCAGATAAAAATCAACTAGTCTTATAGTTTTTAAATAATGGTAAAACTATACTTAGTGATTTAACACATATACCTAGATTGCATATTCATTTAGTTCTAGGGTTTATGTTTTACCAATAGGCTATTTTCTTTTTCTAATAATACCACAGAATTTTATTAATGATGTGCACTTGATATTAAGGAATTTATTTACCAGTGTTCTTTTTAAAAAAAAATATTCAGCTACTTTTCATTCCTTCCTTCTTTTCTTTCCTCCTCTCTCTCTCTCTCTCTCTCTCTCTCTCTCTCTCTCTCCCTGTTTTTCTGTCTTCATCTGGGTCTCTGTCACTGTTTGTCTCTGTCTCTCTCTCATACCTCTCATTTACATACATTCTCTTTCTTTTTTCATTTTTCCCCCTCAGTGCTGTAAAATCAAAGCAGGGCCTTGATCATGCTATCTCTATAGTTGAACTTCAGTTTCATTGCCCTAATTAAGATTATACATGTTTGGTCTCAATCATAATCAAATCAGTTGTAGTTGTTTCAATAAGAGCAGGCCCAACAGTCTCATATATTTGAATGTTTACTCACCAGGAAATAGCACTATTAGAAAGGATTATAAAGATTATGAAATGTTACCTTGTTCGGAGGAAGTGGGTCACTCAGAGTGTGCTTTAGATTTCAAAAGCCCATGCCAATCCCAGTACTCGTTATGGGCCTATAGACCTGGCTGCATGAGTCCATGATCCACACTGTGATGATAATAAACTAAGCCTTTGAATCTGTAAGCAAGCTCCTAGTTAATTTTTAAGAGTTGCCTTGGTCATGGTTTCTCTTCACAGCAAATGCATAGTGACTAAGACATCAATCAAAGTTAGTCTAAAAAGAAGAGCGACTTCATCATATTTTTCATGTGCAGTGGACCTTCACTTATTCATGCCTGTTCTGTTTCACCGGGAAGATTTTAAATCTCCTTCATGAATAATATGCATAACTATTCTCCTTCAATCCTCAGTATTTCAAATATGTGGATATCAAGAAATATATCTCCTTCCAGTTTACTTTTCGTTGTATTTTTTATTGTATTTTATTTATATGTAGATGTGTTTGTCTGTGTATGGGTATGTGCTCCTCCTAAGCAAGCCAGAAGAAAGCATCAGATCTTTTGGATCAGGAGGTACAGGCAGATGTAAGCTGCTCAGTGCTCAGTCTGGGTGCTGGGAAGCAAACTCAGGTCTTCTACAAGGACAGCAAGTGCTTGTTACCACTTAGGCATCAATGATGTCTCATCGTGAAATTTTTAAATTTTATTCTGAGTTTGCAAGTCTTTGAAGTGAACTCGTATGAGGCACCTCAACCTGTGATTCTCTTTGCTCTATTCCATATCTCTATATTTTAAGAAAACTGACAAGATGCAAGCACATGTAAACATGCAATTGTATCCACACATACACAAATAAATCCCATCTGAAATAATGCAGTTTGTTGTTGCCATGTGAACAGACTAGTTTGCATTTATTTATAGATTCAGTTCAGTATTCGTTATTAATGATGCAGGGTACTTTGAATGCTCTAATTGTAACTCCTTATTAATTCTCTCTTTGATTGATGAACTCAATAAAAATCTTTGATATATGCATGTTTTATATTCAAAGGCGATTCACACTTGGTCTTATGTTTAAATAACCCTTTTACAAAATACTATATGCTCCTTTAATTAATGATTATTAAAGGCCAAATAACAAAACCAGCCAATACCTCAGCCAATTCCCCTTCTGTATAGTCACGTTCTTTCAATATCAATATTGCCCTGCTCACCCCACTCGTAGATAACTTAGTCACACGGATGTTTCACATCGGTTGCTTTCCCTTACACCCACTGATTTCATGTGAGGGTTTTCCCCTATCTGCCTGCTCTGGCCACTTTCCTAATGACAAGCTCCCATCACTTCCGTTTCTAATGCACTGATCCCTCCCTTGCAGCTCATAGGCACTCACTCCTTATTCAATAGTATACATGCTAAATACCATCTCCGCAGATGGCCTCCCTGTGCGGTGTGCTGTCCTCTCCTCTCTTGACGTTCTCAGTCCTGCATAGATTCACTACTTGACACTCCACAAACAGCTCGCATGAGCCTAGTGCTGCTCGTTCACAATAGGAATTTTATGACAGATCCGGTTGTCTTACCATTGCTATCTGCCCCAACCTAGCGCAACAGGAACTGGACGAGGAAGGACTCTGTAATTACAAAAGGCCTCCTTACTAGGATTACTAACGCTTACACATCACAGTTGGATGGGATCAGCTCCTACTCTGAATAAGTTCACTGTCTAACTGGAGATAAATGTAATATTCCTATAAACAGTATACCCTGGCTCTTTGCTGTGAAAAGTCTATTTTAAAGCCTAGCCATCATTAACCATAAAATGGAAATAAAACATCACGTGTAGTGAAACTAAATTTTGCCTGTGTTGCTGTCGGCACTGAGATGAGTTTTAACCAGGCATCCGCAGTGGGAAGATGCCCCAGCCCTAGTGAGAAGGAATATGAGGCCCTTCCAAGTCCTTAGTGATAAATAAAAACAGTGTATGAGGAAAATATTGTCACTCTTGTGCTGAAAACACTGGAAATAATTGTGTTCATATGAAATAGCCTTTACTAAAGATTAAATAAAAAAAGATAAATGTTTTGTGTATTCCTGTACATGGAAAAGCACATGCAATGGCACATGTAGAGGTTGGAGGATACCCTCGGATGTCTTCCCTTACCTTCCCTGGGGGTCTCCTGTTTGTTACTGCATA
Organism: Acomys minous; assembly: GCF_964271855.1. Taxonomy (NCBI): domain Eukaryota; kingdom Metazoa; phylum Chordata; class Mammalia; order Rodentia; family Muridae; genus Acomys; species Acomys minous. Next base: position 65,847,010 of record NC_140495.1, on the reverse strand, counting down.
AGCCATGCTGGCTGGTCCTCTAGTCCCTAGCTAGCCTGTTTCCTCTGCCCATCAGCACGTAGCGGATTGAGAGGACTACAGGTGTGCTATGCCCAAATTCATGTATATGCTGAGGGAGTTCATCAGCCAGGATGAGAGCTCTACCCAGTGAGTCTCCACACATAAATGCACTTTTGAGAAACATCACTTTAACACAGACGAATGGATCACATTTCAAGAAATGAACTTTGCTTGAGTTAGAACCTCTACAGTTTGACTCTTAAGTGCTCTAAAGACAAGAAGGGACAATCTGATAGATGTATGTATGGTAGGCTCAGTCAAAACGAGGAAATGGTTTGTCTGTGGTGAATGAAATCAAATTTAAAGAGAGCATCTACCTGGAGGCTTTCCTCGGGCTTCTGGAGACTTTTCTCAGGCTTCTAGAATCTCCCTTAAGCTTCAGTGAGTCACAGGAGTTTCCGATCACCTGTGTGACTCTCCTGATGAGTCCTCTGCCACACCAACCCAGTGATGATCGTAAAACTGTTACTCTACTTAAGTTATAACAGATAGTGTGTATCAACAACTCGCTCCTAGTTAATAGGAGCATTCCCAGAGAGGCCATTTCTATCTTAAATTATATCTGCTACAGGAAATCACAGAGTGAATCACAATGAAGCGAGGAAATGCATTGATGGATGAAAAAAGGCATGACCATCTTCCAAGTCTGCATAATTAGAGAGTGTTCCTGAGTAATGGATGATGGTTTTATGCAACACAGGGGACAGTTTGGGACATCTTCATCATCTCTAGCTTGCAAATGAGCACTTTCAAAAGGGACTTGTAACTTGTTTCTCTTATTACTGCTTGTTAACATGACTGGGGCCAATGTCCCCATACAGACAGGTTTTTACCCCTGTCCCTCATAGCTTTGAAAACATGGAAAGCATCTAGAACAGAGGTTCTCAATCTATGGGTTCAGACCCCTCTGACAAACCTCTATCTCCAAAAATATTGATTTTATGATTCATAATGTAGCAAAATTACAGCTATGAAGTAGCAGTGAAAATAATTGTACTTGGGGTCACAACATTAGGAAAGATGAGACCCACTGTGCTATAGGCAGAAAGACAGCTTTGGTTTCTCCTTTGCATAAGGGGCCAAAAACAGCAATTCAATTCAATTAAAAGTGTTCTCATCTGTAACAAGGTACAAGTTTATGACTTTCAAAAAAAAGTCAATCAAGTTAATTTAAAACTTCTATATTTCTGCAGTGCTCTCTGAGTCTGAAATCTGCTCTTCCACAGTTCTCTGCTCTTCCCCCAGCTGCCCAGAAAGACCCTCTGTGTATTTTTCTACTGCCTTGTTTGAAGTTCTTCAATGGGAATTGTTAGAGCATCCTACACAGTGTATCTCCTCAGTCCATCTCGCCCCTGCCTTGTTCTCTGAGATCGTAGCATGGTCCTCCAGTTGCTGAAATGAGCTCTCGATGTTTTTAACTGAATAGCCCATTAATACTGCCCTACCTCTCCTGCCTCTCAACTCTCCCTTGTCCTTCCTCCCATTCCTAAGTGTATAGCTTCTTTTCATTTGATTCTCTCCTCCCTCCTCATCACACTAGACGCACCAGGAGTTATGCTTATTAACATTTCTTTTCTTGCTGTTGGTTTGTTTGCTTGTTATTTATTTTTATTAATTTATTCATATTACATCTCAATTGTTTGCCCTTCTCTTGTATCCTCCCATTCCTCCCTCCCTCCCACTTCCCCCCTTCTCCCCTCCCCTATGTCTGTGACTGAGGAGGACCTCTTCCTCCTATATATGGTCATAGGGTATCGAGTCTCTTCTTGGTAACTTGCTATCCTTCCTATGAGTGCTGCCAGGCCTCCCCATCCAGGGGACGTGGTCGGAAAAGGGGCACCGAGTTCGTGTGAGAGTCTGATCTCACTCTCCACTCAACGGTGAAGAATATCCTGTTCATCGGCTAGGTCTGTGTAGGGTTTAGGATGTAGGGTGTAGGAAGTTTACTGCTTATATTTTCCTTGGCTGGTGCCTTAGTTTGAGCAGGACCCCAGGACCCAGATCCGCCTGTCATAAAGTTCTTCTTGTAGGTTTCCAGGACCCTCTGGATCCTTCTATTTCCCCATTCTTCCATGCTACTCTCACCTAAAGTCTCAATGGGATGTCTTCCCCTCTGACCCACTTTTCTGGTAAGTAAAGTTTTTCATGGGACGTATCCCTTGGACTAGTGTCTCGATATAAGTGAGTATATACCATTTGTCAGCTTATTAACATTTCTAAGTTGCTCACACATGTATGTTAACTGTGTGAACCAACAGGAAATGTATTGTTTAAAACTAACTTTTTTTTTAAAAATCTCATGTTGATTCAAAGTAACGATGCTGGCTACTTTTGTGTAGTTGTGAAACAAAGTAACCGAGGAAAAAGAATTACTTGAGGCCATTATTTCAGGGGATTCAATTGGCCGTAATTTGGGCCCAAGGGTTTGGGAAGAACATTATGGTGGTAGACGCCTATGACAGCCTTCTTTTCAGGCTGTACAGGGAAGATTTGTAGTAAGAGAGAGAGGATTTGAAGACAAAACACATCCTCCAGTAGCATGCCTCCAGACTGACTCCTTTGGTAAGGGCATATTTCCTACACTTCCTAGAGCCTCTCAAAGTGTCATCACCACATGGGACTCCGAGTATATGACACATAAGCTTCTTGCAAAGACTTTATCCTTAAACCAGAAAACAACTAAATAAAACAGAACCATATGTTGCCTATACATCCAGTCATGATATCTATAAAATAAAATCTTTCTTAATTTTTAGTTTTTAATTCTAAAGAAATAATGATATGGTTTAGTGAGTAAAGGCAATTGCTGTCAAGCCTGGTGACCTTACTTACGTCCTCAGGGTTCGAATGACAGTAGGAAAGAAATGACTTATACAAGGTGTCCACTTACTTCCATCCTGTACCTATATAATCATGACTCAGGCATAACACAAACACAAACACACACATACACACACACACATACACACACACACACACACACACACACACACACACATTAAAAATACTCAAATAGTATCTGTGCTGCCAGTCAATTCTTTAACTATAATTTCAAATAAAATAATCCAAGAAATTACACTTTAAATTTTTTTCTTAAACCAAATTAGAAACACAACAAAAATAAAAAACTCTTAAATTTCTTGAGACTTTTAAAATATTTTCAGAATTAAATAGCATACACACACACACACACACACACACACACACATAATCATAGAAATGAGCAACAGAAAGATTCTAACACTACGAAGTCTCAACAACATGCCTGCCTAAACAAGACATGAAAAAGGACGACACCACCAGACAGGCTAAAATGGAAGGGGGCCTCTCATGGGGTCCTACACCTAGATAAACAACTACAGGCAACTAATGGTTGCTAAAAATGACAGACTTAGTCTGCCCTAGCAATAATCTCCTTATTTTCCATAGAAAGTGGGCAACTCTGAAATTAGAAAAATATAAACAAGTAACTTTATATGAACCGAGCAAACTTTATGTACTTAGGAAATATATAATAAGAAAAAGAGGGCAGAAGTCATGAATTTGAGAGTTAGGAGATACATAGGCAAGACTGGAAGGAGAAAAGAAAAATTGGAAAACAATGTAATTATATTTTAATTTCAAAAAGAAAAAATTTAAAGACAATAGAGAAGCAGAGAGTAAATTGTCACACTCCTCAGTGTCTATATGTTTCTAACATTATATCCTTTTTGTTATCAATATCTGGAATTATTTCTGAAATTTATGTTATGTTAAATTTTCTTCAGCACCAATGACCTTGTCATCTTTTTCACTCCAACCGCTCTGTCCTTCACATTGGAAGGTTTGCCATCTCTAAGCTGCCCCTGCAGCTAACTTTCCTGTAGTGGAATATTGACACATTGCACATTGCTTGTGCTGGACTTTTCATGAGGAACAGCCATCCTTTCTCTCAGCTGTTCTGTGAATGTGTAACTGCACATGGTATGTAGTGATGGGCACTTACTACTGAAAGATGAGGAGACACCAAGGCGATACCTTTGCAGTTCTGTGCAGAGTGGATAGCAGGTGCACGTGGGTAGGCCCAGGCAGCCGGTGAAAGAACTATATGTTGTTGTCTCTGTTACTCAGAGACGATGACCTGATGATCTAGCAACAGAGTCTGCACTTCACACAACCATTCACAGTTTATCCTCCACTGTAATGAAGTTTAAACTCATCTTCACTAAGAAATTTGATGCGAACTAATTTGCTGTGATCTCTGTGTAAGAGAAGTATACAAATAAGAAATCACACTATATGTATGTTTCTATATTTTTCATGATATCTGTTAAGTATTTGAAAATGCATGGACATTTTCTTTGCAATTTATATATTAAATAGACTTTCTGATTCATCACTAATTTTCATTTATAACTGTTTAAGTAGATATCTTCAGTATTTTCTTTACTTCTCCATATTTAAATATCTGAAGCATGCATATGGAGAGAAGCTAAAAGAGAGAGAGAGAGAGGTAAGAAAGAAAGAAAGAAAGAAAGAAAGAAAGAAAGAAAGAAAGAAAGAAAGAAAAGAAGAAGAAGAAGAAGATTGAAGATAAAATTTACCCAATATTTTGTGTGTGTGTGTGTGTTAATTATTTGAGAAAGCCTTCACCTAGTCTGATTCAGAAAATATGAGAATTCTTCCATTGTTTAGCAATAATATATGCTTATTATATTTTCATTTGTACCAAAGCAAGTGCTGATAAAATGTTAAGCATATTTTATAATGTCTTAATTTCACAACTGGAAAATGTGTCATAATATCCTGGCAGATAATACTGAACCCCAGTATATGGGCAGCAGACTTGTTAGCTTGTTTTTAAGGAGCTTTGACTTATGAAATGCAAGAACTTCCCAAAGTGCTTTGTAGTTCAGACATGCTTTCTGAGATATTTCATTTCCTAAGGATAATCATTTTCAGTGAGGCCATAAATAAAATCCCTTCATGAAGATGAAAGCGAGCAAGATTCACTGCTCCAAATAAATTTGCTCTGCTCCAGCTGGCCAACCACAATGAGCTTACCATTTCATTTGGCAATCCCAGGCCCTCCAATTGCCAGACGCTTAAAGACTACATCTCTGAGCCAACATACCATCTCTATCTACCCTGAAAAGTCTTCACACTGTTTTCTTTACCAGAGTTTTAATTCTACACTCTCTCCTATTCTTTACTTTTTGCCCTATTGAGGTTAGATTTATCATTGCAACACCCAGGCCCACTGAAAGGTGAGCTATTCATCCTAATTCGGTAGGGACAGAATGTCTTTGGAGAAGTTCCACCAACCTAATGGAAACCACCCTCACAGCACCTGTAATCTATCTTCCTTGGAAACTACTAAATAGAGCACCATGCTTATAAATCCCAATTGCGGTAGCGATGCCACAGACTTGCCTCTCACCCATCCCTGTGCTCCTTATTAACAAAATATGCCCTACAGTGGCTCTTCCAAAGTTAAATTAAGTAAACAAAACCTACTTTCTCTTTAGCTGAGTGGGAGTATGTTTGTTGCTTGAAAAGAACAATACGTTTTCCAGTTCACATATTAGAAACAAGCATTGTATTGAAGAAACTTGGGAAGGAGTTAGGAAGGCATCAGTTCATTCAACAAATCTTTTAAATATCTGTCAAGTGAATCCTTAAGAAGCTGCAAAAAGAAAAGGGGGAAAGTCAGGCTATTAACCATTTAAAAGGTCTAGAACTTGTGTACTAATTATTTTGATTGATTTCTGCAAAGTGTTTTACAAATTTAAGAGCAGTAAGAGTATTCGTTAATAGCCACAGGAATTCATTGCATTTCAGTTAGTGTTATTTACATTTATATGTAAATGTATATGTACACATATATATGGTATGTGTGTATATATGTATTTACGCATGTATGTATGTATGTGTTTGAGAATAAATGAGTACAAGATCCTTCAAAGTTTGGAACATGAACTTACTATCTTACTACCATAAAATTTCTGAGTCATTGGACATCAGGAATGTAGTTACTTTGACTGGCGAAGTTTATGATCTGTGTGCACACGTGCATGTGCATGCATGTGTGAAAGAGTGTATGAGTGTGTGTGTTTGTGTGTGTGCATGTGTGTACATGTAAATGCAGGTGTTCACAGATGCAGAAAGTATAGGGTCTCCATGCAACTTGACTTGCAGTTGGTTTGTAAGTTGTCCTTTTTTTGGATTTTGTAATCAAACTCTGGTCCTCTGCAAGAACAGTGTACACTCTTAAGCACTAAGCTGACTCTCCAACCCCTATTTGGTACTTTTAAAATACTTTTATTTTATAATCATAGGAAATAGTACAGCATGCTTAGAAATTGAAGGTTTTATAAGGAAGGAGACATAATTCTTGATTTTGACCCATGCTTGAGGAACATACAGCTAAATAAGAACACGGTTTCATAAATGAGCACGCAAAGAACCAAATAATTTGGAGACATCACACTTCCTGATTTCAGATATGTTCTAAGATTGTATAAATAAAAATGATACTAAAATTAAAATAAACTCATAAGCCAATAGGACAGAAATAAATAGATGCATTTATGGCTAATTTACATTCAACAGAAATGGTAGGAGCACACTATAGGGAGGATACAATTTCTGTAAACACCTGGCTATATACACACAAATGGATGAAACTGGGTCCTGATGTCATACCTCATAATAAAATGGACTCAAAATAGATTAGACTTGAACATAATACCTAAAACTTTAAAATATCTAGAAGAAATCAAATAGGAAAAAATGTTAATGACATTTCTTGAGAAATATTTTTTAAATTTCTTTTATTTTTATTTTTTAAATTTTTTATTAATTTATTCTTGTTACATCTCAATGGTTATCCCATCCCTTGTATCCTCACATTCTTCCCTCCCTCCCATTTTCCTCTTATTCCCCTCCCCTATGACTGCTCCTGAGGGGGATTTCCTCCCCCTGTATATGCTCATAGGGTATCAAGTCTCTTCTTGGTAACCTCTTCTCCTTCCTCTGAGTGCCACCAGGTCTCCCCCTCCAGGGGACATGGTCAAGTATGAGGCACCAGAGTACGTGTGAAAGTCCTTCAATCATTTTGTTGTCATTTTAAATAAGGGAGAATAAGGAAATAGGACACAGAGGGTCTAGAAACCTACAAAAAGACCATCAAGGCTGGTGGATCTGGACCCAGGGGGTTCTGCTCAAACTACTGTACCAACCAAGGACAATGCATGCAGTAAACCTAGACCTCCTATTCAGATCTAGCCAATGGACAACACATTCTCCTCAGTTATGTGGAGAGCAGGGACTGACTCTTACATGAACTCTGGTGCCCCCTATTTGACCACTTCCCTTTGGTGGGGAGGCCTGGTGGCACTCAGAGGAAGGGTAAGAAGGCTACCAGAATGGGATCTGATAGGCTGTGATCATATGGTGGGGGAAGAGGTCCCCTTCCGTCACAGATCTAGGAGAGGGGAATAGGGTGAAGGAGGGAGGTAGGGGGGAACAGGAAGATACAAGTGAGGGGATAACAACTGAGATGTAATAGGAATAAATTAATTTAAAAATAAAATAAGAGTAAAGTAAATCAGAACAGAAAATAAATATATAAATAAACATAACCCTGAAAATATAATGAAAGCAAAACAGACTGGGAGAATCAAATCAAAAGAAAACCTCTCACATAGCAACAAAAGCAATCCACAGAGCAAAAGACAACCCATCAATTAAGAAAAAATATTGTCAAGTAACACATGTAATCAAGAATTAATATACAGCATATATAAGGAATTCAAAAGATTCAATAGCAGGAAAATAAATAACATGAGTAAACGTAACAGGTTAAAAAACACATTGTCTTTGTTCATTTCTGGTGCTGTGACATAATACCTAAGAGGGGGTAGTTTACAAAAAATAGAAAAATTATTTCCTCATATGTGTGAAACCTGGGAATATTAACATAAAACTCCAGGATCTTGTCAAGATTACTTTCTGTTTCCAAGATGGTACTTTGCTGTTGTTTCCTTCAGAGGGGATGAATGCCATGGATTCTATATTGCAGAAGAGAAAGACAGACAAAGGAGAGAAGAATTCATTCCCACCATTTCTGCATGAGTATATTTATTTCCTGTCACTAGGACAAAATTCTTGAAACATGCTAAAAGGTGGGTAGGAAGAGTTTCATTCCATTTCAAGATTCTGGAGTTTCAAGCTGAAGATTAGGCAGCTCATTGGTCAGTGCCTGGCAGAGCAGTAGATGGCAAAGGCATGCACATGTTAGTGCCAGTGGTCAACTCAAGTCAAAGGAAATAAATGACTAATAGCTCCCCAGGCTGATAGGGGGCTGAAAATAAGCTAATAACTTCCAATAAGTCCTCATCATCAAAAGCCCATGCAAATCTCACACTATTGCCAACTGCATACACCAAAGACCACACATTCACATAGAGACTCCTGTGTGGCATCTGTCCACATTGTAACAACCACCTACCATATCTTGTAAATATAATGGGTACAGAGTTAGTGTGATATATATATATATATATATATATATATATATATATATATATATATATATATGTATATATGTATATTCATGTTCACTGTGGTGTTAATTTTAATGTCCAAGACATGGAATTAAACTAATCATCAACATTATAGATAAAGGAACAGAAAAAAGAGGATGCAATGCCATTCAGCCTTAAAGCAAGGAAACTGGGCTAAAGAGATAGCTTAGTACATAAAGTGATAAAACACTTGAGGCTCAAGCAAGATAAATGGCCCAGAACTAACTTAAGTGCCATTGGGCACAATGACTCACCTGGAATTTTTCTCTCAGCAGTTGGTAGTATTAGAGATCCCCAGAACAAGATGGCTAGGGAGAGTTGCTGAATCAAAAGGCTGTAGGTTTAATTGAAAGACTTTTCCTCAAAGAATAATGTGGGAATGCTACCGAGAAAGATTTCTAACATGAAGCTCTGGCCTTTGTGAGGTCAAAAGCATGCTACCACATGCATACATGTGTCTTCATATGTCACACATACATATGCAGAAATAGGCGGCATAAATGGTCATTTTCTACACATGATGAATTTCAAGGAAATGATGCCAAATGGCCAGAAGTTGGGTGGTGCTTGAAAATGAGCATACACACTCAGCCACAACAGTGAGCATATCCACGAAGCAACTGACTGGTGGTGTGGGTGCACAGGGATGGCCTTCAGAGCCAGGTGACATCAGTAAAATATAATGTCTAGTGTTTTCTCTGTTATTGGCTAAGCCCTCCACAAAATGACAGAGAGGCAGGATAGTAGCTCCTTGCCTATCCTAAGTCCTTTGGCTGCCTTTTTATAAAAGCAAGTTCCCAGCATGCAAGCCCCTTTATTTTTCAGTTCTTATAATAGTAGCTGTGATCTTCCATCTTCTTCCACAGTTGGGTACTGAGGTCATGGTTTTTCATCTGGTAGGTGGTGGCCTTGTGAGGCTACAGCCACCTCTACTGGTGGTGCTGCATGTCTGTAGATTCCCAGAAAAGGTGATATATGTGGGTTTCTGCCAAATTGACTGTATTCATTCATAAATATCTCCCAAGTCAAGTTAGTAAAGTCTGGGCTCTTTCTGGAGAATTCTTTCTCCAAAACCAAGACTCATTCACCTGGAAGCCAGGGGCAACTATGAAACTTTATAGGAGCTGGGACTATTGACTTTTATGCTAAGATTTCCTGGGACTTTCCCATTCCCTCTTTACCTTATGAGGGAGAAGGTTCTCTTGTCCCATTGGTGGGTCCTGGAGAACCATATTCTTCTTCATGTTCTTCTGGCTCAGCTTTCAGGCTTGCAAGAGTCCAGCCTCAGCTTCATGCATTCTAAGATTCCTTCGTGTTCATTCTCCAGTGTTCACTCAACTCAAAGGTGCAGTTCTTTAGCTGTTTTGGTTTCTAATTTTAAAAGAGAAGGCATTTTTCTAGTGCCTTTGTTCATTTTGGATTCCCTTCTAAATCTATTTTATAGCAGCATAACTACCTACAAAGTCCTGATAAATCTTAATTGTTTAACACACACACACACACACACACACACACACACACACACACACACACACACACTCACAGTATACTGGTAGTTCCAGGGATTGGGAACTTGGAGGAAACAGGTAAGCGTTATAAAAGAGACAGTTTTAGTTAGACAGAACGAATAGGCTATACTATATCGGATATACAGTATGATTGTTTAGTGATGCGTTACTATTTGCTTAAATTTGTTGCAAGCAAATCTTCAACATTCTTGTCACTTAGTAAAGTAACCCTGCAAGATGAGGGTATGCTAGTTAGAGAGAACCAGGTCCTTACCTAAGAAAAAAATGCAAGAAGCTTTAAATGACAGAAAGATAGGTGAGTGCAAAAGCAATGCAGAGCTTCATATGAGGTTTTGAACCTAAAATCTTTCTGATTTGTCTCTCTTTTTTTCCTTCCAAAACATGGTATCTATTTATCATTGGTTGTCCTGGACTTGCCTTATCAACCAGGCTGGCCTCAAACTCACAGAGATCCACCTGCCTCTAACTCCCCAACACTGGGATTACATTGATGTGTCACCTGGCCAGGTTTCTTTCTGACTTCTTAAAAGGGTTAGTTTCTAGAGTATTTGTCAGAGAAAATGTCTTCCAATTTGAGTGACAAGAATAAATGTTTAAGAGCTGAGAAATCACTGAATTTTCACTAACATAACAAAGCATTTGATCCCACCACACACAACTATTCAGAGAATCTGAGAATTAAACATTATGAGTCATGAAAAAGCAAAATGTTCCAATACAGACCCAACACATGCAACATTCATGGTACACTTAACATCACTCAAAATGAAAATTCTCACGTAAAAAGCAGCATAGATGTTCCCTTGTTTTCTCAGTCTTGCTTCTTAAAGCTTTATAAAACACCTTTGCCGCTTTTTCACATAGAGATCGCTTGATAACAGATACAATGAAAGGCCACATACCCAAATTTAAGTCACACATATAATTGCCTTCCTTGTTGCCCAGACTCCTTTTCCTGGCAGCAGCTGACGTGTTGGTAAATTTAACTGTGAGCAAATGTCACATGTGCGAAGTAAGTCTTTAGCTAGTAATATAAATGATAATCTAACTTTGCAAATGGTACCTTTTATCTCGTCCCACTCTCCTCATTTTTCATGATTATCTTCCACTTACATTTAAATCACTAAAAACATCATAAATTTATAATCTCCTTAAGTTGTAATATTGTATTTTTCTTTGGAGTGTCAATGCGACTCTCCATAGCAGCCACTGGCACTCCTTGTAGTCATTTATTTTCTAATACAATTTGTGATTAAATTTATGATGCGTATTCTTCTTCTGGGAGAGATAAGTGAATCTCAGATTATCAGAGTTCTCCTGGAGTGAATTTGAATTCTTTTCTTAGGACTAAGGATTTCTTCTTACAAATGCTATATCTGGTTGTCTGATTTATTCTCAGCTTAAAATTAACACTATGAAATATAAATTTAGACTCAATATGCATGAGTAGTACAAGCTTTTTCATATCATTCTTTATATTTTTTTTTATCCATTGCCTGAGAAAACAAGAAATCTTTAATGCCTGGTAAAGTTCTTTGCGATTGTAAGCAGAGTTCTTCTAACAGGGCTATCAGAGAATGAACTGGACTTTGGGAGTCCCTGCTTAAAGAAAACAGATTAGTCGCAGATGTACTCTGTCTGAATCTAAGTTGTGATGCTAAAAACCAAAATTTTAGCTCCAAGGACTTGACAGCTTTGTCACTTTATTAAAACAAATCACAATAACGGGCATCCTGCCTAAAAGACCTCTTCATACGCACCAACATCAATCTTCCTCCTATAATAAGAAATACTTAACTACCTGGCAATTTTCAAAGGCAATTCTTATGCTTTAATTTGCTTAGGTAGGACCAAGAGTCAGACTTTGTCTCCAAAAGCTATGACTGTTTAAATATGTATATGACAACAGTCCCCAAAAGTTAATCAATAACTTACTGATAAACCCAAATATGCTGACTTCAAGTTGAAACAAAACATCAAATTGGATCCAGAATTTCCTACGTGAAAACTAGAATTTCCTTGAATAATAGGAAACTGTTTCCTGGTGTAACAAAATATAATTTATCATACTATAAAAGAAGAGGTTCACCTTACAAATGTGAGATATCTAGAGTTGCCAGCAGTTTGAAGAATTGCACTCTAAAGTTGATTAAAAATTATTTTGTAGCAGTCAAAAAAAAGATATTTCAACAAGAAATTGAACATCACATTGAAAGAATTGAAAAACTGTGAAATCTCAGCTACGTAAAAGAAGTTAACTAAAATAACTAGTTGTAAAGGAAAAAAATTTTACTGAGTGAATGGAATAAGGAAGTAAAGACGGTAAAGGATAGAATCAGTGGGTTTGAGAATGGAACAACATAATTTCTAAAGATTTAATTAATTCATTAATTTTGTTTAATTTTATTTATTTATTTATGTGTATGGGTGTATATGCAACGGGTGTGAATGCCATTAAAAAACCACAAGAAGGTGTCAGTTGCCCTAGGGTTACAGGCAGCTGTGTGCCATCTGACATGAATACTGCGAAATAATCTCAGGTCCTCTGGAAAAGCAGCACGCACCCTAACCACTGAGTCATCTCTCCAGGCGGAGATCAATAGAACTTTGCTAATACTTAAATGCCAGGCAGGAAATGCAGACTTCATAAAGTTTGCCAGAGCTTCAAGATGCCAGGAGACAATGAATATGATAAGAGTTATAGCGGGAGAAAAACCTACAGAAGACAGAGGGGGAAAAAAGTGGAGAAATGAGGACAAGAGGAAATAAAAGAAAACTGTAATTCTGACACATCTAATGAAACCTTAAAAGCAAATAGCATAAGCACTCCAACCAAAGAATAAGACTACTAAGATGGACTTTGAAACAAAACCAAGACCATTCTGTTTACACCGCTCAAGTCTGATGTTAAAGCACCTTTATTCAGGTGCAAAACTTCCCTAAGCCTTTGAAGACTCAATTTATTTTTTTATTGGTTTTATTTTGCTTTTATTTCTGCTGTATAGAATTTTGACTTTCTTTCCGAGCTTAGTTTATGTATTTTCTTCAAGGTGGCTATTTCTCTGAGTTTTATGATATCTTATTTCATTTTCTTGCCGGATCTTGAACTACTTTATAGGAGGATCTGTGAAAAAAAAAAATTATGTCTTAAAATCCTGGGGATGAGTCAATTATCAACTTATATTAGGCCTCAAATATATTCTATGTTTTATAGCTATATTTCATGGACATTAAAGCATGTTTTGTTAACATAAGGAAATAATAACACTTGAGGAAAAATATGGCTTTTCTGTCTCTGAAAGGGAACTCCTAGGCCAGGTGTAGGGTATGTTCCTGCAATTCCAATATCTGCGAAGCAGAAGCAGGAGCACTGGGAGTTCAAGACTCTACATGAGACCAATTGTGTATCACTTCATGTGTGTGTGTGTGTATGTGTCTGTGTGTGTGTGTGTGTAAGTGTCTGTGTGTGTGTGTGTGTAAGAGAAAAAGAAAAATTACCTTATATTGAAAAATTAATAGCTACTTGGATATTGTTTCTAGCCCTCTTAGATACTTGATACAGGCGAGTCCTAGCCAAAGTCAGGTGTAGGTTCAGTCCATGGTGCCTTCACACTGAGTCTATAAGAGTAGGGGCTATGTCTGGCATTGACTCTGATGCTCACTCTTTAATCTCTTCACAGGCCACAGAGGAAGAGGATGCACACAGTGCCGATGACACTTGATACACTCAGGCCAGATGATAGGGGAGGAGGGCTTCTCCTTTCTGAGGACTAGGGTGGGGTGAAGGGGGAAGGGTGGGATTGAAAGGTGACAAGGGAGAAGGCTACAATCCTACAATAAGGACATAAAGTGAATAAATTCAAAACAAATATACAAATGAACAAACAGAACAAAAAGACTTTGAATATAAAAGTTTCTATGATTTAGCACCTTACGTTTTGTATAAGAACTAAAATAAGATAAAGCTCACTAACAGTGAAAAGAAAAGCACAAATAGAGATCTCATGGAATCTTGTGAAAACAAAGTTGGTTCGAGATACAGAAGGTGAGTGGGAATGTGAGCAAATCCCACTTGACTTCCCAATCTTGGTTCAACAAAGTATCCATAATGACAAAGCACAGCTATGCAGTGAGCCATCACTGAGCAGGTAACAGTATACTCTGCTCACAGAGGAATCTTAGTCAATGGCTAGGAGCAAGAGTCTATCAACTGTAACCTATAAACAATTCAGGCTCATCATCAGTGTAGGGAAGAGAGTGTGTACAATTCTGTGTTTTGGCAAATGCATACGTTGTATGATTATCACCAAAATAAAGATAAATAGTTCCATAAGCACCCCTCCCCTAAAATTTACTCTGCCATCCTAATCAAGAAAAACATTGACAGTTTTCTATACAGATTCTGTCTCATGATAAATTTTTCTTCTTATAAATTATATTTCTATGGAGTTCAGGAGATGGCTCAACAGGTAAAGTCCTTATTTTGCAAGTGTAAGTACTTGAATTTGAACTTCCAAGATGTATGTAAAAAGATAGGTTGGTGGCCTACATATGCATGGGATAGCAGAGACAGGAAGATTCAGGGTTTTGTCGCTATCCCATCTAGCCAATCACTGGCCACAAGGTCATGGACAGATTCTGCCTCAAGGAAACAAAATGATAAACAACAGAAAGTAGGTGTTGATATCTGTCTTCTGTATGATCTCTGTCATATTGTATTAGTTGTTTTGGTTGTTATGATAAAAGTGTCATAGTCAAGACTGATATATGGAGAAAGATGTAACAATGGGTTACAGTTGCAGAAGGTCGGTGTCCATAATGGTGGCTGGAGCAAGAAGCAAAGCGGATTGATGACATCTCAACTGCACAGAAACAAGTGAGCCTGTGAACTCTCAAAACCTGGCCCTGGTGACATACTTCCTCCCAAAAGGGACCTAAACATTTCATGATATCTGCAACCAAAACCGGTAAGTGTTCAAAAGCAGTAGCCAACAAGGGAAATATCTTTTTCAAACCACCTACACACACACATACACACACGCACACTCACACTCACTCAACTTGTACCTCAAAACATCATAGAAGTGCTTCTCTACAACATTTTTTGACTTGTTTTGTGTGGATTTGTGTGGATCTCCCATTTTATCAAGTTTAATATTCCAAATATCTAATAAATTTAAATTTAATAAAATTAATATCTACTGCACCAACAAGGAACGTTTAAATGGAATTAGCACATTTACTACTATGAATATGTGGCAGTAAGGAATATAATACTGCTAATGCATTTTATTGACAATATCATAACTCTTGATAAAAATGCCAATGATCATTCATCATTAGTATTAAAAGTCAGAACCATAAAAAGGTAAATATTAGCTATTGTTTTGGTGCCCTGGCACATGTAATATAGCAATTACCAATTTTCATATAAATAATGCTCAAATAAATAGATAGGACTCGTAACAGTGCTGGTGTTATGTGTCATTAACTGCCTGGATCACGCCAGGAAGTTCCCATCTAATTCTAAGTAGACAACATATCACTAATGTCAAGTTATCATAAGCATAGAATTTAAATTTCTGTACAGTTATAATTTAACATACAGTTGTGAGCAGTAACAGAGCAAGGTCTCGTGTAGCCTCTACAAAGTTCCCCAAAATGGTAAAGGCCACAGTTCATCACAACCAACATGCTGAGGTTAGTAGTTAAGATAAAGGATTGTTTCCATGACATTCAACATCCCTCGTGTTGTCCTTTTATAGCCACACTCACTTGCCTCTCCTAGAAACTACTCATTTATTTTGTCATTTCATAATTTTTTCCTATTTCCAAATTTTTTTCTCCTTAATATGTTTTTAATTGAAATATAACTACATTACTTTTTCTCTTCCTTTCCTCCCTCCAGCCTCTCTCAGGTTCCCTCTCTCAAACCCCTACCGTGTCCACACACAGAGCTTTGCATGAGCACATCTTCAAACATCCGATGTGCAGTCCTCCAGTTGCTAAAAGGTAAGAAAATGTATGATTACTTTAGAAGAAAATGCCAGTGTTTTGGTAGAAGCCTGTTCTGTTTTTTATTCCATATAATAACCAGGTTTCTTCCCTTTTTTTGATTGTTTGTTTGGTTTGTTGTTTATTTGGCTGGTTGGTTTGGTTTTCTTCAAGACAATGTTTCTCTGGGTATCCCTGGCTGTCTTGGAACTCGCTCTGCAGACCGGGCTGTCTTTTTTTTTTTTTTTACTTAATTTATTCTTGTTACATCTCAATGGTTATCCCATCCCTTGTATCCTCCCATTCTTCCCTCCCTCCCATTTTCCCCTTATTCCCCTCCCCTATGACTGTTCCTGAGGGGGATTACCTCCCCCTGTATATGCTCATAGGGTATCAAGTCTCTTCTTGGTAACCTGCTGTCCTTCCTCTGAGTGCCACCAGGTCTCCCCCTCCAGGGGACATGGTCAAAGGTCTTGAGCTCAAATCTGCATGCCTCAACCTCCTGAGTGCTGGAATTAAAGACTTGCATCACTATGCCCAGCTTCCTTCATTTCTTAGTGGAAGGCTGAGAGTGAAGTAAGTCTAACCTGCATAGAAGCAAAAAGGCAAACCAAATTTTACAACCTAGGCTTTGCACATGTGTAAACCAAATCATTCTTCTCTCATACTTTCAAAGTACGTTTTACGTCTTTATGTTCTATTTATTTCATAAATACCCACCAGGCAGTATTTGTTGAAAAAACATTGTACTGCCTTCAGTGACTGTTATTTCTCCTGAATACAAATGCATTTTGTATTAACATGAACTTTACAGGAAGCAAAATTTTCCCTACCAGGCACTGCTTCCTCTTCATTCTGAGTACTCTTCCATTTACTTAAAGAAGGTTTAATCTTCCACTTCACTGCCTCTGACCATAACACTTATAAAGTTATTTTGAAAAATAACAAGAAATAAGATAGAACTAAAAATATTTTTTTCTGAATAACCTTTCACTGCCTCTGTGGAAGCCACTGTAATTATTTTGACACTTTGATTACTTTTCCTGGACTTGATTATGCCTCACTGATAAACAGATGGAGAAAAAATGACCATGACTAATATCCTGAATGTTTAATGTTAAAAATTAATAGATACACACTATCTTTTTGTTTGTAGTTTTCACTCAATGTCCTCAGTGGTCTTCATGTGTGGTACTAGAAGGAAAGGTGGGGCAAACTCTCTGAGAATTGATATTTTACAACATTAGGGACGTATTCAAGCCACCAGTCCTTGTAATTTCATTTCACCAGCAATTTTAATGCCTTATTACGGAATGCTCTGTTGTAGCAACAGAAAAAAAAAACCAAGAGTGTCTAGAGTGACAGGCATGAGAATTCTTACACAGTGAAACAATAGCTGTAAAGGAGAGGGCCTAATGGGGAAGAGGAATGGCACCAGGAATTCCAAGTCGGGAATGGTGTGGCACTGCTACATGGCTCTGCAGAAGAATGCATGTGTGTGTCCCTGAACAGAATCCTGTCTTCAGTTTCTCACCACTATTTTCCTCATGTGTAAATGATGGAGCAGGAATCTCAGATGCTGACAGTACAATGTGTCTGGCTTCATAGACCACGTCTGAAAAGAGTAACCTAGGGACACTTCAGTGGCAAATGAGCAATTATTATTTATGAAAGAAAAAAGCAGGGAATTCCATTAAATTTGATCACAGGTGAACCTGATTTTCACATTCAAGCCTTGATCAAAGGAAATTCTGCTCTAAATTGTCTCCCTTTAAAATGTAAAATTAAATATTCTTTAAAAGGCACATCTAATGAGACGTCAAGAAAGCCATCCCTTTGATTAAGTGTATGCACTGAGGATAATGCCTACTCCTTCCTTGGCCTACGCTGAAGTAATTACTGCCTCTTCAGGAAAATCTGGGGCTTTTGCAAAAAGAACTTTGATAAGCAAAAGTCTTGCCTTGGCTCGGTAAACTACAGAAACTCTATCTGGAGAAGATCTGCCTGAGTTTTAGGTAACTGCCATCCTACAGTGGGTCACAAGAGTTGTTGTTGTTGCTGTTGCTGTTGTTGCTGTTGTATTTAAGTTTCTCAGGAAAAAAAACAAAATAATCTAAGCATTAATTTTTCAATTGTTTTGTTCATACTTTGGTAATTTCATACACGAAAACAAGGAGTTTAGGTCATAACCACTTCTTATATCTTCCCACATGCTTGTCTTGAGTTGCTGACTGGCTCTGTCAAAGACTGGATGTAGGCAACAAGTATACAATGCAATAAACTCTTCCCTCCACAGTCTAATTTCGGTTAAAGTATTTTATTGTAGCAACAATATATAACTTAAACAGAAATTGTGGCGGAGTGGGGTACTGCTTATGAATCTGACCGTGTTGTCTTGGGGGTCTTGCTGTTTTTAGTGTTTTGTTTTTGCTGTTGTTCTTGTTCTCGTTGTTGTTATTATTAAGGCTGTGGAACTTTTTGGAACTTTGAGTTAGAAAAGTCACAGAGTTCTCACAGCTTAGGGATATGTTCTGTAGGAGCTTGAAATATAAGAAAATTGAAAAATATCAACAATGGAGGCCTGGCTTCTGAAATTTCATAGGAACACAAACACATTTTGGGGGCCACTCACATGATAATTTGGGCTAAGACTCTGTGATTGCTTTTTTTTTTTTTTTGGTTTTTCGAGACAGGGTCTCTCTGTGTAGCCTTGGCTGTCCGGGACTCACTTTGTAGACCAGGCTGGCCTCGAACTCACAGCGATCCACCTGCCTCTGCCTCCTGAGTGCTGGGATTAAAGGCGTGCGCCACCACGCCCAGCGATTCTGTGATTGCTAACAAGCTAAGGCTGAAAATAATCACCTGTGATTTTTTTTTAAAAATCAGCATTTTTGAGGTGAAATCTTCTGGGAAGTAATTCCTCGGGGGTCATCACACATAAATTGTAGTCCATGACTATGCCTCAAGCAGGCATCAGAACTTGGAAAATAATGTGTAAGAATCTTCTATATGGTACTGATTTTGAAGTCATGAAGAGAACTTGGAGAGCATCTGGGGCTTGGCACCTAATGGCTTAGTTGGCGTTCTTGTAGAGAAGCCTTGTAAGGACTTCAGTGAAGGTGAAAGTTCAATTGTAGCTCTTACCCCAGAGACTCCATGATGTTGACATTGCCAGGATTGGTACCTCAGTGGCAGATGTGAAATAAAACAAGTCTCAGATGATGAAAAAAAGTGCTGTGTATGTTGTAGATAGCAAGGTGGAGAAGTGTTGCTGCATAAAATCTTTTGTAGCCCAGAAAATCTTGAGTTCAAGATGTAGAATACTGAGCAACAGAATGTGGATTTACACTTCTGGACTTTAATTTTTGTTTAAGTATAATAGGTATATGTTCCGAGCTTTCTGTTTTAGGATGAGAAAATATGTAACATGTTATGGTAGCTCACGGTTGGAAGACTTCAGACTTTTAAAGAGATGTTGCATATTTGAAACACTGAAATTTTTAAAGATTGTGGAACTTTTAAGGATGTACTGTACTTGCTATTATGATAATACCATGAGGTCTTGCAGCCAGCCAGAAAGCAAATGTTATAGTTTACTAAGGATGTGTTTGTGTGTCAAGTTGACAAGGGGCTTAGTGTCCTGGATGGGTTGTCATGGGACAAGCAAGGCTCATCAATAAAGACAAGAATTCAACTGAAGATTTGCTTCAATCAGACTGGCCTCTGGTCATGTGCACGAGAGATTCTCTTAACTAATGACTACTATGGGAGGGTTCATAGCACTGTGGGGAGGGCCATCCTATGGCAGATGGAAAGGAGCTAATTAAAAACGTCACTCCTGAGCATATACTCAAAAGATGCTCCACCACACAACAAGGACATTTACTCAACTATGTTCGTAGTAGCTTTATTCGTAATAGCTAGAATCTGGAAACAACCTAGATTTCTCTCAACCAACGAATAGATAAAGAAACTCTCGTACATTTACACAATAGAATATTACTCAGCTATTAAAAACAAGGAAATCTTGAAATTTTCAGGCAAATGAATAGAACTAGAAGTGATCGTCCTGAGTGAAATAACCCAGATCCAGAAAGACATATATGATATATACTCACTTATAAGTGGCTATTAGCCAAATAATAAAGGATAACCGCAGTACAGTGCACAGTCCTAAAGAAACTAAAAAACAAGGAGGACCCTAGGGAGATTGCTTAATTCTAATTCAAAAGGAACCAGAAGCAGTTAAAGAGAAGGAACAAGAAAGCAGCCTACCTTATAGGTCCTCTGAAAGAATCCACCCAGCAGGAAATCTAAGCAGATGCTGAAGCATGCAGCCACACTCCTGGGTAGAGCACAGGGAGTCCTATGGAAGAGGTGGAGGATAGAAGGACCTTGAGGGGGCAGGAGCTCCACAAGGAGACCAATGGAGCCAACTAATCTGGGTGGAGGAAGAGGTGCTGCAGACACTGATTCACCAACCAAAGACTGTGCATGGTGAGGACCTAGACCCTCTGCTCAGATGTAGTAGATAGGCAGCACAGTCTCCATGTGGGTCCCATAATATGGGGAGTAGGGGATACCTCTGACATGGATTCTAGTGCCCACTCAATGGTCACTTCTCCCCAGCAGGGCAGCCTTGCCAGGTCACAGAGGAAGAGGATGCAGGCAGTCCAGATGAGACTTGATAGGCTGAGGTCAGATGTTAAGGGAGGAGGGCTCCCCTTTCTGAGGACTAGAGAAGAGAGGGAGAGGGTATGGGGGAGGGAAGGTGAGATTGGGCGGTGATGAGGGAGGGGGCTACAATTGGGATGTAAAGTGAACAAATTAAAAATAAAAAAGCTTTTTTAAGCTGACTAAGCTTGATTCAGAGACTGAGCCAGTGAGCTCACTCTGGATTCCTCTGGATTCCTGCCCCTAATTTTCTAACTTGAATTTCTGCCCTACTTCCTTCAAGCATAGACCAAGACCTAAAATTGTAAGCTGAAATACACCCTTTCATCTACAAGTTGCTTTGGATCAGACTGTTTTATCACAGCAACAGAACGAAACTAAACAGATGTCAGCATCAACACAACAATTTTTAAACAACACGAATATAGAGACTACAACATGTTAGAATCATTATGTAAAGCCAGAACTTTAAGACTCCACAACATTATCTATCCACTTTAGCATTCAGTTCTTTCTTGAAAAATACAATATGAATTATAATAAAAAAAAACTCTACACAAGTCATAGTTTATACTAAATGAGGGGTGATTTCATGTGTACATGCAGTTCACCTAATTTCAATTTTATCTTTCAATTGTATCACTTCACAATTCATAGAAGACAAAACTGAGGTGGAAATTTGAGTAAATTGTCCAGATGATAGGATGAAATCACTAATCAAAGACAGCTTAATTCTAAAAGTTATAGTTATCATGCTTAATATATGGGAGAATGGAATGTAGCTCGGTTGAAGAACATTGCTCAGAGTGCAAGAGACTCAGGGTTCCATTACCATTAAAAAAAAAAGATGTCTTTAAATAAATAAAAATTAAAAGACTGAAAAATAATTAAGACTTGTCTTGGTCACTGTTCTATTCCTATGAAATTATACCAGGATGACAGCAACTCTTATAAAGGAAAGCACTTAATTAGAGCTTGTTTACAGTTTTGAAGATTTAGTCCTTTAGCATCATGGCAGGAAACATGGCAGCACACAGGCTGACTGGTGCTGGAGAAGCAGCTAACAGTGAGGTCTATATCCAGGTCTCCACGCAGCGTGAAGAGAGACTTTGGGCTTAGAATGAGCATTTTGAAACCTCCAAGTCCACCCCCCAGTGACACACTTTCTCCTACAAGGCCACATCTCCTAACACTATCAAATGGTACCATGCCCCCATAATAAAGCATTCAAACCTATGAGCCTATAGGGCCATTTTCTTTCAAGCCAATCACAGGACTCAAAATGAATGATGGTTCAAACACGGTATCCAAAACATGTGATTATAAGCAATTTTATCTATCTAATTCTCAAGACATTCCCCTTCTGCACCAGGCTTCAATGACAGATCTACTTCATCATTGTGAGAAATCAAATCTCAGGCAGTGCTTTTCCATGTTCAAATGCACTAGCTTAATAAACCAGATAAGCACTGGTAGAAACAAAATTATACTTATTAGTAGGGAAACTCAAAGATATTTTTCCTTTGTCAGAAGTGTAGACTCAAATTTACTGGTACCACCATGTAGACGACACTAAATAATTATTGGGCCATGTATATTTGAAAGTAGTAATTTTTATTATTTGGTAATTTCATACATGAATATAATTATTTACTCATTACCAATGTTTTGTCCTCTCTGAGCTC
This sequence comes from Acomys minous, assembly GCF_964271855.1. NCBI lineage: Eukaryota > Metazoa > Chordata > Mammalia > Rodentia > Muridae > Acomys > Acomys minous. The sequence goes on along the minus strand of NC_140495.1, from coordinate 65,824,501 downwards.
TCTCTTTCTCTTTCCCTCTTCCATCTCTCTGTGTCTCTGTGTCTCTGTGTCTCTGTCTCTGTGTCTCTCTCTGTCTCTGTCTGTCTGTCTGTCTGTCTGTCTGTCTGTCTGTCTGTCTGTCTGTCTGTCTCTCTCTCTCTCTCTCTCTCTCTCTCTCTCTCTCTCTCTCTCTCTCACTCTCTCTCTCTCTCTCTCAGCTACTGTATCCAGTTGGTGCTTTCCATATAGACATACATATAGGGCACCAACCACTGGTATTCCAACAACCTATATTTGGCCACACTGCCAAAGAAATATGACTTTCCTTCCCTGGGTGACAAACATACCTAGCCCCTCAGCTAGGTATGGGGCCTTGTGAGTACCTCCCTAATCCATGGTAAAGGGTTGAAAGTCTTTGTGTGTGTGTGTGTGTGTGTGTGTGTGTGTGTGTGTGTGTGTGTGTTGAAAGTCTTAATCTTCTGCAAGTCTTTTACCAGCAACAAAATATTCTGTGTGTTGATTAATGCCATGTATATTATACCTATTTATCACAAAGGCTCAAGGAATCTAGTCGAGGGGGAAGCAGAGGATTATAAGAGACGGAGGTTGAGAAAAATTGCTGTAGGCAAAAATTTAAGCATCTCTTGGATTGGTTTCCAAATCTATACATTAAGAATAACTAAGGGCACTTTTAAAATGGTGTGACTGTAAGGTACATTCCATGTGACATAACAGGCCTTAGAACTTAGCTTAGCACAACTGGTGCCATGAATTGCCATTCAGGCCATGGAGTCTATTAGCATAGAGACACCACCAACTGCCAAAATGAGAACAAGGGCCTAATCCATCAAAGTTCATAATTGTGGGAGAGCACCTAAATGTACCAACATTTGTTTTTGCTTCTGTAGTTCCACTTCCGGCTAACTGTTCTACTTGAGGTATATCTACCCAGGAAGGATTTTGGTACTTAAAAGCTCATCTTGAGAAAGGTTCAGGGCTATACTACGGTCCCAAATACCTAATGTAGTCACCATCTGGCTAATGAAAACTTTCTGTTATTTTGAATCATGCCCAAGTAGTCTTCTCTGGTGGATAGAGAATCTGTAAGGTTCTCACTGCGATGAGACAGCCGATTTGCTGCAGAAGGTCTTGCATGGGTGCTCAGCTAGGCTCAAGCACATCCTAAAGCATATAATCCTCATCCACAGAAGGAGCAGGAAATGGTTCTAAAGAGATCCTTCACCCATTCTCAGCTCTTAGTATTACCCATTTGTTTGGGATAAGAGGTAGGTCACAGTCAACTGAAGATCAAACATAACCAAAGTGCCTGTGTTTTGTTATTTTGGGGGAAAAAAAAACTTTTCTCCTAAGGGCCCTGAAAATTTACATGTCCAGTCATTAAACAGTTAATTGAATGTCATTAGGAAACCTTCAATATGATATTTAAAGAGAAGTCATTAAATATCAATATTAATGAGCCTACTGAAACCACTGCTTTCGGCTCTAGTGGGTTCAATAAATCCCAACAAACAGAAAAGAAGGCTGTGATGTTAGGTGCCATCTCCATTAGATATCCTGTCACCTGCAATTTAAATGTCAAAATGGGAATTTCTTTTGTCAAGAAATCGTAAGGTCTGTCTCCTGAAGACATATTTCTAATGATGAGGAGTCTTCTCTAATTTTTAGTCATTTTTAAGTGTAGCTCATAAACAAACACCTGGAAATCTAAGTTGGTTTTTATGCTAATTCTGGAAAAGACTTCATCTATTTATTTTAACATTTCTAGCTTAAAATTGTGAACATCTGCATAGTTAAATGTCTTAAGCCTTAAAATGAAAATAAACAAAATGATGTTTCCATGGCAATAGTAGAAAGCCCAAAGAGTTATAATTTCGTGTCTAGATTATTTAGACTTCCTGCTTCATCTCCCTTGGCACCTTCTCTGGCTGATTTACCAATGTGATGGTGACTTTGCTCACCACTATGGATTAAATTGACACTTTATTTCCTTCTTTGAAATTATTATTTTTTTCAATCCTGCAAATATCATCTCTCTTCCCTCCCACTTCTGATGTTATCACTTTTTTACTTTTAGGTGGTACAAAAACTTCTTCATTTGAACTTAAGGCTTATATCTAAGCAAGAATAAAAATAATTGTGATATCCAACCCCCTGTTGGTTGCCTTTCTGGATCCAGAGCCTCTCCCTTCTGTCACATGTTCGTTGCCAGATACCTTGTGTGTTCTTGTCACCACTGTGGTCCTGAAGAATGAATCCATTCATGGCTCTGCTGCTCTCACAAAGGCTCTCTGATAGAATACAGTATTCAGGATGCTTGTTAATGGTTCTGAATCTGATTTTAAAATACTGACAGATACACTTAGTACAATAAGAAAATTTCCCTTTCTGATATATTTTTGATAGCAAAGTATCCTAAACACCACTGACACTGCACATCAATATGAACATACAATTCCATTCTGAAAACTATTGTTGCTTTAATAAGCTTGCCTTTAGAGGCCAGACTACTGTATACAGTGCCTTATTTGGAGGCAGCTGGAGTCTTGGAAGTGTGGCAGCCCTACATTTTCCTGAGGATGACCTTGAGTTTTATCTAAAAGTTCTTGGAGTAGAGCTCAGCTCCTCATGTACTTTTAGCTAAATAATAGTCCACTTATGTTGGAAAGGATCACTCTCTTTGGTCTAACACTGTTTTGAGAGGGATATACATGGAATTATGAAAAAAAAAACAGGGACACACACATAACCATCCAGTCAACCTTGATGATCAAAGAGGTGACAAGCATCCTACCTGGAGCACCCTCACTTCCTCAAGGATAACTTTTAAAATATTTATTTCTGGCTGAGAAAATATATTTGCAAGATAAGGCAGGAAAATCATGTGCAATGGAAAGAGATGTGTGCATACATGTTCTTACTCTACTAGCTAACAGGGCCATTAGCAATGAATCCACTATTAGCAATACCCATAGACCTAGATGTTTGTAATTAATTTTACTCTGCAAGCAAAGGAAACAGGACTTCTAAAGAAATCAATGTTTCCAGCTCTAGGACAAGGAAAATACAAAGAGACTCTGGAGCATATTTTAGTTCCAAGAAATAAGAAATAATTTTATTTTATTTTTAATTAATTAAACATTTTTACATATATATTCATATTATTACACATATATACAATAAACTACCGATAGCAAGGATAACCATGCCACAATCAGGAATTATGTAAATGTTACATTCTTAGTGTTCTGGCTATTTGTATTTGACAGCCTTGAAGAAAGCATCTTTCTTATCTTGGTGCTTCTAAAATTCTGAATGTAAATCAATCTCCGTCACATCTTGTCATTATCAACTTAAAACATCATTCTAGACCTAAAAACATCTTAATCCCTAAACAGCTCAGCTTCACTGAAAACTAAGCTACCTGGTCTTCAACTCCATTAGAGACCTGAGAAGGAATAAACTCAATTACCTGAGTATTCTGGGAGTACAGTTTAGTATCTTTTTAAATAAGATGACAGAGACAGTTTGCTACCTGAATAGTCATCCCCAAAACTCTCTATTATGTTGGGGCATCTTCTTCAGCTTCTGGGCCAATATACCTTACAGACATATTTGTGAGGCAGGAACTATTGAGGACTTGCTTATCCTGTCTTGGCAGAGTATGGCAGTTAACTCTGACTGTATCCAAGCTTGTCCTTTTTAGGCAGAATTTTGTCTGTGGTAGAAACAAGGACATCTTCTTTAGTGGCTTGTTTGCCATATTTGAAGCCATCTTCATAAGGAAGTTCTTTGAAGCTCATCATCTTCTTTGGGGCAGGCTAAGTGTTGCCAGGAGTTAACCTGTCTCATTGTCAGTGAATCTTCAAAATAATAAAAATATTTTTAAATGCCATATTCTGCATGTCTCTGAGGTTTTTGAAGATGTTATCTAACTACTCTTCCCTGTCTTTCTATAGAGTCATATCTATCTGTCTGTGAAGGAAAATACTATTGCATGTATCTCTGTGAAAGGGAGAGAGAGAGGGAAAAGGAGGGGAGAGGGAGGGGAAGAGCAAGGGAGGGGAAGGAAGAGAAAGAAAAACAGCTAGTGGTATTTGAGGCATGCTTCACTCCTTCTATTCCTCTCCTCCACTCATCAGGATATGAATTGTACTACTGATGCCTGTGAGCAGGACTCCTTGGTAGAGAGAAATACTTTACTGATAAATACATGCCAGTGACATTTATTCATCCTCTCCAACACCAGGTACATTGGAGAAGCCAAATTTCTCATAAAGACAGTTAAAAGATTTGGTATTCTCTTTCTTCATCTTTCCCCTAGTGAGAAGGCAGACTTCAGCTTTAGCTGTTGTAACTCTCAGATCATCAAGGAAAACAAAGTCCTATGCCAAAGGAGGTAGCTCTAGAGGACAAGAGTTTACTGTCATTCTCTTATGACATGAATAGTTTGTATTCTTGTCTCCAGTGCTAAAATAAATGGCCTGTAAGTGTTACTTGGTAGGAACGGAAGTGGCTGGACAAGGAGATCTGGAGGCCTTGAATTACATTGAAATTGCACAAGGAAGGAGGAATCTCATAATAATCTTAAAGGCAACATATATTTTAGGGATATATGTTTAGGGATAAACAACAAAAAGGAAAAGAAAGGATGGAGGACACCAAGAAAACAAATCCTTCTAAGTCAACATGAAAAATGCTCATATGAACATTGAGATCTAAGCAGCAATCACAAGACCTGGACAGGTCTGCACCAGGATATATGTGTGTGTGTGTGTGTGTGTGTGTGTGTGTGTGTGTGTGTGTGTATGTGTGTAATGTATATACAGTGTATGTGCATGTATGTATATATAGACATATATAGATATGCATATATAGAGATATATAAGTATATACGTGTTCTTCCAGCTTAGTATTTTTTGGGATTCCTAAATGTGGGAATGGGTGGGGCTCTGATTCTTGTGTCTTCTCTTAGTCTCTTTTTCCTCTTCATATTTGCCTTGTGCAACTTCAGTGTGATGGTTCAGCAATTAGGAACACATATTGCTCTAACATTACATCCAACTTCTGTTTTTCATTCCAAAAATAAGTGGAATCACTATGTGGAAGAGTATGTGAAAGAGATACTGCACTATTGTGTTTACGGTAGCATTGTTTACAACACCCAAGACACCAAATCTATCAAGTTATCCACAGGAACTATTTTTGTTGTTGTTGTTGTTGCTGTGATAAAATACGATGACCAAGGCAAACTATAAAGAGAAGGTTTATTTGGACTTACAGTTTTTTAATACTAAGAGTTCACCATGGCAAGGAGACATAGCAGCAGGGGCAAGAAGCTGAGAACTCACATCTCCAACTGCAAGCACCAAACAGAGACAATGAAGTAGAAGGAAGACAAGGCTGTGAATGCCCAAAGCCCACTCCTGGTGATTAACCTGCTCCAGCCAGGCTGTGCTTACTGTATCTACCCAAACAGCAAGCACCATCAACAGGAGACCAAGCATTTAAATACCTCAGCCTGTAGGGAACATTTCTCATTCAAGCCACCACAGTGTCTTTGGACAGGTAAATGGATAATAAGGTGGGGCATGTGTGGAATTTTATTCACTCATATAAAACAGTGAAATTCTGCCATTTCTAATCATGATTTAATTAAAAATGATGATGATGATGATCATGATGATGATGATTATATTAGAACCATATAATGGTGATCAATAGTATTAAAAAGGAAAGGGAAAGATAAGGGAGAAGTTACATAGCAGGTACCAAGAGAGTTTTAAGTGAAAGTAATTTTGCTAGCATTCTATAGCACAGTGGGAGTAATTATAGTTGACAATAATTTATATTTGAAAATTACCTTTAAAAAGAGAGCAAATGTTCCTACTGTATAGAAATAATAAATGTTTTGAAGAAGTGGAAATGCTCATTTTGTTTGCTACATTATTAGGCATTTTGTAAAATATTTAAATATGTTTACAGTATCACAAATATTTATAATTGCTGTATCTTTATTAAAATAAAAGAAAAGGCTGGTTTATGGCTAAGCGGACAAAGTGCTTGGCTTGGTATGCAAGGGTGAGGACTTGATTTTGAATCCCCAGGACTCAGGTAAATGCATGTCTGCAATGCCATGTTCGTATTATGATATGGGAGACAGGTAAAGGAGTCTCCCATGGAAACATGCAGGTCAGTTAGCCATGCAAGACAACTTCTTTTTTGGTGCAAATGGACTGTTCTTCATACACCAAGACATGAGATAAGTTTCAGGAAATTTAAAAGGATTTAAATCACACACTGAGTTCTTCAGTCCCAATGGACTAAAATTAGAATTCAATACCAGAAGTTCATCAGAGTGTGGAAATTAAACGGTCTGGTTCTGAGAAAACAGTAGGCCACAAAAGAAATTAAAAAGACAATTAACCTGTGTCCCTAAGTTACAAAATACTTTATTTCTGAAAATGTCTAAATCACTTGAGCCTACAATGAGTTCGTCTTCTTGTTGGTTGCATTTTAAGTATGATTGCTCCTGACAGCTCAGGATGACCAGTGGTGACTTCTGATTTCTTAAAATAAAAAAAAAAAGTCTATTTTGTTGCGTGGGGTTAACTCTTTCTTCCATAAGAGATTTCTCTGCAATGTGCAAAGTTGTTGATAGAATTTCACCCAAAAGAACATCTCAAACCTTATGGCTGCCTTATGTGCATTGTATGTATAGTCTATCTCTTTGTTGCACTTTCAACAATGTTCAAAATACCCTCTCCATCTCAACACACCACTCTCTTTAAATATCCATAAGAAGTAGACTCCCACCCATAGTGATCTCTCATGACGCTGTGGCCACACAGTAAGATCTTCCTGCTTCATCCATAAGTCTCTTGTCCTCCTGCCCCTCCCCGTCTCTCTGCAGTTGCTTCTTAACCAAAGGTCTGAATTTCTCCAAAGGTCATCCATGAAAGCAGAGATCAGTTTCTTCCAAAATTTTACTAATGCTCCTATTTTGTCTGTGGAAAATCAGTTCTTCTGTGACACACAGGATGGTGAATATTTTTCCAAGAGAGTTTTATTTGATGTTATCTAGGTCTATCAGAAAAATTACTATCTATGGTAATTGTAACCTTATTAAATGCATTTATAAAAAGGATGCAGCTTTAAAATCAAAGACATTTCTTGACTTATGAGATGTTTAATGGATACTGTGGGAACAAGCATGAAAAAAGCATAAAACACACTGTACATCCCCATTGGCACCCTGGATAACTCAGAGCATTGTCAACAATATTTTAAAGGAAATGATTTTTTTGAGTAGTAAATGCCAACTTAGCAGTTCATGATGTGGATAGATGCACTGTCATTGTGGCTTTGCTTTTCCACTCAGCACACACAGGAATGCTCTATCATGCTTAAGGGTGCCAAGAGTTTGGATTGGTTTTCAACTTATAACCACCGGCTGCATTGGCTCCTAGGAAGAGAGCTTGCTCTGACTTGAAGCTTTGAGGTTGGGCATTGGTTTTCCTATAGCCAAAGAAGCCTAGCTGGTGTCTTTGGATGTGAGGCTGTACTGTTGACAGTAAATGTGTTGTTTATTATGCCCACTTTCAGCAATGGTCTTCTGGAAAATTTGATGGAGGTCTTCTTTGACCACTTGCAGCTGGCTTCACAGGACACTTTCAACCATGTTGAAAATACTCAGTCCATCTCAAGACCATACTTCCTTTAAATAGCCATAGGAGGTCCGTTCCTCCTCCTAGAGGCACTGTGGCTATGTCATAGCGGCATTAGCCAGGCCCTAGTAGATTCAAGCTTCTCTCTACATCTTCTCATCTGCCTTCAAGATTTTTCTTTTGTATGTTTGTGTTTTTCCAGGCAGGGATTCTCTGTGTAGCCTTAGCTGTCCTGGACTGGCTTGGTAGACCAGGCTGGCCTCCAGCTCACATAATCTGCCTACCTCTGCCACCTCGAGCATCAATTCTTCTCAGGCTTTGGCTTAATTCAATGTTGTGGCGGGTTGAACTTTCATGACAAGAAGTGGTGTTTCTCGTTATGTGTATGCCCACTGTGGTAGCACTTTCACTTTCTTTCCAGAACTTTCTCTTTGCATTCGCATCTTGACTAAGTGTTACCAGAGATCTAGCTAGAAAATTGTTCTATTAACCTTTCTCAATCCAGGCCTGTCAACGATTTTTGTTGTACTTTGCATACGAATGTAACATCTGTAAAATTTCAATAAGAAGCTGTACCTGGGCATATATGCAGACATGTGCACTCATCCTGGTGACTATGAAAAGTTAAAAATCTTATTTCTCCCTTATGGAGGAGGAGACAACCACCAGAAGTATGAGAGAGCTTCTCGATTTTCATACTGCACCAGTAGTGGACAGGAGAGGCAGCAAAAGGTGAGCAGAGACACCCAGAGCCTGAGCCAGCTTTTCATCACATGCTGCCTCTGGTGGGGGGGAAGCAAACCTGACAAGGAAATCCAGTCCAGTGGGCTCCCAACACTCTGTTCCCCACATCACAGCCCTTGCACCATTGGAAAGAATTCCAGTACTTTGATGTATTCCAAGAAATCTCTCTAATGGTAATATAAAATTCTTTTTCAATTATGATATTACTGATGAGGTAGGTGAGTAGCTGTTTATTATCTTCTTACCAATTTAAGTTTGAACTCCACATATTAATCCATATGAATTATTTTCATCCTAAATTTATCTATTTTTAACTCTTTAGTTTCATGATCTCCATTGGATCTGAAGTTCATAAGGAATTTGCTGGCATTTATGGTAACTGCATAAAGGTAAGATTAAACTCATTGTGAGCAATGGGATTTGGAGTAATGAAAACAAAAAATAATCTGAAATTCTATTTATGTAAATATTATTGTTGGTAATGAGAACCAAGGCAGGCAGAAGAAGTTGGTATAAGTGGAGAAATAAATGCAAAAATAAATGCATCATTTAAACCTTTCAGGGGCCATCAATAGGCATTTTAGCAAGATAGGAAGCTATAAAAGCACTAGAGGGATTCATCCCTACATATTTTGCTTGCTCTTACAATGAAATATTCAGAGATCATACTAATGTCAGAGACACTTTTCCACAATATAATTACATCAACTACATCTTCAATCACTGAAGAAGGCAGGCAAAATGTAGGAGAGTGAAAAACAGACTTCCTCAAATGGTATTATTTGTGCTCTTATATGTTCCAATAAATTGCTAGAATTCTGCCAAGGCAGTACTCAGACAGCTAAAGTAAATAACGCTGAGAGTTTGTCATGTATATCTCATAAATAGGAAATAAGATACAGGATAGAATGTGAGATAGTGACAGGCAAAAGAGCTCAAATCCTGAAGGAGCAGAGAATGATAAAATGGTGATGGAATTTGTAACAAAATTTCTTTCCGTTCTTCAACATCTTTGGCTCTAAAAGAGTGAGTTGGATTTAGTGTAACATGGTACAGTTTCTTCTTTGTGTATTGGATGTTCTTAGCATTTCAAGCCCTTTCCTATGGCATCATTTCATTCTTCCTGGTCTTATAGTACTCAGCTCGTCATGCATCCATCTAATAAAACAAGGTCATGCATTAAAGATTTACTTTGCCTGACAGTATGTGCATATATTTTAGGAAGTTTCTATTGTATTAGCCTTTCATAGTACCTCTCAAATGGCCCTTAATCTTAGATGTCTCTCCCAGTATTTCCTCCCTTGTTCCCCTCCCTTCTCCCCCTACCTGCCAGATCTTTGTGTTCCAGTCCCTCTACTCACTCCTTCATCTATCAATAACTATCTATTGTATTTACCCTTCCTAGGGAGATCTATCCCTCCCCCCCCCCACAGTCTCTTATACTATTACCATCCACTGTGGTTCTACAGTTTGTAGTTTGCTTATCCTTGACTATATTATATATCCTTGATAGCTAATATCTACCTAAAAGTAAATACATACTATATTTGTCATCCTGAGTCTGGACTGCCTTACTCAGGGTGATTTCTTTCTAGTTACATTCATTTACTTGCAAGTTTCATTTTTTTAACTGAGTAATATCCATTGTGTAAATGTACCAATTTTTATCCATTCTTCTGTTGTGGTACATCTGGGTTGTTTCCAGTTTCTAGCTATTATGAATAGAATAGCAATGAGATATATTAACTCTGAAAGGAATAGACAATTGTATTCCAATATTTGAGCATAATAAAAATGCCTTGTCTCTACCTGGGTAGGGACTTATAATTCAAAATCAATCATTTTGACAAGAAGGAAATAGCCATACGTTATTGGAACTTAGCCAAGCCCTGATACTTTCACCATCTCATCTGTTACTTTAAATTGTAATGAGAAACAATTGTGATACTTCCATTAGTATTTTTACCAGGGAGATGGAAGGTGAAGTTCTAAGTTGATTATGAGGAAAGTTAGGTTCATCTTCAGTGGCCTCCAAGCTTATTGATATATGTCTAACTACCTAACTATACTCGTTTCTAGATAACCATGCAAACATACAAAAAAAATTCAGAATTAAACTACAAATATATAAAGTGAACTTGACATATATGCATAATATTCTATACCAAATTCATATTATACAATCTTCTTAAAAGCCATAGAGTCTTCTTGAAAACAAAATACAAGCTAAAATAAAATCTTGATGAATAAAAGAATAAAAATCTCTTTTGTATCTTATCACAAAGGAAATAAAAATAGAAATCAACACCAAAAGAATACACAGAAATACTTGGAGATTGAACAACACGCTCTTTGATCCAATAAGTGGATCATTAAGAAAAACCAGGGAGTAATTTATAATTTGGTAGAATCAGCAGAAAAGAAATAATAGCTTACCAGAACTTCTGGATATAGCTTTGGCAATTTTAAGAGGAAAATATACAGCTATGAATGCTTCTATTAAAATGCCTGAAAAATCTCAAATAAGTAGCTTAATCATGCATCTCAAAAAACCAAACAAACAAAAAATAAATAAATAAATAAAAAAGAACAATCCAATCCCCAAAGCAGTAGATGACAAGTAATAATAAAATCCAGGCCCATAATGAATGGAACAGAGACACAAAAGGTAATAAATAAAGCCAATCAAAGATTTGGTCCTTTAGAAAAATAAATGATATTGACAAGTTTTAGCCAAATAACCAAAGAAAGACAGAAAGTTTTAAGTTCATAAATTTAGATATGAGTAGAAGCTGCTTGTTACAAATTCTAATAAGTTGCAGAAAATCATTAAGTAATACTTTAAAAACTTATAACCTGAAAATATGGAAATCTATCAGGAGTGGATAAACTCCTTAGACCCACATGACATACCAAAACCAAGTCAAGAGGAGAGAAAGAAATTAAACAGATCCATAACAACCAGCAAAGCAGAAGTAGCAATCAAATTCTCCCTGCACAGAGTTGCATAAATTTGTTTTGTAATTCTACCAAATCTTCCTGGAATAGTTAACATAAACATCTTCCAAACACTTTTATAATATATAAAGGGAAGGAGTACTAATAAACTTAGTGCACAATGTCAGCATTATCCAGATAACAAATTTAGATAAGATCATAGCAAAGAAGACCATAGACCATTTTCCCTCTTGAACATGGACACAGAAATTCTCAATAAAGTTCTTACAAGCAAATGGAAGAACACAGTAAGTTTATATACTATAATCAAGATAAGACATATACGGTTGAGTTACCATGCCTGAGTCAGCAAGTTCCATAGAGGAGATTAGAAGACTCCAGGTTAGAAATCACATGATCATCTCATGCAATGCAGGAACGGCTTTTGAGGAGTTTCAGATATCTTCATGATAAAACCTTGAAGAGACTAAGATGATTAGGAACATACCTAAGTGTAATAAAAACCGTATGTTACAATCACATAGCCAACGTTATTCCAAATGGGAAAAGTGGAGAGCATTTCCTCTAAAACCTAGAAGAAGGAATCCTTGTCCACTCTTATCCCATACACTGTATATTGCCCAGTCTTTTAAGATTTATAGATAGAGCAATTTAATAAGAAAATTAAAAGAGCTGCAGGTTGGAGACAAGGAAGTCAAAAGTCATCAAGTCCAGTTTGCATTGGTAAACTATTTGTAGGCATGATAACTGCCCTGGAGTGTGGTTGATAAACCAAGGGCCACACCAGTAAAGAAAATTGACTCTCCTTCCCCCCCCACCCCCCCCCCCCGTTCCCAGCAGTGATCAAATGCCAATAACTCCTCAGCTGTACTTGGGACTGTGGCCATCTTCACTCCTCCATCTCGGGATTTCATCTGGCTTGAGCTTGTACGTGTCTTATGATGCTATCACCATCTCCATATATGTGCATCTACCCTGTTATGTCTGGAAAAGTTTCCTTGACATCATCCCTCACCTCTGGATGTTACCCTCTGCCTTATAGATTTCTGAGCCTTTCAGGCAGGAACGCTTATAGACATCCCATCTCCCTGGGACTGAGTATCCCAATGTTACTTATTCTCCGCCTGTTGTCCATTTTGACTTTACTAAAGAAAAGAGGTGAAAGAGCACAGTAACACACCAAAAACTCGGCCTCTGTCATCGCTTTTTAAAGTGTCCCATGCACCCAGACTGTGGCTCTTAGAGCAGCTGAACAGGATGCCCGCACAGAGCTTGCCCACCCATGCACTTCCCGTACTGTTCTGAGCTTCCGTTCACTTGGAACTACATAGTGGCTAATCTAGTTAAGAAACATAGCTAGAATGAGTGTGGAGCACTTGGTGAGATACCATTTTGTGCGTAGGTTTCTATTGTTTCTCCAATCCAAACCTTTGCATATTTACAATTGCCACAAAAGCTTGAGATCACTGACTTCAAAAACAAAATTCTTAGCATATAGATTCAGTCAAATCAAGGATGCATTTCTGCATACTGAACCGAAAACGTATGTATGAACAACCATGCATTTCCTATCAACCGTGTCTTTACTGTCTTTCAGTTAAATGGCCTTGGATTTTGGGATTTGAAATAATTTCCAAATAGCATTTTGAAGACAAAAGAAGGTTAAGGCTTTCTCACACTGGAAGCTTTGCTTTGACTAGAGCCCTCTTTTCTTTAGCTTGATGTAAATTGACATTTGGTCATGAAGAATTTCTCAATGACCTTACAGTCTAAGTATCTATTTTACTATGAAACATTATAGTTTAGTTTCTGTTTCAAGATATACACATCAGAAGCCACTGTGAACACACATGTTGCCATGATTGGTTAACTTTCATTACAGAAGAGTCATTGAAACAATATAAGAGAATATTGCTGTCGAGGACAAGAACTCAAATTTAGAAACCCATTAGCCATGAACATTTAGAGATTTCTTAACCCCTGACCCTTAAACGCCATGGTATTATAGTAAAATATAAAGAAAGAAAGCAAACTATACTGACAGTCCTCTCTGAATCCTGGATAATTACAATTCTGTCTGCTCCAATTCAAAGTAACAAAGTTAAGCCACTGGGCCTTTTGAATAGAACTTAGGGGTAAATAAATTGTGGCGTCCTAGGGAGACCAAACTAAGTGTTCTTTGCTGTGGCTTGTCCATTCTTTCAGAGCCAGGAAATGCTGGTGTGAGCCTAATAGCCTTGACTAGCTCCATCCACGGTTCCCTTCACAGTTTTAGGCAGTATGGATGGAGAAAGCCTATAATTACCCAGAATATGAAAGGTCAAAAAGATAATAAGTGGCTGAAGGCCGTAATCAAGATTAATTTGCCATGACTTCAAAATTCCTTGACTATAAATCAGAACTTTTCGTTCTCTATCATTTACAGACTATAATGTTTAATCGATACCATTCAAGTGCTTAACACCATCCTAACAGGACCTAATCACTGCCTACACACTTGATTAGATATTAAGAATGAAAAGGTAGTAAATAATTATTGAAACTGTTTATTTCTACTTAATAGTATAAAGTCAGCCTTGATAAAAATAATGACCCCTGAGAGCTATAAGAAGATTGAGAAATACATCTCATTTTATCTGTAAAACCTTTCTAAATGCGTCTCCCTAGGAGATTTTTCTCAAAGACACTTGGTAAGAAAGGTGCTGACTATGCGCCCTATTCTGTTTTCTTGTCAAATCCATTGCGTACATGCACACTCTGCTCTATATTGCTTCTCTGTGGGTTAGCCTTCATTCTCCATCTATGAATCTACTGCCCTCATCGTGCAGTGTAGGCATCAAATTCCACAAAACTACAGCTTGAAGTTAAAACAACTTACCCCACTAGACAAATGAAAGTTATCTGCTGTGAAAATGGCAGCATTAGGCACTGAGAGGAACCCATTTTAAAACAAAATTTGTCTGTCAGAAACCAGTGACTCTTTTGATTAAAAAACAACAACAACAACAAAAGAAAAACAAACAAACAAACAGCATGAAGACCCTGACAGACTCTCACTAGCAAGCTCTAACTTAAGGTCAAAAGTCAACAAAATACAGTGCCTAATAATAAGTACCAATAACAGGTCACATATGAGCAATGCACGCACTATGCATGAAAAAGAAGGTACTCCCATTCCTAATAAAATGATCTACAAAAGTCTATTGGTAAAGATTTGGTCCATATATTATCATCCTCTTAAAAGGCAAAAATAGGGGATTTTGAGATGCCATCTTTTCCTCTCATTCTACTTTCTGGTCACCTCTGCTTCCTTGCTGACAGGAAGCATCACCCAATCACAGACTCCATGATGGGACCAACCAAGCACAAAATGAAACCTCCAAAGTCATGAACCAAAATAAACAAGCCTATTCTTAAATTATTTCAGACATTTTGTGATAGTCAGCTAAAACTGACTACCATTTAAAAAATGATATAAAGTGTACTGATTTTAAGCTTCGATACACGTCTCTGGCGACCCTGTTATCATCTAGTTATCTAGAACAGGGTCACTTTCCCTGCAACTGAGAGAATTAAAAAGCAGGAAAAACGCGAGCACAGCAGGTAGCAGCAGGGAAAATCAGCAGGTAGTAAGAGACAGAATAAAAAGTGCTGTTAGTAGAGGTAAGCAAGCAGAGACAGAGACAGACAGAGACAGAGAACAAAAGAAAAACACCCTCCATAAAGCAAGGAGCTGAGTTGTTGTTTGTTGTTGTTGTTTGTTGCTGTTGTTGTTGTTGTTGTTGTTGTTGTTGTTGTTGTTGTTGAAGATAGTGAAGGATCTTCCCCAGATCCCAATTTAGGATTCATTACTTTGGGGGGGAAAAAAAAAAACAGGAAATCTTACTGGTCTCCATCTGTTGTGTAAACATGACCTAATCTGTCCTTGAATGCGTTGAACCACTCCATCCACAGAGGATGATAAAGAGAAGAAAAAACCCAACGAGGATGTCATCCCCTCTTACCCACTTTCCTCGTAGGTACAGTTTTTCATGGGGACGTACACCTTGGGCTAGTGTCTCGATATAAGTGAGTATATACCATTTAGCTCTTTTTGCTTCTGTGTGAACTCACTCATTATGACAATTTCTAGTTCAATCCATTTGTCCACAAATTTTGGAAATTCCTTGTTTTTAATAGCTGAGTAGTATTCCATAGTGTAGATGTACCACAGTTTCTTTATCCATTCTTCTACTGAGGGACACATAGGTTGTTTCCAAGTTCTGGCTATTATGAATAAGGCAGCTATGAACATGGTTGAGCATATGTCCCTGTTGTGTGGTAGTGCATCTTCTGGGTATATTCCAAGGAGTGGAATAGCTGGGTCAGAGGGAGGACATCCTATTGAGACTTTAGGTGGGAGAATGAGGAAATAGAAGGATCCAGCGGGTCCTGGAAAACTACACGCGAGTCTGGGCCCTGGGGTCCTCCGCAAACTATGGCAACAGCCAAGGAAAATATAGGCAGTAAACCTCGAACCCCTACCCAGACTAGCCGATGGACAGGACATTCTCCACTGTTGAGTGGAGAAGGAGATCTGACTTTCACACAAACTCTGGTGCCCCATATTTGAACATGTCCCTTGGAGGGAGATGCCTGGTGGCACTCAGAGGAAGGATCATAGGTCACCAAGGAGAGACTTGATATCCTATGAGCATATACAGGGGAAGGAGGTCCCCCTCAGACACAGACATAGGGGAGCGGAGTAGAGGGGAAGTGGGAGGAAGGGAGGAATGGGAGGATACAAGGGATGGGCTAACAACTGAGATGTAATATGAATAAATTAATTTTAAAAATACATTAAAAAAACCCAACGAGGCCTTCCTCTGCAGTCATGACGGTGAGGAAGAGGCCAGTCATTTTGGAAGGTGACCATTCTTATTACCTAATCTCATCCCCTCTCCCTGTCTGTCTGCCTACCAGGAATATGACTCCTACTCCCTCAACCAGATCTTGAATTCCTACCTTCCCTCAGGGCACTCAGTGTTTACAAATTGAAAGATATTTGTAATCCCTTATCTCTATTATCTCTTAATATAATTACTCAAATATTAATTACCTAAATACTTATCCTTACAGATGAGCATAGCTCTGCAGCATCCACCACCATGAGAAGGACAGTCTCAATAAAAGCTGTATGCCGCCACAAATGAAAACTAAATTACAAGACAAAGTTTCCAGTGGTAGAGATCGCTGTCACTATGGGAGTTTCAAGGAAGGCTGACAATCCCATTTTGTAGGAATCTGTTTGAGATAAAGTTTCTTTGAATATGCATTACTTCAAGCTCAATTAAAATAACACTATGAACAATGGCGCTGCAACAATTTCTGGGCCATTTGAAAACTTGAAAGTAGCATGGCTTTCCTTCTAAGTTCCTTTTATTAAAAAGAGAATTGAGAAGTAGATTTGCGCACTAGACAGACATAAATCAGGCAATATAGGAGATGGCACATTTTGGAAGTTAAGAGGAATAAAGAATAAAAGTATTTTTGTCACAAAATATCATGTTTCAGAGTTATGGATACTGGAATATATACTCATTAGAAACTGGGTACAAAGGATTTCCCAACTTAATCACAAATGAATGAGAGGTTAAAACAAAAAATCAAAACAGCAGACATGCATGCTTTATTAAAATTTGGTAGTAAAACATTTGATTAATCATTCATTACTTATTCAGTAATTTTATCATTAAGGTAGAATTCCCTTTCCTGGTTGTCAAGCAGTTGCTTTTCAAGTATACTAAGTACTGTAACCCTTTAAGTAGTATAGTTAAGAGCACTAGCTGTTTCTGCAGATGATTCTGGTTTAATTCCCAGAGCACACTGGATGGCTTATAGCTACCTGCCACTCCAGTTTTAGGGGATCTAAAGCCCTCTTATGGCCCCTGTAGGCACAGTCAGGTCCAAAGCTCCTTGTCCCACAAAGTGGGAGTATTGATGTCAGTGTCCTAAACTGAAAGACTCTAGCAAAATAAACAAAATTACTATTGAGTGGATCAGCTTAAATGTTTTTGTTTAGTTAATGCAGTGTCATAGGAACCACCTTTGACCCTTCAGAAATCTCCCTTAACCTTCTCCCAAAGGTCAACAACTCTGGCAAGGGTATATAGTTCTGGATCAATCTGTAAAACCTGTATCACCTCAAATCCTCAAGCTGCTGGTTGTCATACAAAATTCACCTGTTTTTCCACCATTTTGTTCTACTCTCTGTCCCCACATATGAGTAGAGGTCAGCTTGCCAGAGATATACTGGGCTCCATGTTAATACAGGACTGTTTGCAATAGCTAAGACAATTGGCTCAGTTTCCCCCAAAAGATGACTAGATACAGACAGGTGGCCTTTTCATTTTGATCATTTATTAATCTAGTTTTCTTCCCACAGAGCAATCTAGTTCAGTATTTCTATGCACCATTGATTATAGGCACCAGGCTCATACATGATAGATAGGCATACATGCAGACAAAACACCCATACATACCTAGATAGAATAAATTAGTACATTTTAAAGAGCAAGAATGCTAATAATAAATAGTAAATTGCAATTTAAATATGGTCCCCATTAAGATACTGGTTGTACTCTCCACATGTCTGGTATCAATGATCACATAGAGCCAAAGAAAGATCAGAACTTCAATGAAAAGACCAAACCTGGAAACTTCATAGTATCTTATTTTAATAAATAACAAATAGTTACCAACAACAGAGTTGTGACATAAAGTCAGATATGTAAACTAATTGAACAGAATATAAATATCAGAAATAAATACACACACACACACACACACACACACACACACACACACACACACACACACACACATATATATATATATATATATATATATATATATATATATATATATATATATACAGAAGATTCTCCTCAAGGACAAAAACATACCCACTGGCGAAAACCATCCTTTTCAATAAAGACGTCTCACACTTGACCTCTATCTCTCACCCTCTATGAAAATGAATTTACACAAACCTGAAACTATAAAACTACCTGAGGAAAAAGTGGAACAAATGCTTCAAAATATAAATATCTGTGGTGTTTGTTTCATAAGATCCCAAAAGCAAAAGCAAAAGGCAAACAAAAAAATAGAAAAATGAAATTACTTCAAATGAAAAAGTGAGGAAGTAATCAAAAGAGGCAACCTAACCAAAAGAGTGAAAAGGCAACCTTGCAGAATGTGAGGAAGGGTGTCCAACTACGCGCCAGCAAAAGGATCAATGTCTAAAATATAGTAGCAGCTGACAGAACTTGAAGGCAAGCCACCTGATCTACAAATGGTCCTGACATTTCAATGGACCTATCTTTAAGAAACAGCCAAGGATTCACGAACATATTTTTTTAAATGATCACTTTTTTTAACCATTCTTGAAAGGCAAATTAAAACTGTATTGTAACATCAACTCACCAAGGTAAGAATAATTATCATGAAATGAATAAATTATGTTAAGGCTGTGGAAGAGGGAAACTTCACACACTTACTGTGGATATGAACTAGTGCAACTATTACTGAGAATAGTAGAGAAGCTGCTTTTAAAAGTCAAAAATAAAATAATGATATTAGAGAATACCACATCTGAGCAGAAATTAACCCACCAAAGCTAAACCAACCTCCATGTTACGACAGCATTATTCACGATAGCTAAAACAGGGACTCAACCAAAGTATCCCTCAAAAAATGAATGGATAGAGAAATTGTGGCGTATACATACAAAGAAACATGACTCTACCGTAAAGAAAAGAATGTCTTGCTGTTTACTAAAATTTTGGTGGAACGGAAGGCTACCATCAGTGCCCTAAACAAGACAAAGACAAACATCTCACATCCTCCATTATATTTGGAAACCAAAAAAGTCAATTTAATATATATTAGCAACTTCAAACACTTGGTAACATTCTGGATAAAGAGATGAGAAAAGCTGGATGAAGAGAGGTTCCATAATGAGTACTAAAACACCTTACGCAGAAAGAAATTCCTGGTGATGCACAACACAGAAGGCTAATTGCAATCTGCAGTAAGCTGTTATGTGTTTTTGTTTTATGAAGATATAGGGGGAAAGAATTCAAGGGCACCAAAGAAATGAAAAAGTGAAGTAGGTTTTTTTTGTTTTTTTACTGAGTTGATCAGAGTACATGCTAAGTGGGGTTGAAACATAATACTAAAATTCATTGTGTATAATGCAATTCACACATGTTTATAAAGAATAAAAAATGACTTAGTATGCATAAAGTCAATATACAACACCACACAGAAAAACCTCATTTAAGCTTTGTGCTGGTTTGAATAAGAATGTCCCTTTTGGGCTTACAATTTTTAAGAGTTAGTCACCGGAAAGTGGCACTACTTGAGAGGGATTCAGAGGTGTGATCTCGTTGTAAGAAGTGTGTCACTGGAGGTGCACTTTTGGGTTTTGGAAGCTCCAGTCGGGCCCAGTGTCTTCCTCTTCTTTTTGTTTGCAGATCTGAGTGTACAACCCACAATTACATCTCCAGCACCAGTCTGCCTGTGTTCTGCCAGGCTCCTTGCCATCTGATAACGGGCTAAACCTCTGAAACTGTAAGCCATCCCCCAATTAAATATTTTTCTTTATAAAAGTTGCCTGGGTCATGATATATCTTCACAGAAATAGAACACTGACTAAGAAATGCCCATTAGATAGAGAAGAATTTGGTTTTGAATTGATGGGACTAATTTAATGAGACGAAATTAGCTTTGCAAACATTTCCTTAGACTCTCTGGGATACCAGCATCTATCTTTGAATTTCATTAAAATGACACTTAACTGAACCCACAATTTGCTCCTGACAGTGTGCTATATGTGAATTCATGCCTAATATATATATATTAGTCCCTCCTGTGGTGGCCTTAATCATCAAGCTGAGAGAATTGAGAGTTACCTGGGAGATAGGTCTGTAGGCATGCCTGTGAGCAAGACTGTCTGTCTTGTTTAGGATTGAGCGGGAAGAGCTGCCCACTGTGACTGGACCCATACCCTGGTTAGCATCTTGATTGCATAAAATTGAGGGAGGAGCTGAGTGAGTCCTGCTCTCATTCCTACATATGGATACTATGTCCAGCTAGTTAAAGCTCCTGCCAATGTGACCACCTGCTGTGATGTACCACAACCTGAAGATTTAAGCTAAATAAATCATTTTTCTCTTAAATTGTTTTTGTCAGAACATTATATCACACAATATGAAAAAAAAAAAAAGCAAACCTAACCTAAAACAATGAGTCTCATTAAGTTTAAAATTTGGTAACCAACTATGAGTAGAGACCGTAAGTTCATTTTCCAAAATCCAATTACAAAGTTTATTGTGCAAGAAAAATAAGATTGTTATATGTCTTCAGTAACTGGAATCAATATTGTTTCTAAACTCAAGTGACATCTAATATTTCTTTAACTTACACTGTCTGTGTTCAAAATTACTTAAGTCTTAGAATGCAATCTATAATTTCCCAATCCACCACATGCATTCAGTATGATTTAAAATACATAATATACTTCCTTATCAAGCATATAACAGAAAACAAATGCATCCAATGCAATGTATAAAGCCAGTTATCCTAGTATTCCAGGTAAAACAGTAGCTCAAATAATTGCCTATGCAAATAGGGCTTCAGTGATAGACAGTTGTCTCTCAGGACGGTGGCCAAAAAAGTAGATGCTTATGGATATCGTTATCTTATACATGAAAACCAAGTGCTTAATAAATCTAGCTAGACTGTTATCGAAGATGGAAAGCACGAATGTTAATTAAAGGAATAGTGTGTATAAAACTTGTCAGCTAATGTGACAGCGCATCTATTAATTTGGACCACATGGGCCGAAGCCAACTGCTTCAGCAAGTCAACAGCCCGAACATAGCTAAGAAGGCAAGCAAACCCCCAGTCCTTCCCAGTGTGTTCCAGATAAGTTCATTGCTAAATGTAAGCGTGATAATGGGTAAAAAGCTCAGATTAGGAGTATTGCCTTCTCACAAGGTGGGTGCTGTGAACGTGTGGAAAATGAGGACACATTAGGTAAAAGAGATCTCAAGCTTATTCGTTGAGTCTTCAAAAATTAAATCAAGATTTGCAAAGGAGCCTGTTTCTAAACCTCTGGTGACTTCAGCTGTAAAGTGCTGTCAAAACAGTTTGGTCCATCAGGCTATGAACACAGAACGCCTGTGGCACCCTCCAATTCCCTGTTAAAACAGCAGAATTGAGCAATTAATCACACAGCCCTTCTAATGGCATCTTTTTTTTCCCTCATTACAAAGAACAAAATAGAGCTGAGGAAATAGCTCAATTAGTAAAGTGTTTGCCTTCTAAGCTCAAGGACCTAAGTTTGACCCCAGCATCCATAGAGAAGAATAGGGTTTTGTGGCACACATGTGTCATCTCCTTGCCAGGGAGGGAGAGAGAGTCAAGCTACCTGGGCTTGCTGGCCAGCCAACCCAAAAGGGAGCCCAGGAACTAATGAGAGATTATTTTTTGTCTAAAACAAAAGCAAAAACAAGCATAATTGACATTTCTTGGGGAACAAGAGTTCAATGTTGGCTTCTGGCCTCCCATGACCAAGTACAGGTGTGAAGCCACACATACATAAATATGCACACCCGAAACCATACAGACACATGCGCGCGTGCACACACACACACACACACACACACACACACACACACACAGTAAAATCAATAGCTAAATTTGTTAAAAGTCTAGAGTAAACTGAAAGGTGAAATGATCTGAGAAGCAACACTACTTTTCCATTAGCTGTTTTTTATTTAGTAGCACAGCAATATTCATCAGCTTGGAACCATTTTCATTCCTCTAAAGATTAAATATCGATGCCTCTGTACAAGGGGGGCAGTTGTTATATTTTCTCTACATTTATGTTAACTTCATTATATCTCATTTATGACTAAGTATTTTCCATAATACATTCACCTTATGCTTTCACCTTCGATTGTTTAATAGATCTAGTAAGAAACCATCATCATAATCTACTTTATGACCAAAAATAAATTGATCTCTATGTGATGCATTTTTAGTCAATACTCATGGCATTACTTCATTTTCTGTATAGGAAAAAGTATTAAAAATAAAGATAATTTTCTTTTTCATTCTCCCTTGCTGGGGTCTCTGTAGTAAAATCAAATGTAGGGAAGACTGACACAGGGTGAAATCTATTTATCTACTTTATGCTGGATGAATATGATCAAAATGCACTGTATAATTGTATGATAATTTCAACAAAAAATTTAAATATCATTTTAAAATTAAAGTATTCGCATTTACTCCGTTGGAGAGTAAGGCCTTCCTTGAGAACAACTGATAAGAAAATTACTTACAAAGTGATTACATGTGTGATGCAGTCATCATAGCAATTACCATGAGACTTATATTCTATACATTTCTAAAAACTTCACTCAATGATTTTGAGTCTTCTCATCATAAATAAATAATAAATGCTGTAGAAACAAATATGCTTAGTGTTATTTAAACACAGTACAATGTATATAGCCATTAAACATTTCACTTGTTTTTAAGTATTTCATGAATGCACACAGTTTTTGTACCAACTTAAAAAAATTAAACATTTTATAATTAATTGAGTATTTGATACAGTAAGCCTAATTGATTATCTAGTGTATGTTCAATTTCCTTAACCAATATGTTTTATTAGCAGCTTAGTGACCGAGCATACGTCACTTATAACCCGACTAACCAAAACAATAGGAAATGAGGATTAATGGACACAATAATAAAACCGTAAGGATATCAGTTCTGAGGAACGATTCTCCTGGCACAATCTGCAGGATTTCTTCTGCTAGAACCTAGAGTAACCAGAACCCAGAACCTCAGCAGGAGCCGGAGCCCCGAAGCCTTCCCTCAAGCGGTTCTCTCTAGGAATGTCTCGAAGTGCAGCGATGAACCGCCAAATCTATCCCAAGTCTCCAAAAAGCTCCGCCTCCAGTTCTGGGCTAATTTATATATCTCCTCCCAGAGTCTGTTCACAGGATCTTTTCAGCTGGCAACAATCAAGCTCCCACATGAGGTGGTTGCTCTTCTAGTGGATTAACCTCACCTGTTCTCTCACAGGACCGTTCCAATCCCGCACTTGGGATCCTAAAAGACAGGTTTATCTCCCCTTCAGCCTAGAAAGCAGAATTTCTTTGAAAGACTATTGAAAAATTCTTACATAGTTTTAATTTCTTGTCTATATATTATTTACAATAGATGTAGATATTTAATATCAATATATTCTTTGATTTATCATCAATCTCAAAAACTTCTCATACAAGTAGGCCTCCTCTGAGAATGTGTTACAGGAACACCATCACTTCTTGTACTGCGAATAATTTGACATCTCCCCTGCATCATGAGCATGCCAGCTCCACAGCAGTATTATAGTGTTTGTGCCTTCTCCGTCTTGGCTGGTGGAGGACAAATGACTCAGGCTGGTACCAATGCACTTCAACTCAGGGGATTCGGTTTTCTTTTATACTGAATTCCTGTACTTATTCTTCGCAAAATATCAAGTATATATGATGAGGAAAGAATTAGCTGGAGCATGAAAACTGGAAGTTTTAGAATAGGAAATAAGTGACACTTTTAGTGTGTATCTGGCTCTCACATCCCTTTCTTTACACCCAAATGCCTACATTGCAAGATACTATTATTGCAACAAGTGGGAAGAATAGTAGTTACCTTATTATTTCTTGAAAAAAATAACTGTTCACAACCTTTATGCTTGGCAATATGATTTTGTGTTTGATGTATTCTAATACTGATATGTAAGAGATAGAAAGTTAATATAACATGAAATACCTTGTATTATTAAGCAGATATTGTGTTTTTATTTTTAAATATGCCTCTTTGCTCCTATTTATGTTACACAAGACAATGTTATAAGGCTGACATGTAGTGCACTGGCATGATAGCTTCGTATGCAGTGCTTGCTCTGCAAACTGGAGGACATTTTAGATCCAGAGTAACTATGTAGTTCTAAAGTGGTTACGTACATCTAGAGTCCCAGCCTGAAGAGCTCTAGGTAGATTGTGGTAGCCCATCTAGAAAAAAATAAATAAATAAATTATAAATCCAGATTCCATCAGAAACATTGTCTCAAGAAGTATAGTGGAAAATGGGTAGCCAAAAACAGCTAGCATCTACCTCAGCAGGAGTGAGTACACCACAAAACACATGTGCATATACATGCATACGACACACCCACAGTAAAATCATGATCATGGTGACACACTAACATACTCAACATCTCACTGAGAAAAGTTTTGAATCATTAACTCTAGCCTCACATTCTATGTTATATATTTTATTTTATTGTCCTTTTTTTTTTTGAGTGGAAATAGAGTTTTTATTAAACAGTCCAAAGCTATTCAGGAGTGTAGTCTGCCCAAGTGGCTTAACTTCATTTAAACCATACATCTACATGATATATAGATAGATAGATAGATAGATAGATAGATAGATAGATAGATAGATACACAATTACATGCAACATGTCTAGTTTGGGATAGCTAACAAATAGTACGATTCCATGTGGCTTTTCCAAACATCTTTACTGTGATTTTTCCCCACCTCCCTCCTACACCTTCTGTGCTAACCTCCTTACAGCTCCCAGAGAAATCCCCAGTTTTCCCTATCTCCCCCTTCACCCCATGAGTGTCCTGCTATTCCAGTATCTACGGCTCCTTTCTCTCTTCCTCCATGGCGCCCTTATAAAACCGACACATGACACTACAGAGCCAGGAACCGCAGCTGACAGAGACATGAAGCATTTGTCTTTCTGCGTCTGGGTTACCTCATTCAGTACAAAAGATCTTCCGGTTCTGTCGGTTACCTGACATTCTGACTGAGGGATATAAAATCTCAAGTTATTTAAGTTGCATTTCTATGATTGCTAAGGATGAACACTTTTTAGATATTGCTTTGCAATTTTTACTTTTTTCTGAGATTCTATTCATAGTCTATTATTTGACTCCGATTTTTGAGTTTTTGTTTTAATACTCTGGATATTGGTCCAACTGTCAAATGTGTGGTTGTGGGGAAAGCAGGGGCCACCTCTGACATGAACTCTGGTGTTCCCAGTTTGATCAGTTCCCCTTGGTGGGGAAGCCAAACAAGCACACAGAGGAAGGGGAAGCAGGCTATCCAGATGAGACCTGATAGGCTGTGGTCATATGGTTGGGGAGGAGGTCCCCTCTTGTCAGAGGTTTAGGGGAGAAGAATAGGGTGAAAGAGCAAAGGAATGTGGGAACAGGAACAGGAAGGTACAAGTGAGGGGACAACAATTGAGATGCAATCTGAATAAATTATAATAGAAAAGAAATAATCAACTGAATGAAGAGAAAGCCCTTATGATCTTTGCCAGCTACATATTTTCTACGTATTTATTCAAAACTTGCTACTTTGGATGCTGGCACTTGGATCTGCCTTTCCTTCTTCTCACAGTCCTGCTGCTGACTTAATGGACTTTCCATCTCTATGTATTTCTATTTTTTTAAACAACAGTCATATCTGAATAAAATTCTGCCACAGTTTTTTTTCTGTCTGAACAAATTGAATCTTAAACTCACACCAGTAATAACATGTTTAGTAAAGATAAATTAGATGATAGAAACAGAGTAATGCTTTTAAAATAATACTATTTAGTCATATCATCCTTTATATTAGCTCCTAAGGACAAATAGCGTGAATGAACAACACTCCATGAAGATAATTTCCTTTCAGGTTTCTTTTACTCCTTTGCTTTCTTTTACATGAATTACATTATACCTTGAATCTTCTTTAATAAAAGTGAATATTTTCCTCCAAAACACCTTTGCTACAGTCCTAACTCTCAGTATGACTGTATTTAGGGACAGCATTAAGGACATAGTTAAAAGTAAATGAAGTTATATGATGGGGCCCAAAGGCCCTTACAACTGGCTTCCTTATAAGGAACGGAAGAAACGTGGTGATGATGCATGCCCTTATAAGGAAGTGATGAAAAGCATGTGCTCAGAGTAAGGTCTGCATGGTGACATAGCAAGAAGGCAGCCATCTACAGAGCAGGAAGAGAGACCCCTTCAGAAACCAACCCTGTAAAGACATACAAAAATAAGTCTGTTCCTTAAGCAACCCAGTGTGAGGCACTTTGGCTATTTGAATGAGCAATAGCCCAATACGGTCTAGAATTTGAACTTTTCCCAGTTAGCGACACTGTTTGGGGACGTTTAGGAGGTGTAGCCTTCCTAGAGAAAGTACATTACTGAAGGTGGCTCCTGAGAATTAGAAGCCTCACGCCATGTTCAGTTCGGTCTCTGCTTCTAGCTTGTATTTCAAGATATGAGCTATCAGTGTCCCATTCTTAATGCCATGCCTGTCACTTGCTACCATGCTTCCCCACCGTGATGGATTCTTATCTCCGTGAAACCACAAACTCAAACAAACCCTTCTGTAGGTTGTCTTGGTCATGGTGTTTTATCAAAGCAGCAGAAGAGTAGCTAAGTAATGCCCTCCCATGCATGAAGACTAATAGGCTTATATAATGCCATCTTAGGCCATTTGTTTTTAGTGCTTTCTAACTTTTACCTGGCATACATTCATTGTCTTAAGCCCTGAGTTTCATTGCTACCTTGTGATACGTCTGTACTATATAGTTACTTCACATCTGCCTACCATTATCTACATCTTCTTGGTCTCTCTCCCTCCTGGTGCTTCCTCCCTTCCACCCTCCAAAGAGTTCCATCTCAACTTCAGAAAAAGCAGGTAACTTATATTACTAATCCCACTATATGGGAATAGCTCTGACGCTGGCTGAGACATGAATGTCTAGGCATAGACAATGCTTCTTGTTGACTACAGAACCCCTATGAATTACTATTAGATGCCATTCTTCATATGGCATGAATGGACATTTACAGGTGTCTTTTTTTCTGCTCATACAAAACAAAACAAAAAACAAAAACCAGAAAACCAGCCTTAATTGTTCTGTGCATCACACACACTTTATAAATGTATAATTTTAGGACTGTAAAATGCTTATGATAAATTATATGCCTTCACAACAAAAGAACTAGACACTGACATTGGACCAGACCTGACAGGACGCATTCTTCTCAGCATATTGGACACTGACATCCTGTATCCTTAATGTTCCAAAACCAAGTGCTTGAAATGTTGTTCCTCATCAGAACAAGACAGCTCCTAGGACACTTTCAAAGAAAGCTTCCAGTCCCAGTTGGTCCAGCATTTCAGACTGTCCCACACAGGACTCTAATTAAGCCTAGAATTTCTCAACATTTAGAAACTGGACCACAAATGCTATTGTTAGCTTGTTTAACCATTTCCCCAATTTTATTTGGGCCCCAACAATGGTATTATTCATCCCAAAATCAGACAGAAGAAACTTTAAGAAATGACGCACCATTTCTTTTAATGGGGGTCGGGTAGGTTTTTGGTTGCTTTCTTGGGCTATAGAGAGTTATTATCAACGGGAGTTGGTTACAAGTTATTTTTGGTCTTATTGAGAGAAATAACAAGGTTAGACTCAGCAATGTCTCTCTTTTCCTTTACCTTACATTCTTAGGTTTGAAGATATGGATTGAATAGAAAGAAGGGATAATATAAAATATACACGGAAGATAGAAAAAAAGTAGATTAGTGAATCTACTCCTCAACTTAATGCCTCAATTGTCACTCACAAAGTTTTTTTAATTCACCGTATAGAATTTTGTATGTAGATGCAAAATAAGTTTAACTCTAGATACAATGGTATAGAATTCAAACATAAGATTATTCTTCACACATTATATACATACATATATATATATTTCCACTAGAATATGAAGTATTGTATACATATAACTCAACTATAATACAAAGTCCACTTCCAATACTTTGCAAGTGCTGTTGCAGGTTGTTTAGGATAAATAAGTTATACAAGTTAATCATTAGTTGATCAAATCATAGTCATGTCAATTACTAGTCTACTTTTATCACAAGAATATATATCTTAGGTGCAGCAGATAGATATGATTCTATGGAAAGGTAAGGAAGGGTAGTTAGATAATGTCTTCAAAACCTCAGAGACATGCAGAATATGGAATTTTAAAGTGTTTTATTATTTTAAAGATTCACTGAGACTGGGACAGGTTAACTCCTGGCAACACGCAGCCTACCTCAAAGAGGATGATGAACATCAAAGAACCTCCCATGGAGATGGCTTTAAATGCAGCAAAAAAGCCACGGGGCAAAATGTCCTTGTTTCAGAAACAGACAGAATTCTGTCTTAAAAAGGGCAAGTTTGGATGCAGGCATAGTCAATGGCCTAACGCTGCCAAGACAGGGTAAGAAAGTGCTCAATAGTTCCTGCCTCACAAATATGTCTGTCAGATATATTGGGCCAGAAGGCTGAAGAAGTTACTCCAACATTATAGAGAGTTTTGGGTGACTATTCAGGTTGAAAACTGTCTTTGTAATCTTCTCATTTGGAAAGCTACTCCCCTGCACTCCCGGCATACTCAGGTAATCAAGTTTATTCCTTTTCAAGTCTCTGAGTTGAAGACCAGGTAGCTTAGTTTAATAATGAAGTTTAGTTGTTTAGGGACTAAGATGTATTTAGGTCTAGGAAGATGTTTCAAGTTGATAATGACAAGATGTGATGGAGATTGACTTATATTCAGAATTTTAGATGCACCAAGATAGGAAAGATGTTTTCTTCAAGGCTGTGAAATACAAATAGCCAAAATACTAAGAATGTAACATTTATATAATTTCTGATTGTGTCATGGTTCTTCTTTCTACAGGTAGTTTATTGTCTATATGTGTAATAATATAAATGTATATGTAAAAAATAATACTTTCATTAATAAATAAATAAATAAAAATGCACTCACACAAGAAAAAAGAATATATGAGAGTATCTTTATGACCTCAGAAAGTGAATGTTTTAAGCATGAGTTAAAAATATAAACTATATTTTTAAAAAAAGAGTTCCATCTCTCCTTTCATACATTATGTGTATATTTTTATTTAAATTCTGCATATGAAAGAAATATAGTATCTTTCTCTAATAAGAATGTTTGTGCTGTTGTTTTAATGGCATGAGCTCCTGTTTATCTCACGGAAGAGGCAAAGATACGTTAGAATAGACATTCAAGAATACATTCTAGAATAGGATTACATGAAAGAAAGATCAAGTTGTTCTATTGTAACTGGATCTCCAATTTTGTCATCAATAATGGCTTACTTCTAGCTCACAAGATGTCCACCTGTGTGGATTGCATTAGTCACTTAACTAAACTATATTCACATCATCATCCCTGCTTGGTTAGTAAATATAAATCACAGTTTGGTTTTCTGCATTTATATTTCTCAATTAACTGTGTGACATCTAGAGAGGAGGGTTTTCTGTGTCATACCTGCCAGTTACAAGTCTGGGAGAAAGACCTAACATAGACTGAGAACAAGGAAGAAGATAGTTTCTAGCAGAATTGAGTATGGAAAGAGAAACTTCTCCACAGGCTGTCTGTTATCCTTCCTGCATACGGCCTTCCACGTAAGGTCTTATGTGCAGGTGATGGTCATGGCTCAGAAAATTGGACTTGTATCGAAATGTACTCTAAATCCTCTTTAGGGTTTGTCTTTAAGCATCGTTGTGAAGCAATTGTTCTTATTTGTGTGGCCCAAATCTGTGAATATATAAACAAAATTAGTCTGAAGTTGTGTTTTCAATGGTTGCTATAGAATTGCTTTGTTTTGTTTTGTTTTGTTTTGTTTTTTTGATCCTCAGAAATTGTATAACTGTGATGCCTCATATTAAATCATGCACCAGCTGGTGTACACATCCCAGAACAAATGGGTCATGGTGACTTTCCTAGCCTTTGAGTGCACAAGAGCATTCATGCAGTGGCTTCTCAATGGGGTAAAGTAAGGACACAGAGGGACTCATCACCTTGTCCTTTATTCTAAGCATCACAAGCTGCAGCTTTAATAATGAACCTTGCACTTATTCAAAGAATTCTTTGAATTGTTAATGTTCAGCATTGCTAATGTTCATAAAGCACCATGTAGGCTCTTAATTTATTGTTATGCAAACAATCTCTCAAGCACATATGCCTGCTATTTATGTTTTCATTTTAAAAAATTAAATGAATTTAAAGTCAACAACTCTACATAGTCTTTTTATCACCATAGGCTAATTCCCATATGTACCAACATCATTAATAATAATTAGTAATAAATTTTAGATAGACTTTCCATTTAGCATATACTAATTCTCGCATGATTATTATGTTTTTTAAAAATCAGCCACATTTTGTAGAAGAGGCTAGTCTTGGTCCTGTTTTATATAACTGATATTATTCTTTGAAATAATACTTTAAGGCAAAGTAGACTGGCCTGGAACTCCTCAGCTACTCCATTTTGGCTTCAGTTTCCTAAGTGTTGGGATTTATATAGTTCATCCACAGGTTTAAAATAGCACTCATTGCAGGGGTACAGTGCCAAATAATTAATATGTATAAAGATCATATTATGAGAAAGAATTCAAGCAAATGCAGAAAAATTGGCGCTTGGGCATCCAAGCTGTCATGGCAGTAAAATCTAAGCTTTCTCATATGCCCACTTAGATTAATATGAGACTTTAGCACCAGCTTCCTGACATTCACTTCAATGTGGTTTTTCAGAGGTGACTGTTAATTTTCACATACAATCTATGAAATGCATTTGCTTATAGCTATGGGTTTCCTGAGTGTTTTATCAGACAATAGTTATTAGATAGTATTAACAACTGGAGAAATTTCTAAAATAAAAATAGAAGTCAGATTCCAAGTCTTCATTAGGTCTATCCCACATCACTGAGGAAAGGTTTGTTTCTATTAACTTCTTTCAGGACTCTATGGCCTTGAATTTCTCCTCTGTCTGTCAGCGTATGTCAAGACGATTGCACAGATGGCAAAAAGCTAGGCAGTAACACAAAGCATTTACTTGAGCTACAGAAAGCCTTTCAAGGAGAGTTATAACAATTCCAGGAGGCTGGTTTCATAGGCAATTGTCTTAATGAACTGTAATTGGGGTTAGAAGACACAAGGAGAATCAGGGTAAGTCCACCCAGAGGGCAGAAGTGAGACCTCAAGGGAAATTTGGAGTTTATTCTTAAAGTTGTTTTAATTTTCTTTATTTGAAAACCTTGTGATAAAAAAATGTGCTAGTGATATGTCTTCAAACAACATACCAGTTTTATTATAACTCTGTGGGGATACCACTTTAAAAGAATAGAATCAGAAATATAGAAGTTTGCTTAGGGAAAAGAAAAAATCTGAATGACAATGTTCACATTTTATATATAGTTTTTCCAATAAATAAAATTTACACTTTAGTTTTTATTTGAAACTTGCTCAAGACTATTAGTTGACTGGATGAGAGCTGATTTATTTGATTAATTCTAAAAAGATATTTTACTATAGTTTATACTACATCTCTTCTTTTGATTTAAATAATACTTATTTTTTAGTCAAAATACTAACACCTGGGGAGAAATTAACAGGAAAAAGGATTAATAAATTTGTGTCTCACATGTTGAATTTAAACTTTAATTTATTTTCTGTAAAAGGGAAAACACAGACAAAATAAATACTAAATACAGGATATTCAGGAAGTATCCAGTAGGTACATTGCATTAACATAAAATAGATGATTAATGATTAAAAAGCCATATGTGCATACACATTGCATTCTATGTACTGACCACATTGTATTTATATATTTAGAAATACCTATGAATTTACAAATACATATATGTACATATACAACAATTCATGAAAAAAGTGACCATGAATTTGAAAGAGAGCAATGAGAAGTATATGAGAATTGTTGGAGGGAAGAAGCAAATGGAACAAATTGTGTAAATATATTATAATCTCAGGAAATAAAATAAAGAATGCCAGTGAGAGTTTCAGAATAATAGAATATAAAAGTGCCTTGCTGAATTCTAAATCAATGATTGAGAGACTCATTTTTCCAGTCAACCTTGAGAACTATTTCCTATAATCCACAAAACAACATGGCATAGACTCCCTAAACCTCTTATCATGTGGGAAGCAAGCATGACCTGGACTTCTAGAGCTCTGAAGGACTCTTAGGTAAGAGGAAGAGGAAAGGAGGAGGAGGAGGAGGAGATGAAGGAGGATGAGGAAGTGGAAAGAAAAAGAAATCAGTTCTTAACCCTTGGCTGATTCTAAGTATCCTCTGCCTGAACTGTATATTTATAATTCTCAAAGTAGCATCTCAGTGTGTGTGTGCTTTGCCTTAGCAATCTCCTCATTAACTCCTAACGCAAAGGTCCTTGGATGACCTATGACACCAGGATCATTATCATTGGTCTTCTGAGTCTAGACACGTATATCCAAACAGTTCTTTCCGGTGTCCAGATAGAACACCCTAAAGGAATTTAAAGCTCAGCACATTTAATTTATCATTTCGCTTCCAAACCCACTTTTCATCTAGAGCTACCCTGCTGCAGCAAGTAAGAGTACTACCTTGTTTGTGGGTATAGAAATAGGTTGAGGCTGAAAGTAGGTGGCTTCTCCCCTGACCTCCCACTATTCAGTTGTTTTCTTTTCTTCTTTTTTTTTTTTTACTTTATTAATTTATTCTTGTTACATCTCAATGGTTATCCCATCCCTTGTATCCTCCCATTCTTCCCTCCCTCCCATTTTCCCCTTATTCCCCTCCCCTATGACTGTTCCTGAGGGGGATTACCTCCCCCTGTATATGTTCATAGGGTATCAAGTCTCTTCTTGGTAACCTGCTGTCCTTCTTCTGAGTGCCACCAGGTCTCCCACTCCAGGGGACATGGTCAAAGTTGAGACACCAGAGTATGTGAGAAAGTCATATCCCACTCTCCACTCTACTGTGGAGAGTGTTCTGTCCATTGTCTAGATCTGGGTAGGGGTTTAAGGTTTACCGCCTGTATTGTCCTTGGCTGGTGCCTTAGTTTGAGCGGGACCCCTGTGCCCAAATCTGCCTATCATAATGTTCTACTTGTAGGCTTCTAGGACCCTCTGGATCCTTCTACTTTACCTCCTTAATCATCAGGGAAATGCAAATCAAAACAACTCTGAGATTCCATCTTACACCCATCAGAATGGCTAAGATCAAAAATTCAAGCGACATCACATGCTGGCGAGGATGTGGGGAGAGAGGAACACTCCTTCATTGCTGGTGGGAATGCAAACTAGTACAACCACTTTGGAAATCTATCTGGTGCTATCTCAGAAAAATGGGAATAGGGCTTCCTCAAGACCCAGCTATTCCACTCCTTGGAATATACCCAGAAGATGCTCCAGCACACAGCAAGAAAATTGTCCATGCTCAACCATGTTCATAGCAGCATTATTCATAATAGCCAGAACATGGAAACAGCCTAAGTGTCCATCAGTAGAAGAATGGATAAAGAAACTGTGGTACATATACACTATGGAATACTACTCAGCTATTAAAAACAAGGAATTCCCGAAATTTGTGGACAAATGGATTGAGCTAGAAATGATCATAATGAGTGAGTTAAGCCAGAAGCAGAAAGACTCAAATGGTATATACTCACTTATATCATTCTTAAACCTTAAAAATATCTTTCCTTCTCCTCCCTTTATAACATTTCTGCCAGCCTTGTCTGCACTGGACTCTGCTCCTGGAAGCTTGATAATAACATCCCATTGGCCACTTCTTCCTCTACTTAATGATCCAATAATTCGTTGTTATAAAAACAAAATTTTTCTAAAATGAATATTTATTCCCCTATACCGCATAAAATTCTAACAAATACTCTCATTATTGTAATGTAATCCCCACGCCGTTTTATTTCACTGCTTCCTTCTACAATCTCACTGTCTTTGTGTCTTATGTGTCCTCCTGTATCAACTCTTTGGGCCATGCTTTAGCCTCTATCATAACTTTTTTAAATTAATTCCTAGACTTTCCTATTTATATAGGTCTTTCAGACTTCAAGTCTTCTTTTCATAAAAGTCTGTCTGTGGTCCTCAGATTCAATCAAATGCCTTCCCTACTATCTTGTATTCTTCCCAATCCTGGTGCTTATAAGGTTTCTCTTTAATGCATTTGTGAGATGCTCTATTGGCCCATTCGCATATGTATATCTCTGGCCCATGAGGGAAGCCACTATGTTTGCTGGATTGGCTTTATTCTTGAAAAGAACAAGGAGAAAAGAGGCAAACATAAATGATGAAATGATGAAAACAAATTACAGTGTAGGGGGGATGTCTGACAAAACAAAGCATGTGTGCCTCACATGTCTCAGACATGATTAAACTCTATTCAGCCATAAAGAGAATGAAATCCTGTCATCTGTAGCAACATGGTTGAAACCAGTGGTCATAACATTATGGAAGTTAAGCTATACCCCCAAATGACACATATATTTGTCATGATTTCCCCATCTGTAAAAACCAGAAGCTGGCTAAATAGAACATGGACTAAGAAGAATTATAAAATTATATGAGTCATAAATTGCAGTAGGTAGTAAAATAATTCTGACTATCCTTTAGCCACTAAGGTTACTGCAGATAATAATAATGTGCAATTTAGAAAGACTAGAAGAAAAGATATCTAATTCATCACCACAAAAAAGCAGTAACTATTTAAGAACATGGATGGCACATACATATCTCAGTTTGAACTTTGGATGTGAACATTCACAAAACAAAGATGTATTAAAATACCACACCATACACATAAAATGTATTATTTTGGTGTGTCACTGAAAAAAAGACAACTGACAAAAAGGATGTGGAAAAAGTGACACACTTATGCCATACTTTGGGCCTGGAAAATAGTGCAGCTTCTAATTAACATAATGCAGAAGTCTCTCAAAAATAAAATAAAAATAAATTTAAAAACGAGAAATTATGCTTTAATGCATATGCTTTAGAGAATTGAAATCAGTATCATAAAAAGATAATCTAAATTCCCAGGTTTCTTGTAGTGTTAGTCAAGAATAGAAAAGGGATAGAAGCAATCTTAGTGGCCTTCAACAGGAGAATGGATAAGGAAAGTCACACACACACACACACACACACACACACACTCAAACACATACACACACTCACACTCACAAACAAATGCACACTAAAATGTTGTGTAACTATTAAAAGAAAGAAAAGCCTACAGTATGCTGCAGTAAGGATCACTGAGGTCAGTGTTCTAAATGAAATAAGAAAAATATAAAATGAAAAAGACTGAGCTTTGCATACAGATGAGGTATACAAAGAGTTGAGATTGTAGAAATAGTAAGAAGAATGAGGATCAACGGGGTTATATCCAGAGTGTACGGAGCCTCTGTTTAGCAAGATGAAAAAGTTCTGAAGATTTGCAAAGCAGCAATGTATATATCATTGACACAACTGAATTATCCACTTTACAAAGCTAGCGTGATTTGTGCTCCATGAATAGACCACAACGACAAAAAAAAAGACAACTGGAAGAAGGGCCTGTGTGATGCGGCAATGAATAAGGTGCCTGTCTCGAAGCCTGATGCCCTCATTTTGAGCTGCAGGATTCAGGTGGTAAAAGGAAAGAACCCACTACCCAAGCTGTCCTTTCTCTGACCTCTATGTGTATGTTGCAACATTTACATGTCCCATATGTGCAATAAATAAATTTTAAAACATTTTCAATGGAAACACAACAGTGCACTGATGTATTTACAGCACTATGGCTTTAGCAGTACAGAGCTTATATTGTTCAGCTTAAAATGTCACGTGAACTGTCTTCCTACACAGGTGTTCAAACAGTAAGAAAGCATCCTGGAGCTTTCTTTTTCTCTTCTTTAGCAATGCACATATTCAAAAAAATCTAAAATAAAACACCATGTATTAAGTTTTGGGCTTTTCTAACTTCACAGCATCTGACAAAAATATGCTTAGCAACATCTGCATATGTAAAGCTAGAATTTAGGTCAGGGCTATAGCTTACCATCTATGGAGGCAAGGGGAAAGCTGTGAAGGAAAAGATTAAAAATAGAAAAAAAGCAGAGAGCAAAGGTTCCTTGAGAGGCATTAACAATGAGAGTCTATAAAGCAAGAACTAGACTAGACTTTAAAAAATTGAGAGGTGACAGAAGATACTCAGGCACAGGTCAATGATCCTGGGCGCATCCTAAGAGGCAGCAAAGGAAAAAGGCATCTGCACTTGTTTCTTATTTTAGTGTGAAATTGCATCCCAGTGCTGTAGCAGAATTCTTCTCCTGTGCTTTATAATGTGTCATTGATGCTCCATGAAGGGAAGAACAGTATTTAAATTCTAAAGCACAGTATGATATAAATTGGGAAAATTATTTTTAAAAAAATAACAGCATTTAAAACAAAAGAAAAGCCCTGTTGCTAAAATTCATACACAGATTGCAATTCAGAGGAAAGAAAACATAACTGGAAATTTGAAATGACCTTCATCCGTTAGAAGAACTACATAGGGAGTTTTTCATCTAATTTTTGAATAGTCAATAATGACAACTAATTTCCATGTCTAATTGAAAAGAATAGAGCGAATAACATCCAAATGCAAATGAATTGTTCTTCTTTTAATTATCAGGTAAAAGTCACTCAAAACCAAACACTGAACACAGAACAACGTACTATTGGCAATTCAGATTATTATTTAGCTAGTGCTAGTTGCTCTTAAACACACACACACACACACACACACACACACACACACACACACACACACACATTTTATAAAAAGCAATACAAAATGTCATAGGTCTAGGAGAAAACTGAAGAGTTGAAGCTATCGCTTAAACACAGCTGTCTGCCAATTTTGACTACAGTTATATTTAGCTAAAGTTTTCCTGTTCTCAACCCCTTAAAATCTATAACCAGCTGTATCTACATCAATGCTAGGTTGCAATACGAAAGGAGAAAAGAAAGAAAAGAAAAATGAACAACAACAAAAAGAGAAGAAGAAAGAAAAGAAGGAGAAAAAATTGCCCTAATATGACTGAGGTGGGCTCTGTGGTTATTAATTGCCACAGACATGATTGAGAAACAAGTTAGACCATTTGAAAAAATATTTCTGACCAGACTGTGTGCTCCACCTAGGTTACACACACTCTTACAAAAAGGAGCTTATAAAGAGAAAAACGCCTTTGTTAAGATGCAGAGATGAAAATATTCAACATATGAAACAAACATACAGCCCAGGGGCTCACATATGTACCTGGCACTTGAAAATTGGCAAAAGCCTCAGTGTTCTGCACCCCTACCTTATCCCAGCATTCCTGGTTAGGGAAGTGTCACCCCTGCCCTCTCCTTCATTCTGGTAAAGCATGGGATCCTAAAAGGTAGGGACTGGTGTGTATTTCTGTCATGCCAAGTAATAAATAACTCATTTTAAACCTGTCAGTTTTATCCCATTTCTTCTTCAGGCTAGAAAGTACTAGAATAATTTCTCCTCTTCTCACCCATGTTCATGTCTATTTTGGCAATAAGTAGCCTCTGTAGCCATGATGGAAGTCCTGGCTACATGAAGCCTTAAGGTCTAGCTTTCTTCTCAACTGAAAAAAGAACTGGCCTCCGCCCAATGCAGGAGCTGTGACTGCATTGTAAGAAATTAAGAATGCTATATTTTATTGCCATAGTTCATATGCCCTACATTTATTTAAGTTTGATAAGGTTTTTTTTATAAATATAGTACAAAATTAGCTTTTCCTTATAAATGGAATTGCCCAGTTCAAAAAGCAGTTAGCATTTTACAAGCAAATGGCATATAATCTGATAACCACTCTCCATTTCCTCACATGGGAAGCCTATTCATTTTTATGCATGTATGAAAATTATCCCAAAAACATTCTGTATATGATATGTGGGGAAAACATTAAGGATCATATTACAGAAGGAATTCCAAGGCTCCACATTTTCTGTCATCATATGTAGGTGACAATATGATCATTATAAGATTCTCCAGCACACAACAAGAAAATTTGCTCAACCATGTTCATAAAAGCCTTATTCATAATAGCCAGAACATGGAAACAGCCTAAGTGTCCCCCAGTAGAAGAATGGATAAAGAAACTGTGGTACATATACACTATGGAATACTACTCAGCTATTAAAAACAAGGAATTCCTGAAATTTGTGGACAAATGGATTGAGCTAGAAATGATCATAATGAGTGAGTTAAGCCAGAAGCAGAAAGACTCAAATGGTATATACTCACTTATATTTGCATACTAGCCCAAGGGGCATGTCCCATTAAAGCCTTCACTTACCAGGAAACTGGGACAGAGGGAATGACATCCTACTGGGACTCTAGATGAGAGAAGCATGGGAGAATAACAAAGTAGAAGGATCCAGAAGGTCCTAGAAACCTACAAATAGAACATTATGATAGGCAGATTTGGGCACAGGGGTCCCGCTCAAACTAAGGCACCAGCCAAGGACAATACAGGCAGTAAACTTTAAACCCCTACCCTGATCTAGCCAATGGACAGAACATTCCCCACAGTTGAGTGGTGAGTGGGATATGACTTTCTCACGAACTCTGATGCCGCACATGTGACCATGTCCCCTGGAGGGGGAGACCTGGTGGCACTCAGAGGAAGGACAGCAGGTTACCGAGAAGAGACTTGATACCCTATGATCATATACAGGGGGAGGTAATCCCCCTCAGGAACAGTCATAGGGGAGGGGAATAAGGGGGAAATGGGAGGGAGGGAAGAATGGGAGGATACAAGGGATGGGATAACCATTGAGATGTAACAAGAATAAATTAATAAAAAAAAATTTTTAAATATACATTTTAAAAGAAATTCTCAATTTTTTTTCAAAATCTGCAGCCCAGTTCCTTTACCAGTGATACATGGATATGCACAGCAACCATTGTATGAAGTGCTTATACAATTTTGGTGTAGTGATCCCTGTAAAGTAGTGAACCACAGCAGGAGCTCAACACACATTAACTGCTAAGGTAACTAGTTATCTTTGTGGTGACCAAGATGAAAGAAGAGCAGATGAGACGCTACAAATGATACAATCATGAGAAATTTTGTGTCTGTATTGACTTGGGGCAGCACCAATGTTTGACCTCTATAAGGATTATTTAATAAGAAAAATAAACAATGGCAAGGGGCTAACAAAAGACCTTAAATTGTGATGTCATTGATGAAGCCATTTTGAAATAAGACAGAGCAAGCTAAGTATACGAGATTTTGTTTTTGTTTTTGTTTTTTGGTTTGGTTTGATCTTTGGGGTTTTTGTTTTAGTTTTTTGCTATTTACAGAAGTGTTCCTACCCGGAAATAAATGACAGTGAATTTGGCATTTTAATAGCACTACAGCGATTTTGCTCAATGTACATACTATCAAACTGTTCTTTAAATATGTTTCTTTCTACCCACACCACAGTACATTTCTCAGATCTCATAAGAGAAGTTTCTTTGTGCAGCAAGTGGTAGATAATGTAGAAAATCATGACTTAATCAAAGCACAAAGAATGTGTCAGTAAAGGCCAGCTGTGGTTTCACACACCTTTAATGTCAGCACTCAGGAGGCAGAGGCAGGTAGATCAATGTTAGTTCAAGGCCAGCCTGGTCTACAAAGTGAGTCTAGGACAGCCAAGGATACACACAGAAACCCTGTCTCAAAAAAAAAAAAAAAAAAAAAAAGAATGTATCAGCTATAAATGTAACATTTCTGTCAACTCTCACAGTTCCTAGGAACCATCTCAAAAAAAAAGGGTTGAAATGCCTTAAGAAATAAACACCAGGGAGGAACTGAATAGAGAGATGTCCTCTGGACATGACAAGATCACTTGACTCATGAAATCACTGCAGCTGTGGTGGCTTGCACAAAACAGTCACTGGATCAAGCCAGTCAGTATTTCAGCATGGAGAGAGAATGGAGTGACAAGTTCCACCCCTAAATGAGCTACAGACAGTTGATAGTCACAGAGGAAGGGATGGCCAGTTTTCTTTAAGGGTGTGACCCCTAGTAGGTTGATCATTGTCCAGTAGATGGCCCCACCCCCATGAATATGTGGGCAACTTAATTTGGACTAAGTGGGTTATTAACAAAAAAAAAAAAGAGGACCCAATTTTGGGTAGGGGTAGGAGATGGACCTTAAAAGACTTAAATGGAGCCCTGAGTGGTAAATATGACCAAATGGCATTGTATGAAATTCTCAAAAAATTAGGGAAAAAACATTGTATTAAAAAAAATAAGGAACACATACAGTTGCTTGTTCAGTAATATTTCTCAGACTGTTGACATTGCCCCCCCCCATATGTGTGTGGTGTGTGCGTGTGCATGCGCACGTGTGCGCAGTGCATGCATGCTTATGCAAAATGTAATACTGTACCTAAAGAAAATTGGTAGTAATAACATAAATGCATATGAGGACTAAAGTCACACTTAAGGATAGTATAGGCAAAGCCCCTATATAATCCATGGACTTTGGTGGATAGGAATACTGAGGTTGTGCTAAAAAAAAATAAAAAATAAAAATAAAAATATAAAATAAAAAATAAAGCTAAAGCTTAAACTCAGTTCTACTGTGCAGAAGGGCATGATCTTGGGAAAGTCACATCACCTCTCTAGGTCTCTGCATATTTATGTAACAGATGACGGCTGTGATGGGTCACGTGACCTCTTTCTATTTATAAATGTTCAGGTGCTCACTCCTGGGCAGAGGGTGAGAAAGAACTGTGTGAGGCAGCTGCTGTCACTCAATATAGAAGAGGATCCTGAAAATCTTCAAAGACTCGCAAGTATTTAGTCTAGTCCTGAACTCCTTTGTTTAGATTTTCATATTTCAACAAGAAATATCGCAAAAGCCGTGCGCAGATGCACATTGTATGCAGAAGTGTAACCAGTGTTTATTTGTTAAGTATTGTTGGGGCCACTAGAAAAAAAAGTGTTTAACAAGAATAATTGGGACAGTTCATACTTCGAGTCTTTTTAAAATGTTATGCTAATAACATAATAACATATACATATTACATGCTCACATATGGGAATTTGGAGCAAGTCTCAATTTGCTCAGTAAAGTAAGATGTCAAATGAACAGTCAGTCATGAACTTCCAGCATTAGCATCTCTATTTGCAATTTAATGAAAGATCATTTAGATTTATAACATGTAAATAAGACCCAAATTTAGTTTACCTCCTCTCCTTCCAACTCTAGATCATCTGTTTTTAGTCTGTCTCTTAAGTACAAATGTTCAGGACAAACAAGAGAAAGGATCTGGATGTGGTCACAAATACGTTACTGCATCTGAGAAGATTTTCTAAGATGTGGATGAAATGATGAACCCTTGTCCCAAGCCAACATTGTCCTGGGCTTCTTGGATAAAGAAAGTCTTCTTTCAGATATGTTCCTTACCTACATGAAATCACTAATTTAATCATTGTCTTACTCGGTGTTCTATTGCTGTGAAAAGACACCATGG
Organism: Acomys minous; assembly: GCF_964271855.1. Taxonomy (NCBI): domain Eukaryota; kingdom Metazoa; phylum Chordata; class Mammalia; order Rodentia; family Muridae; genus Acomys; species Acomys minous. Next base: position 65,782,628 of record NC_140495.1, on the reverse strand, counting down.
CCATAGCAACTCTTAAAAGGAAAAGCATTTCATTGGGACTGGTTTGTAGTTTCAGAGGTTTAGTAAATATCAACATGGCAAGAAGCATGGTGGCAAGCAGGCAGACATGGTGCTGGAAAGGAGCTGAGAGTTCTACGTAAGGATCTTCAGGAAGCAGGAAGAGAGAGACAGTGGGCCTGGCTTGAGGGTTTGAAACCTCAATCCCCACCCCACAATTCCTCCAACAAGGCCACAACTACTAATCCTAATTAAGTGTAGTACTTCCTAATGAGAAAGTACTCAATGTAAAGGCTGATAGCATTCCTATTCAATCCACTGCAATCATCAATGTCAAGTAAAGTTTGAGTGTCAACCAAATTAATTCAAATTATTTTGAAAAGTATTTCCAGATTGACTTTGGGTAATAGCAATGCCAAGTAAATTCAGTGATTCAAGTGATGGTGATGAAACACTCAGGCACACAAACACACACGCATATACATACATGTACACATATATACACATACATAAACATATATACCCATACAAATGTACACATATATACACATATGCACTTGTGCACACACATACACACACATAAATACACATTCAGGAAGGCATACATACACACATCTGAATACATTATGTAAGGCTAGTTTCTAATTTGCGTTTAGACTTGTAATATGCTCCTGTCCTAGTTTGTTTTCTATTGCTACTATAAACACCATAATCAAAATCAATTTGGGAAGAAAGAGTTTATTTGTCTTACAGAGTCCATTATGAAAGGCAGCTGAGGCAGGAACCTGGAGGCAGAAACTAAAGCAGAGGCATTGCAAAAATGCTTAATTGCCTACTTTCTATTGTTTTCCCATTTCTTTCTTACGTATCCCAGGACGTCATGTTCAGGGGCATTACAGGCCACAGTGGACTGGAATATCCCACATCAATCTATAATCAAAAAATGCACCCCAGACATGCCTACAGACCAATCTGATGGAGGTGTTTTCTCAAATAAATTTCCTCTTCCCATATAACTCTAGCTTGCATCAAGTTGACAAGAAACTAACTAGCACAACTACTAAATTCCCACAGTTGTAGAAATTTCCACTTGACTCTTACATGCAGAAAGAGAAGTAAACACACACACACACACATACACAGGGATTGGTAGTGGGACATTTACATTGTGTCAGTTGCTCTGTAAATTCTTCTGCACAGTGAGAGCAATAATATGGCTCCAGCACAAGGTTTGTGAGATATATTTAATGTATCAGAAGAACGCATCTACATTAATGTCATTCATTGATTTTGTGTATAACTTGTTACCACTTTCAAAAGTAGAGGAAAACATTATTATTTTTATTTTTTGGTTTTTTTGAGACAAAGTTTATCTGTGTAGCCTTGCCTGTCCTCAAACTTGCTCTGTAGACCAGGCTGACCTCAAACTCATAGAAGTCTGCCTGTCTCTGTCTCCTAAATGCTAGGATTAAAAGTGTGTGCCATCACTGCCCAAAAAACAATATATTTATTAAGAGAGGAGATAATGTTAAGCTTGGGATACCCTGATAAATGTGTGTCATCATGAGGAATGCATCAAACATAATCAGTAGAAAGAGACTATAATAATGAAAGCCAAGGACTCTAAATTAAGCAACATAGTTGAAATTCCAAAAGACAACTGGAAAATGCACTTTATGCAAGAGGAAGGTGGGTATAAATGTTATCATAAGATACCTGGATGTTACACAGATGTCTAGCTATGTTGCTACACTATGGCATAATGAACACAGGGTCAAGGTCACCAAGGACTCTCTTGGGTACAAATACAAGTCATTTACTAAGAATGGGAATTTAAAGCTATAAAAACTGTGATATTAGATGTCTCTTTGGCACATACACTGTAGAGATGTCTCACCATGGAAGGAAACTGCGTAAACTGAGAGATGATAGCTACTCTTCATTTCGTGTTATATATGAATACACTGAGGAAAAACATGTTTGATTTTAGATTGTAAACCTGTGCTTATTATTCATTGATAAGTGACATGGAGAATTGTGAATAGTCATTGAGAAAATTGTGCAGCCTCAGATTCTCAGTATACTCTGTGCTACTATAACAGATTACCTAGGATTAGGAAGTTTATAATAAATACACTTTTCTTTCTGTTAGTCCTGGGGGTAAGACATTCTAAACTCAAGACATTGGCCTCTAATGAAGGCCTGGTTGTGTGTTCGTGTGGCAGAAGAACAAGGACGCAGGACATTGTGCAATCAAATTGCAAATGCCTGAATTTTGGTGAGGACGTTCTCAAACACAAACACTTGTCTTGGGAGAACTGTAAATAAGGCCACTGCCTTTTGTGCCCTCATCTCTGAAACAGCAGAATGGCAGACCTCTCTCTGTATCCAACTTAGGTCTATGAGTAAACAAGAAGAGAATAATGAGCCAGAATGTCTTTTAGACATGTAAAATTAGCTTATTCAAGAACCACTCTACACTCAAGACGGCCCCTCATAACCAGAACCCAGTGACATCACTCACTCAAGATAACCAGAAACAGTCCTACAATCCTGTGATGCCCACTAAACAAAATATAAACAGAGCCCAAGAGCAATGCTTTGTTCTGCACTGCTGGGTAGATACGTCCTAAAGCTGCCCTGTACCCAAAGAGCCTCCCCCAAGATCCTGACCCTCAAATCAGAAACTTCTATTACAGGCTGGACCTGATCTTCAGCTAAGATATGTCACACGAGTGAGCAACCTTGAGGGGCCAAGCTTAGGACCAAGGAAATGGTCACAGTATTGGCTAACGCATGTTATACTGATGTCTTCTCACCCACTGATGGAACCAAAACTAAATGGAAAGCAGCAGCTTATGCATGGAGAATAGAATGGCTATTATTAAGGAAAGAACCACCAAATTAGCACAGCATACTGAACTAATATCAGCCCTATTGTCTCTAATACAAGTAAGGAGGGCAAAAAGGAAATCTAGATCTTCTCCTATTCATGCTGTGTCTGCAACGATATCGTTATATGATCATCAAAATGGAGGGATGGATGGAAGTGGCAAGAGTGAGCAAAGACATGGAACTTATGCAGCCCATGTAGATGCCCACACAAGCGGGACAGACAAGATATCTAAAAATAATGAGGTAGTGGGGAAATTGGCATCATGCTCAATTAAGACTAGAATACAATAGTCTACAATAACAAATAAACCAAGAGTAAAGAATGATACTGGTGACTTACCATACTGCATCTGGGTGGATTCCTACCAGAATTCTGGGATCATGAACACTTCATCCTAAACCTCACACGTGCCAGGAATTCATTCTATGTTCAATATGCTTGTTGGGAAGACAGTTTGGACTAGCTATTGCAATGAATGGAGAAAGGCTAATGCCCATTTTATAGCAATTTTGAGAACCATAGTCAGCAATGACCACAAAAATCTGAAAACACCAATTTTAAGGAAAGAAACCCACCGAAATGCCATTTAACACATATTTGGAGAACTATCACAGCAGCATCAGCTATCAACTACTTCCAGTGGAGAGAAATGTCTCTTAAGTCACCCTTGCTCTTTAAAATGAATAACAGGGGGAAAAAAGATTTGAGATGCCAGACATGGGAAACTTTAAGTTTGATTGTGAAACAGAAGAAAACACAAAATTCCTCTCAGCATTTTTAGCACAATACATATGGGAGATGTAACCTGTGTTTGGCTACCAGTACAGTAAAACTACTGGGATTTCAATTATCCGGACTGAGACCAGAATAAGGAGGCAGAACACTTGCCTGATAAGACATCAACATCAACCAAAATAAACCCATGTAAACCTATGATTCAGCAGAACTCTAGTGTTGACCCAGACAATGAGAGAAGTATACCATGGAAGCATTTCCTCTCTTGGAATGCAATTCCACCACCATAAGAATTCAAATGCCCAAGTTTAGTTTTTTAGACTATATCCAAAACTAAATAGGTCAAACTGATTGTATTGTGTTTGGCCAAACCTACCCAATTATGGTAGAATGCCTTATGAAATAACCACCTGATATTGAAGGCAGAAAGTGACCCTCCCCCACTTATTAGTAGCTGGCTGGAAACTGCAGCATCGAGACACAACATTACAGATTTCCATTATGTTGACTGACCCACATGCTCCTAGTTGACCCTGCTCAACTTAGGATGATGCTCTACTCTGATTGGCTTAGCTCAGAGATTATAGTTACAACCCTGTTATTTCCCACACCCTTTTACAACATTTTTGTTTAAATGTGATTTGAGTTACCTTTTATTCCTGAACATGTTCTTTAAGTGGGCGTATACTAAATCTGAAGAAAATATTAACTTGGGAAAATATGCATATGCCATATGGAATCATGGCGATATCCCATGATCTACATTGTTTTGATTATTTTGATGAACAGTTGTATGTTTTAGCCTGATATTTATTTTCCTGCATTTACTTGTCTATTAGTGATTGGAATATTTATTGCAAACTTTTCCCATACCTGTGATGGCCCCAATATTCAAATTGCTGGGAAATTGTTAATAATTCTTATATGTTTGAATTTTTTATCTTAGCCATTCTGATGGGTGTAAGATGGAATCTCAGAGTTGTTTTGATTTGCATTTCCCTGATGATTAAGGAGGTTGAGCATTTCTTTAAGTGTTTCTCAGCCATTTGATATTCCTCTGTTGAGAATTCTCTGTTTAGTTCCAAGCCCCGTTTCTCAATTGGGTTATTTGGTTTGGTGGTGTTTAATTTCTTGAGTTCTTTATATATTTTGGATATTAGACCTTTGTCAGATGTAGGGTTGGTGAAGATCTTTTCCCAGTCTGTAGGCTGTCGCTTTGTTCCCTTGACAGTGTCTCCTGCCTTACAGAAGCTTCTCAGCCTCATGAGGTCCCATTTATTAATTGTTGACATTAATGTCTGGGCTGTTGGTGTTCTGTTCAGGAAGTTGTCTCCTGTGCCAATATGTTCCAGGCTCTTCCCCACTTTTTCTTCTAAGTGACTTAGTGTCTCTGGTTTTATGTTGAGGTCTTTAATCCACTTGGATTTGAGTTTTGTACAAGGTGACAAATATGGGTCCAGTTGCATTTTTTTACACATAGACATCCAGTTAGACCAGCACCATTTGTTGAAGATGCTATCTTTTTTCCATCGAATGGATTTGGCTTCTTTGTCGAAAATCAAATGCCCATATGTGTGTGGATTCATATCTGGGTCTTCGATTCGATTCCACTGATCAACCACATGCTGGTGAGGATGTGGGGAGAGAGAAACACTCCTTCATTGCTGGTGGGAATGCAAACTAGTACAACCACTTTGGAAATCTATCTGGTGCTATCTCAGAAAAATGGGAATAGGGCTTCCTCAAGACCCAGCTATTCCACTCCTTGGAATATACCCAGAAGATGCTCCAGCACACAACAAGAAAATTTGCTCAACCATGTTCATAGCAGCCTTATTCATAATAGCCAGAACATGGAAACAGCCTAAGTGTTCCTCAGTAGAAGAATGGATAAAGAAACTGTGGTACATATACGCTATGGAATACTACTCAGCTATTAAAAACAAGGAATTCCCGAAATTTGTGGACAAATGGATTGAGCTAGAAATGATCATAATGAGTGAGTTAAGCCAGAAGCAGAAAGACTCCAATGGTATATACTCATTTATATCTGCATACTAGCCCAAGGGGCATGTCCCACGAAAGCCTTCACCTACCAGGAAACTGAGACAGAGGGGAGGACATTCTATTGGGACTCTAGATGAGAGAAGCATGGGAGAATAACAAAGTAGAAGGATCCAGAGGGTCCTAGAAACCTACAAGTAGAACATTATGATAAGCAGATTTGGGCACAGGGGTCCCGCTCAAACTAAGGCACCAGCCAAGGACAATACAGGCGATAAACCTTAAACCCCTACCCAGATCTAGCCAATGATCAGAACATTCTCCACAGTAGAGTGGAGAGTAGGATATGACTTTCTCACATACTCTGGTGCCTCACCTTTGACCATGTCCCCTGGAGGGGGAGACCTGGTGGCACTCAGAGGAAGGACAGCAGGTTACCAAGAAGAGACTTGATACCCTATGAGCATATACAGGGGGAGGTAATCCCCCTCAGGAACAGTCATAGGGGAGGGGAATAAGGGGAAAATGGGAGGGAGGGAAGAATGGGAGGATACAAGGGATGGGATAACCATTGAGATGTAACAAGAATAAAGTAATAAAGGAAAAAAATGAAAAAAATAATAATTCTTATATGTGATCCTCATTAGTACTATGTATGCCTCAAGAACCCGGGGACAGAATGTACTGAGCATAGTAGAAATGCCTTGTAGGTATATAAAAAATAGCTTAGACAGGAACTCCACTACACCCAAGGCTGCACCAGATAACTCAAGCCCAGTGAAATCACTCACTCAAGATAACCAGACACAGTCCTAGAGCCCCATGATACCTGCCAGACAGTATACAGGCAGAGCCTAAGAGCAACGCTCTGCTCTGCACATCTAAAGAGATGCTACCTTGACCTGCCCTGTGGCTGGAAAGTGTCCCCTAGAATCCTGACCCTCAAATCAGAGTCTTCTGTTAGAGACAGGATATTGAGCTTCAGGTAAAATACGGCTCACAGTTGAGCAGCCTTGGAGAGATAGGCGTAGTTAGGAATTTAGAGTGTAAACTTTGTGTGATGACCCTCAGTATAATAAAATATAACTGTCCTTATACTAAGAATGAGCATCTACTTCTCACTTGTGACAAACAGTATGTCTCATTTACACTCAATCAAACGTTTTAGTTGTGTGAACCACAAGTTCTCTACCTAGTTCTCCCATAAAATGAATAACTTGAAGGACACATCTGCTGAACAAATCACAGTTACCATACTATAGCCATGTTTTCAGCCATGGAAACATCACATCCAGTCAGAAATTACATCTGTTAGCTCCTGATGCTGGCTTCCAGGGTCTTGGGTTCCCTGCATAAAAAAAGATCATCTTCCACATTCCTCATCTGGTCTTTGTCTCATGGTTTCCAAAACAACACTTCATTCCAGAATCCCCCAACCTCCCTAGTTAATGAGGTCATCAGCCTCTGTCTCTGTTACTCAACCTTGTCCCTTTTAGTTGAAACTCATCCAAGCCAACATCTTTGATCATATAGATTTTTTCCTTTAGTTCCTTGCCCTTTTACAACCCCCACAAAAAGATCAGTTCAGCTTCTAGTCTCTAAATGAAAACATAGGACCAAAGGTTGGGTGTAGACTAATGGAAGAAATTCAAGGTGGGAATGTGTGGGTTATACCATTGACAAGGAAAGAAACTGCTCACTTAGCATCAGCTGTGCCAAATCTCTCTCTCTCTCTCTCTCTCTCTCTCTCTCTCTCTCTCTCTCTCTCTCTCTCTCTCTCTCTCCCTCTCTCTCTCTCCCTCTCTCTCTCTCTCTCTCTCCTTCCCTCCCTCCTCCCTCCCTCCTCCTCCTCCCCCTCTCTCACTAATCCCTTAAGACACAGACAACCCTTTAAAGATAACTTCAAATGCACTAATAATGTAATTTCACAAAGACTTTCTTTCATGCATGATAGAAATAGGCCATTAAATTTGCATGTCGGAAGGAATGTTTTGGTAATTGCTTTGCTTAAGTACATTTAGTATATCATCTGTGAAACCACAGGAAAAAAAGGAGGACAGAGTAAATGATCCAGCTTGCCTTCTATGTGTAGACAGAGAGGAAGTCCCTGTTTCTATTAGCAGCATTATCTATGCTGCAATCTGACTATGCAAAGGAAACAGCACATTCACCCTTCTCTAGGGACCTTGTCTGCTTTGTACCAGAGCTCTCTGATCAGAAGCAGAAATGTTTGCAAAAGTGTACCTTGGAAAATTAAAGAGAGGAAGAAACAAAGAAAGAAAGAAACAAACAAAAAAACCAAAATTCCTTCAGCTAACTTAGTTTAAATTTTACTTTACTTGCTGAGTTTCCTTTTAGTAATTTATGAAGCTAGATATAAACCTTCCTCTATTAGGCCATTGCCTTTGGTGTGCTCAAATGGCAGATCTCTCTGTTTCCAACTTATATACATGACTAAACAACAACAGTATACTTTGTTCACACTCAATCCAAGGTCTTAGTTGTATGAACCACAAATTCTCTGCCTGGTTCTCTCTTTAAATGAATAACTGGAAGACATGTCTGTTGAGCAAATCACAATAGCCAGAAAGATGGGTCAACTGGTAAAGGCTCATGCAACCAAACCTGACAACCAGAGTTCAATCCATGGTACCCACAGGATAGGAGAGAATCTATTACGACAAGCTGGGAATGCACACACACACACACACACACACACACACACACACACACACACACACAACACCACAACACCACCCACATAGACACACACCCAACCTACTTATTCACACATATATACTACACATCACCACACACACGTTCACATACAACACAACACAGATAATCATACACACACACATACCACAACACACAACACACACAATTTAAACTAGGTATTTGGTATTTAATTTGTCAGCTTTTTTACATCACAGCAAGTTTCTGAACTAATGAGCTTATAGGAAATAGGTTGGCTATGGCTAATGATATTAAGGATTGCCGTCCACAGAACATATGGCAGAACCATGTTGCAAAGCCCATCACCACCTTATTGGAAAGTCAAAGAAAAACAACGGATCCCAACATTACCTTCAGCAACATACTCTCAATGACATAGGGACCGCCCACTAAGCCCTGCTTCTTAAAGATGCCATTGCTTCTCAATGGCATCATGCCAGGAAGCAAGCTTTACCATGTGGATCTTTGACTGGCAGGATCCAAAATAAAGGTTCCCTGCCATTTTTTAAAAAATATTATCTTATTTCACAAAGAACATCTGGAACCTATCCTCAGATATATATCAATTTCTGTTCATTTTTCCAGAGAAGAAAAAGCAAGCATTTATTCTAGTTCCTACCACTCTATTCCTGTGCAGTAACGTTGAGTACGACATTTATTATGTAAGCCAAGTGCTTTCTCTGTCTCTTGATTCAAAGTGCACGTCGTAAGACAGTGAGCTCTACTTCTGGGATTTTACAAAGCACAGAGTCTGCTTTCCACCTGGTTCATCAAGGAACTTTGAGGCAGGTTTTCCAGAAGAAAGCTTCCCCCAAAACACTCATTACAAGGAGATTCAGTTTTGGGAGACACAAATTCTGCTTATGCTTGTAAAAGCATAAGTCTAAAATTATGGTTAGACTAAAGGCCCTTCCCCGCAGCCTTTCTCAGGACTAATGAAGATACTGGTTTGAAAAGCTTTTTTTAAATTTAATTAATTATTTTGATTTAATTAATCCTTAAATGCTGTTTGTTTTATCCAATGTGTTATAGTGTCTAAATGGGTCTTATTTGTAAGGCACATAAAACTTTGTTTTGTTGCAAAGTATTATTTAAAATAGCTTGGACATGTTGAATCATTTAGTCTTGAAAACAGGCCAGTGAGGAAAACAAGGCTCAGGTTGAGTAATTAGCTTGCCCTAACTTTCACAGTTTGTCTGAGGGTTGACTAGTGACTGAAATGATGTGGAGAAGAACAGACACAAAGGCCTAAAACTAAGTCTGAGGAATTTTCCAGTGGCAGTTCTAAGATTCTTTAAAGATAGTCTGGATCTTATATCCATTTTCCATGTCTCCATCATACTCTTTCTCAATCTGAAACTTGTACAAATACTGGGAACTATTACTTTTTCTTCTCAGACATAGGTGACTACGTACTAAAGTTTTATAATGGTGCGTCAAGGTAACTTCCAAGCTACACATTAAATTCATACAACTTATTAGAAGACCGTGGGAAGAGAATAAAATGAGTGTTAAGTTGGTGAATTATGTAAAATGTTGCTTTTACATTACAGTGATATGTACAAAATTTTCAGATGATAGAACAGATATCACAATTTCTATAGCCAAATAAAAGACTTTGAAAAATTTTGACAGTGAAAAAGGAAAGTTGTATCTTGCCTGTGGCCCATGTTAATTGGAGATGCTGGGAAGTCCCAGTGCGTGCATGCGGTAGCAGTATCTAGTTAAGAATTAAAAGCAGACAGTCAAGCAAGTGAGATGCTCAGCAGCAAAGAGTCCTTGCTGCTCTTCTAGAGCACTTGAGTACAGTTCCTAGGACTCATGTCAAGAGACTCGCACACCCAATTACCCATGACACCAAGTCCAGGTGATATAATTTCCCCTTTTGGCTTCCAAAGGTGTATGCACACATATGTTATGCACAGACATATATAAAATACACATAGATAAAAATAAATCCTGTCTTGTCTCTTAAAAGGATTTGACAATAATGCTGCATTTCAGGGACTAGTGGGCACTACTCATGTGGTAAGTGGCAAACAGCGTCCTGATTCTCCTATTTCCCATTGGACATTACTTTATTTCCTTCTAGAACTTAGATTGGTATTTAAAAAAAAAAAGGACTATCAAGTCACATCTGGACCAATTCAGGACTGAGAATCTCATCCTCATCTGTTAGGAAGGAATATCATATCTGATAGACTATAACCACTATCATCTCTGAGAATTATCCTCAGCTGGCTGCTGGGGTCTGCCTCCCAAAAGGCCAACCATTGCCTGAATCTTGCCCAATGACTAAGCTGATATGGAGTAGAGCAGACACAAAGGCGAAGGCCTAAAACAAATTTTGGGGGGAAATCTCAAAAGTTGATCTAGTAAATCTACCAGTAGAAGGTCAAACATCAGTTGTGATCTCAGAGTAGGGCAGTCCTTCCTGCTTTGAGCTGTATTCCGTGCTTCTATAAGCATTTATCTTGAAGGTGTATTCTTCCGCAAGGCAGCATGCTCCTCCAGTCCATGTATCAGACCGTTTCCAGGAAGCAGGAATGTTAACAAGGGCAAACAACCGTAGTTTAAATCATTCAGATCCCATGGTGTCTATTTGACCCTGGCTCAAACAATAAAATAAGTGACATAAAAACACTAGCAAGATTCAGAGCACTTAAGCGCAGAGATGAATGTTGGCGAGGTCATCAAGTTTTCCAGTGCCAGGGAAGAATATACACAAGAGTAACTCTAAGTCGTAATCAAATGTCAGCATCAAAACCAGGGGGAAAAGTGAAGTCACTAGACCCTGGCTGTTCAAAACGAAGGCTTAGCCAGAGCCTTGTCACTCAAGAAGGCAGCTGACTTCAGGCAGGGAAATTTTCATGGGTTTAGAGCTACTGTGTGTTACAGGTATGACTCATATACTAATAGTCCTGATGCAAATGAGAAACTTGTTGACTGGTTCAAGAATATAGCAACATAATAGTTCAATGAAACAGAAGAAAACAGCCTAGCCCACTGATGAGCTGGTGCTGATGCTGTCTTAGTCATTTCCAGGGTGAGTCTTATTCTTATCCCTGATGACTGTGGGTTTCTTTACCTTCGCCTAACAGTAATAGAAGGTAAACATTTCCTGAAGATTCTAATTATGTGATGACAAAGGTAAAGATAGGCAGGCGGCTTAATGGTTCTCAGATTACTTAGTCTTCATGAGTCATGCTTTCCTTCTCTGTAAAAGGAAGGAGAGAATGGTTGCAACTCACACAGGGGACATGGAAACCATCATAAAAAAGAGGACACACAAATTCCTCTTGTCACAGAGAACCAGAATGGCCCTGTATCTTCTGGAGGTAAAAGGACTCTTCTGAACTCACTCCAACGGTTTTTGCCTGCACTAGATCTGCACAGGATGCATGCAGTCAGCCTTCCAGCAGAAGGGAGAGAGGAGATCACAATGCCCACCTCTAACTGATAGGGCTTCTGGGGAGAGAGTCTGTTTTCTTTAGTGATGAGGCCTCTGGTAGGTTATCTATGGCCTAGCAGATGGCAGCACAAATTGGATATGAGTTACAAAAAAAAAAAAAAAGAGAGAGAGAGAAAAATAGAAGACACAAGTTTAGGAGAGGTGAGGGGTGGTATCTGGAAAGAATTAGAAAGAGAAGGAGGGGTAAATATGATGAAAATATATTATGTGCATTATGAAATTCTCAAAGGACCAATAAAATACATTTTTTATTTGTACCAATGACTTACCACACATTAATTGATGCCATCATATGTGACAAAATTTATTTTTGGACTCTAAACGAGATGCTTACAAACAGATGAAATTCAGGCTGCAGAGATGTCTCAGTGATTAGTGCACTTGCTGCTCTTTCAGAAGACCCAGGTTTTGTTCCTCACATGTAGCTCATAACTGTGTGTTATTTCAGTTCCTGGGGATACTCCCTTCTGGCTCCCACAGACACTCCATGCTGGTGATGCACATGCACACATGCAGTCAAACTTTCGTACACATTTTTTAATAAAATGAAAAGGCAGTCAAAACAGTCATTTTAATTCACGTCTTAAGAAAGCGAAGAACTAACCCACGGAAAACATCACACAGTAAAGAATAAAAATCAACCTTGTAAAAGCTTTGGAAAGCAGGCTCTAGCTCATCGTGTCCTGACCGCTATGTGACAGCTAAGCTCTGACATCGCGGTGGGTGCCCTGCAGGGACTAACTGCCTCCAGAACCCAGCAGAAGAGCGACAATCAGGGTTCAGATGCTTTTAGCCTGAGGAATCCCACAGTTGCAAAGCTCCTGAACTGCTTGCTTCCTCTTGGTTTGGTGATCCTCGGCTCACCAGAGAAGAAGGATCGACAGTCAGCCACCTCCCAACGCTAGTCCAGGACTTGGTGACCTTTAAGGAAGTGTCTGGGCTCTTCACACAGGAGGAGTGGGGACGACTGAGCTCTTCCCAGAGAGCCTTGGATAGGGGTGTGATGCTGAAGAACTCCAACAACCTGGTCTCACTGGGATTCTTAGGAGCCAAAGCAGATCTGTTTATTCAGCTAGAAAAAGTGCCGGACATGGTGGCTCAAGCCTTTAATCCCAGCACTCGGGAGGCTGAGGCAGGCGGATTGCTGTGAGTTTGAGGCCAGCCTGGTCTACAAAGTGAGTCTAGGACAGCCAAGGCTACACAGAGAAACCCTGTCTCGAAAAACCAAAAACAAACAAACAAACAAAGAAAAAAAAGAAAGAAAGAAAGAAAGAAAAAGTGGAAGAACGCATGTCACAGGATGCTCCAGCGTTCTCGAATAGAATGGCCCGTGATTTTATCATTTTTGTGCCCTCATCAGATCCTTGTGGCTTTATGCTAGCTTTATAAACCCAGTTGGACCTGCCCTTAAAGGCTTTACAAGTATGGCTGCTGTGACACCTGTGAGTCAGTAGGTAGCAGAGAGAAGAGAAGCTATGTCTAAACCCAGTGTTCTGACCTGTGAATATCTGAATGATTAATAGCCTAACATTCCCTGAAAAAGAGAGGCTGAAAGAATGGACCACCAGTCCTGCACCAAAGCAGGCCCAGACAGGCTCCTGAGACAAACAATCGTCACATGGAGCTACTTGGGCAGACAAGGCAAGGAGCAAGCCCGAGATGACCATCAGACAGAAGCCCTGGGGCTTCCGGACAGAAGCTATGGGCTTGGAGCTATCCTAAGATGAGCATCAGTTTTCAGCACACTAGGGGTGGGAATGGACCATGCCCAAGATTACTGCTGCCTGGTACCATAACGCACAGATAGGGCATAGCTCTCCTGAGACCACTGACCCCAGACACTCAGCGACGCCCGGGACGCAACTAAGAGGAACAAGGGAAGTGGTGAAGAAATGAAAGAGAAAGAGAAAAAGAAGGATGTGTGCCAATGAAGAGAGGCAGAAATCAAGGGTAGTGAGTCTGATGTAAGTAACTGCTGATGCCACCTGGTACCATAGTGGGGTCCTGGCCTGTGCTACCATCGTTGCCCATGTCTGTGTACCTGGCAGTGCTGCAGCAGGAGTCTGTTACCACCAAAGGCCAAGCAGGTCTAGGCTGCCATCTGGAGAAATGTTGATGTCTGAAAGCTGATATGAATGATGTGAAATTCAAAGAGGGAGGGAGGGAGGAAAAGAGAGGGATGGAGAGACAGAGGGAGGGATGGAGAGACAGAGGGACCAAAGGGATGGATGGAGGGAAGGAGTTTGGTTTGGAACAGCAGACTTGCCAGGTCAGTCAGAGGGGAATGAGGAAGACAAAATGTAAGTTAACAGGGATGACATTTGCAAACTGTGACCCATTTGGATGTTCATTTAAATCAGCAACATAATTATGCAAAACTCAATCCTAAGGGATTATAGGGCTGGGGATTCTTAAAAGGCTCAAGGTAATCCAAAACATGAAAGGGCTACATCCTCAGAGATATAGCTCCCACTGTAGGAAAAAATATATTTTGTTTTTTTTAACTAGGTTTGCATGTGCCATGTCCTAGACCCCTCAGAGGCTTTACATACAAATATTCATGCTACATTTGTGTGGAGGATTCCACAAACTACAAGGATTAAAGATGAGCTGGAAGTAACAAAGGAGCAGGCTGCAATGCTTTCACTGAAATAAGAAACAAACAAACAAAAACCAATAGTGTTTAATAGACTTTAAGTTACAATGGGAAATATAAGACATAAATGCAAGATTGGAAACTATAGAAAAATTACCATGAACTTGAAAACACTGGCCTCTTGAGAAATGAAGAGCAAAATAACTAAAAAAAGAAAAAAGAAAAACCACTTCTAGCAAGTCCCAACCATTGTTTATAAGGATCCCAGTGCAGGAATTGGGGGACAGCAAGGATCTAGTGGAGAAATACTATGAATCAAAGAATATCCTCAGGCTGAGAAAGTGACTCAATTGTACATTAAAGTGCTTTGTATCAGCGTGAACAACCTGAATTCAAATCCCAGCAGAGACAATATCTCAAAAAGATAAAGTGAAGAGTGATTGAGAAAAACATCTAAATGTCAACCTGGGGCCTACACACACACACACACACACACACACACACACACACACACACACACACACGAACAAATGTATACTTGTAACCACACCTGTGCCTCCTTGCAAATGTGTACAGAGAGAGAGAGAGAGAGAGAGAGAGAGAGAGAGAGAGAGAGAGAGAGAGAGAGGAGAGAGAAAAGAAGAAGAAGAAGAAGAAGAAGAAGAAGAAGAAGAAGAAGAAGAAGAAGAAGAAGAAGAAGAGAAGAGGAAATGTTTTTGGCCTTTTATGTGTATTTTCATGACATCTTTGCAAAAACATGTTATCCTTTGCACATCTATTACAATATCCATATAAGCTTTGGTAAGGTTACATTATAATTTTTAAAATGAGCATTTGTAAGTACTCCTGGCAGCCACAGTGGCAAGTGAAGCAGGTGGCTGATTCTCAGACCTTCACTCTCTCCTCTCCTCTAAACCCTATCCCTTAGGCTCATCCTCAGCTCTGTAGCACATTGCCCACTGTGACCTCCCCTTCCTCTGTTCTCCCATGCAGATCTTCTACAGCTTGCCTCACGACCCCACCCCTTTGTCTGCACTACCTGTTTCCACAGGCACCCCCTGGGAACATGCCAGGCACACCATCCAGGAAAACACACAGGCAATCTTCAGATCTTCATTCCCACTCCACTGCTCCAAACCCAAACTCTCAGTCTCATCCCAGCTCTGTAGGAGACTACCATCTATGGCCTCTGCTCCCTCTCTGTCCCAATTACAAGTGGACTATGCAGACTCTGGTGGCACACCCTGCTTTCCTCCCTCCCTCCGATAAATCTCCTCAGCGCCTCCCTTTCCCTTTCTATCTCATCTCTATCCCTTAACATCAACATCCAATACCAAGAAACTCATTCTAACAACAACTACCAGTGGCCACACCTGGCAGCATCTCAAGAGCATTCCTGAACATAAAAACACGACACTCTCCTATGAACCAGAAAGGGCAACAGAAACTAACAAACAAAACACTCACTAAAAGAAAAAAGAAAAAAGAAAAAAAAAAGACAAGACCAGAGATCAGCACCTAGAATTACAATCATCCCAAACCCACATGCCTAAAGGTCGGCATAAAAATACCAACAATAACAGCGAGGAGAATATATTTCCACTGAAGCCAAGGACTGCTATGGTAGTCCCTAAAAAATGCAGTATAACCAAGGCACAAGGTAAGGACTTCAAAATAGCCTTTAAATGTGTTAGAGGTCCTAAAGAGGAAATGAATAATTCCTTAAGGAATTTATCAAAACAGAAACAGTGGGGAGAAATGAAGAAAATAGTCCAGGACTTGCCTGTGGAAGTGGAATCAATAAAGACATTGGAAATGAAAAATTTAGGAACTTGAACAGGAAACTCAGAGGCAAGACTCACCAGCAGAATGCAAGAGATGAAAAAGGGGAGCTCAAGCATTAAAGGCAAGACAGAAGAAATATATTCCTTGGCAATAAATAAATAAAGGTTAAACCTAAAAGATGCAGGTATAAAATGTCCAAGAAACTACTATAAAAGTACCAAATTTATGAATAATGAGAATAGAGGAAGGAAGAAGAAACCTAGCTTAAAGAAACAAAATATTTTCAACAAATCATACAAGACAAATTCCCCAATCTAAGGAAGGATGTGCCTATCAAGGATCAAAAACATATAGAACAACAAAGAAAGAGAACCAGAAAAGGAATTCCCTATGTCACATAAAAATAAAAACACTAAACGTAAAGAACAAAGAAAGCTAATTAAAATCTGCAAAGGAAATAGGAAGAATGACACATAAAAGCAGTCCTATTACAATTTCTTTTTCAATGGAGACCTTAAAAGCCAGATGGGCTTAGGCAGATATTCTACAAACTCTGAGACCACTGATACCAGATCAGACTATTATACCCAGCAAAACTTTTAATCACAATAGATGGAGAAAAAAGACATTCCTTAATAAAATCAAATTTAATCAAAATATACCCACAC
Source organism: Acomys minous (assembly GCF_964271855.1). Classification (NCBI taxonomy): domain Eukaryota; kingdom Metazoa; phylum Chordata; class Mammalia; order Rodentia; family Muridae; genus Acomys; species Acomys minous. Next base: position 65,765,739 of record NC_140495.1, on the reverse strand, counting down.
ATACAGCTCTATAGAAGGCTCTAGAAGGAAAGCTTAACCTAAAAATGTTAACTACACCTGAGAAAACTCAAAGAATAAATAATATCAGATCAGAAAATCAAAATAAGGAGGAAGAAAACACCTATACCAAGCCAACAAGCACAGCTCTTTGATAACCCTTACTATATAGTTCCAACTGCACAATGAAGACACAGAATAATAGAATGTATTGAAATGGAATACCCATCCTTCTGCTGTATCCAAGAAACACATATTAACATAAAGGCTAGATATCACTCAGGGTAAAAGAATGGAAAAAAAGATATTCCAAGCAAATGGAATTAGGAAGCAAGCTGCTGTAGCCATTTTAGTAGCTGTCAAATACTCTCCTTTCTCTTCAGATTATATAGATCATATAAATCTTTCACCTATTAATATCTGTCAAAATAGACTTCAAACCAAAATGAGTCAGATGTGACAGAGAAAGACACTACATACTCATCCAATGAAAAGTCCACCAATAGGATATCGCAGCTTTTAATATCTATGTACCAAATACAAGGACACAAAAATTCATAAAAGAAACGTTACTATGGTTTAAATCACACCCTGATACTGAGTGACTTCAATAACCCACTCTTGTCAATATACAAGCCATCCATAAACAATTAAACAGAAAGATTCTGGAACTAAATAAAATCATAAACCATATGGAGCTAACATTTTATAGTACATTTCACCCAAGCACCAAAGAATATACATGCTTCTTATAACATCATGGAACAGTCCCCAAAACTGATCAAATAGTTGAAAACAAAGTAACAAGATAACACCCTGCATCCTATCTGACCACCACAAGTTGAAGCTGGATATCAGCAGCAGAAACAATAAGAAGCTTAACGACTCATAGAAAACTGAACAACTCTCTCATGAATTTTTTTAAAAAATGGGTCAAGAAAGAAATATAAAACTTTCTAAAACTAAATGAAACTGAAAGCACAACATATACACGTATATGGGACAAAATGAAGATGGCTCTAAGAGTCAGGTTCATAACACTAAATGTCTATATGTGTGGATATAGATATAGATAAATATATGAAAAGATCTCATAGTAGTAACTTAACAGTACACTTGAAAAATCTGAAACAAAAGAAAGAAATTGCACCTTCAAAAAAAAAATCAGTTGGCAAGAAATAGTCAAACTCACGGCTGAAATCAGTAAGTTACAAACATATAAAAAATGATACAAAAAACTAATTAAACAGAGTTTTTTGAGATAATCAAGAAAATTAACAAACTGTTAGCCAAATTAACTCAAAGACAGAGGGAGAAGATTCAACTTAATGAAATTAGAAACAAAAGGAAATAACAGACACAAAAGAAATCCAGAGAGTCGTAGGACATACTTCAAAACCTGTACAACACAAACTTGCAAATTCTAAAAGAAATAGATAATTATCTCAATATACACACCAGCCAACATTAAATGAGGATAAGATAAGCAATTTAAACAGACCTATAATACATAGGGAAATAGAAGCAGTAATTAAAAGTCTTCCAAACAAAAACTAAAACCTAGAATGAGGTGGTTTTAGAAGAGACTACTACCAGACTTTCAAAGAAGGGTTAACCTCAATATAACTCAAATTATTCAAAAAATTGAAAAGAAGGAGCATTGCCCAAGTCTTTTTATGAAGCCACAGTTACTCTGAACTCCAAAAATCATTAAGACCCAACAAAGAAGCATTACAGTCTATTTTCCCTCATTAAGGTGGATGCAAAAATCTCAATAAAATACTTGCAAACAGAATCCAAGAATATATCAACAAGACCATCCAACATGAATAAGTGGGTTCCATTCCACAGACGCAGGAATAATTCAACATACATAAATCAATAAATATAAATCACAATGAAAACAGACTAGAAGACAAAAATCATATGATCATCTCACTAGATGCAGAAAGGATTTTTACACAGTCCTTCATAATAAAAGTCCTGGGAATTAGGGATACAAGAGACATACCTCAAATAAGAAAGTCAAATTACAGCAAGCCTATAGTCAACATCAATTTCAATGAGGAGAAACTCAAAGTATTTCTCTCTATATCAAGATCAAGACAAAGTTGTCAATTCTCTCCATACCTGTTCAATATAGTGCTTAAAGTCTTAGCTAGAGCAATCAAATAATGGAAAGAGATAAAGGGGATAGAAACAGAAAGGGAAGAAGACAAAGTATCATTATTTAGAGATTTTATCATAGCATATATAACTGTCACTAAAAATTCTGCCAAGACAAGAAACTCTTACAACTGCTAAGTACTTTCTGTAAAGTAACAAGCTACAAAAATAACACACAAAAAAATCATTAACTTTCTTATACACAAACAACAAACAGACTGAGAAAGAAATTAGAGAAACAATTCCATTCACAGTAGCTTTGAATAACATAAAAATATTTCAGGGTAATTCTAACTAAGCAATGAAAGACTTATATGAGAAAGAAACCGTAGGAGATACCAGAAGATGAAAAGATCTTCCATCCTTATGGATTGATAGAATTAATATAGTAAAAATGCCATCCTACCAAAAAGAAATCTACAGAGTCAATGCAGTCTCCATCAAAACGGCAACACAATCATTCACAGAAATTGCAAGAACAATTTTCAGCTTCATAAGGAAGCACACACACAAAACAAAGCAAACAAAACAGGATGGCTAAAACACTCCTAAATGATACAAGAACTTCTGGAGGTATCACTATCTCTTATCTGAAACTGTACTACAGAGCTATAGTAATAAAACCAGCATGGTACTGACACACAGACAGACATATTGCTCAATGTAATCTATTTGAAGTCCCTGAAATAAGCCTATACACTTTTGGACATATGAATTTTGATTTAAAAAAAAACAGTAATACACATTAGAAAAAAAAAAAACCAGCATCTTCAGCAAATGGTGCTGTTCAAAGTGGATGGTTTCAGGTGAGAAAATAAAAACAGGCCCATATTTGTCATCCTGAGCTAACCTCTATTCTAGATGGATCAAAGATCTTAACATAAAGCTAGATACACTGGTTGTGATGGCAGGGAAACTGGGGGATACTCTTGAACTCATTGGCACAGGAAACTAGTTCCTAAACAGAACACCAATAGCACTGTCACTAGATACAACAATGAATAAATTATACCTTGCAAGGACCAAACTAATGCCATGTGTTCTGTAACTAATGCTATGACTGTAAGTTCTCTGAGAACTTGTCTTCTAGGTGACCCTCACTTCTCCCTGCATTCCAAGAGTGAACATATACTGCTGTAACTGCACCTGCCAGCCGTCTCCAGAAACTCCACCAGAATGATTAGATACAGTCAGCATCCAATGTTCCTCTGAGATTAAAAAAAAAAAAAAAAAACCTTCCCCTCAAGACTCAGCCTCCACCCAACCTGCCTAAAGGTGGACACTCCTGTGACCCACAACTTCCTCTTGCGATCCAGCCTCCACCCAACCCACCTGAAGGTCAACATTCCTGTGGCCCATGGTTTTTCCTCTTGATCAGCCCATTGCCCTTCAAGCTCTTCACCACTCTACTATGCTGTTGCATCAGGAAGGATTGTAGTCTGAGCTTGAGTCCCTAATACAGGACCCTAATACAGAAATACTACTCTCAAACATGACGACTTGAGTCTAGTGCCATCCACCTCCCACTTAAATACTGGGCTGCTGCTGAGTCCTTGGTAAAGAGGCTTCTCCTAAGCATGAAAAGCCCTCTGGGGATCCTTGAGGTTATTAGATCCTTGCTGGTTCAAAACACCTGAGCCCTCAACACACCCTGCTCCCCACTTGGTGGGAACGAGATTGCCAAGGTATGCCTACTTCCTCCTTATCTTTTAAAATGTCCCCACCACTTGCACTGAACCAGCACCTAGATGACACTGGAATGGCAGGGTTTTTGGGGTGGTTGCCATTTGACCTTGGTGAAGGCTTTTTCCAGCTTGCAATCTGATCGCAAGCCTGGCCTTGTAGGCATGCTTTGTCTGCCTATCTTAAAATGTATTAATGTATGTGGCCACTATATGTTTGATTTTAAATGTACCAATTTATTATGTTCTACACACCTTGCTTGTAAATTATTGGTTATTGAAGATGGTTAACAAAAAAAATTCTTTAACATCAGTAACAAAAGTTTAACTTAACCTTTTAAGTTAGAGTTGGAGCCATTCAAAGCCACAAGTGGCATAAGCCAACAGGTCTCTGAAAGTAATTTTAAATTAAGGTTTTTTGTAATTATTGTGCTGATTTAAAACTAGACTTATAAAAGATAAGATTTAAAACAATGTTTCTTTAATAAGGTATTAAAGCTGCATATCCAGGCTATATATCTTAAGATTATATTGTGAACTCTTATCCAAAGATTTATAATTTGATTATTAGATGTGATGTTTAAAATGTAAGTTCAAATGCTCGTTTAAAAGGTACTTATAAGTTTAAAAATATTAATTTTAGAGATATTCAACTGAATTGTTTACACTGTTAAAATTTTGGGTTTTGTCTTCTAAATTTATGGTTATTATATTCTATCTTCACTCAAAAAGTAAAAATCTCTGCCTTAGGGATATGTTTTGCTTTATTTTCTGAATATGGCTATGTTTTTAATTGCCCAACACAGCCTCCAACACCAGGTGGCTGGCCACCATGTTGATTCAGTGATTAAAATGAGTGGGGCCATAACCTCACCACTGTCTTGTCTAAGGGCAGTCACATGGCTGGGATCCACCTTGTCATAGCCTGTCCACCATCTTGGCTAAGGGTAGTCACAAGGCTGGTAGCCAGTTTGTTTGTGAGAGACTCAAGCCTCTCTATTGAAGGCTGCCAACCACATTCAGTTGCCTTGCTCAGCACCAAAAGCAACCTCTTTCCTTTAAGCTAGCTTTTGCTATTCAGTCTTAATGATAAAATGTGACAAAATCAGCAAGATTGCCAGTCCATCAATGAACTGTATCTATAATCAAAAGTTTGCTTTTGCTGCGTCAAGATTACCCAGATCGTGAGACCCCCAAAAAGACCACCAGGACTCAATACTGATGTAACAAATACAGGGTCTTGTTACCGGCACAGAGCTTCGGATCACTATCCTTCCTGACTCAGCAAGATAGGAGAATAATACCGGAGCTTCAAGAGTAATGGGTTTATAAAGAAAAACTGTGGTTGGGAGTGGCGGTCACAGGGAAGTAAGGAAAAAGCCATGGGCAGGGGGTCGTGAGTCTCAGGAATGTAGTCCTTTAAGCAGGTCGGGTCCAGGAGACTGAATCTCCAGGAAAGTTGTTTTATCTCAGAGGGTCCTTGGGTGTTAATTGTATTTAATTGTTTCGGTGGGGTTTCTGGAGAACGCTGGCAAGCCCATTTTATGGCAGTTTATGATCCTTCCCGAAATTCATTCAGGAAGGAGTGGGGTCACCTGTAGGAGAAACACTCAGACCACAGCATTGAGTGTAGAATGTACATTATATATAGAACATGGCATCAATTTTGTCCCTGTACTTTGATATTAGTTCAGAAATATATTTAAAGTTGTAATAATAACTGATGCAGTTTATGATCAGCCATATCAGTAAATCAGTTGCATGATAGTTAATGAAACAGTTCCAAGAGAATGATGCCTCGTTCCCTAGGTGGGGTAGATGGTTTTTGGTTGTTCAAATTAAGGTTATAGTTTGATTACAATATACTATGTACCAACTCTTTTAAGGTATTCTGCCTATGTAAGTCTTAAAATGCTATGTGCAATTCCATTCCTTTTAAAAAGCTACTATCCTAAACTGTTTAGGATAATCAAAGCTTATGGTTTTGTTAGGTATTAGTTCAGTTAATCACATGTATTTTCTAGAATAATAAGCCAATATATAGCTAAAAACAAGGAATTCAGATATACAAAAATTAGACAGATGTGGTCCTCTACCATTTATCTGCAGATTATAGATAGCATTTTGTTTTATGTTTGTAAGATGTAGTTTAGAGCAGATAGCTAAAGAGAGACAAGGATTGAGCAAGGATATGCTGGTCCTCAAGCTTATCAGAGATCTTCTGAATATGGCATTAAATATATTTAAATTAATTATGATAGAGAATCCTACTTTCTAGCAGTAATCCTCAAGGTCTCTGGGAAGATTAGGCATAGCAGATGACCCCAACTCTGGATTGTGGTTTCTAACCACTGGACCAACCTGCCCCAACGCTTCAACTGCTGCTAGGCCCAGCATGTACTGTGGACAAACTGGACACCCAGAGAGTCATTGTCTCGTGTTGCTGAATATGAGGTGAGGTCAATCGCTTCTGTGTTCTCCTTCCACAGAAACAGCCTCTCATCTTCTGTGCCTCTGTGCCTGATGACCAGACTGTCTCTGTCCATGGTACCATGTTACTATAGGAGATGACTGGGGCAACTGTCTAGGTACCAGGATATAGCTAGTCACCTCTTGTCATTTTGATCGGTACGTAAAATTGTCTAGGTTACAATTTATCCTTCTCAGGTCTCTGATTACACTGCTGACTAATCTAATGGTAGATTGACAGCTAGAGGACAATTAGATCCACTGTTAGTACAATAGCCAATTCATTAGCTAGTCAAAACTACTAGGTACTAGGCCTCTTATTTAAAAAGACAAACAGGCTTGCCTTGCTCACAGGCTTCATGTTAAATGGGAAATGGTTTTTAATGTAACTCAATTGCCTGTGTCTCTTAGTGAATAACTAGATAGAAAAAAAGCTGTGGTTTATATAAGGTCTGAGAATCTGAAAGTTTAAGTTAGGTGAGTCTAAAATATTTGAGGGTTTGATAAAGCATTTAAAGGTTGATATATGCAAGATAAAATGTTAATAAGAAAGTATTTCACGTTGAAATACAAGTGTTTGAGAGTCTGAGAAAGTGTTTAATATTTGAAGGTCTAAGAAAGTGTTTAAATGTTGGTAAGTGCAGGTTATAAAAGTTAAAGTACCTTTCAGAAAAGCTTTAAGGTACATAAGTACAAGTTATAGATTTAAAATGAGATCAATAAACTGGTGGAGTACTGGTTGCTTATTAATCAGTCCCAAGATCAAGATTCAATTTCCCTTTGGTTGTGTTCTGAATATAGACTTAAGGGTGCTTCTCATCATGCTAAAAATGAGTCTGTCCTATCTGAATTTCAAGTCTTCTGGACTGAGAAAAGAATGTTCATGCTCTTACTGGGTTTTGAAGACATAAGCCTATTCTAGCTGTCTTATAGACACAATTTTAACTTCTGTCCCTAGTCTGTATTTGTCTCAGCAGATTTTTTCCTGGCTAACAGACTCCATCCAGAGCTGCTGAGATCTGGACCTGCTGGAAACTGATGTAAACCAGTCCCAAAGATATGACTAATCCCTGCTTCTTCCACTGGATCAGCTAAACAGATGCTTTTGATGAAGTGCCCTATTAGCCTTTGACTAGATTTTTAGCCTTTCTAGGCCCTGATAACAGCGTCCCTAATGTCAGCAGGAAAAATTTACAGAAGAGAATGACTTCACCCATTTTCCCACTTTATAGGGTGAAATGCTAAGCCCATCAATCTCAAAATCCAACTATATTATTGCATATATACCCAAAGGATACATCATCCTACTAAAGATACACTTGCTCAGCCATGCTCATTTTTGTTCTATAGCCAGAAATTGGAAACAATCTAGATGCTCATCAGTGGGCAAATAGAAAAATAAAATGTGGAACATTTATAAAATACAATATTTCTCAGCCTCTGTTAGAAAATGAAATCAGTAAATTGGCAGGTAAATAAATGAAGTAGAAAAAAAAGTACCCAGTGATGTAACTCAAGCCAGAAAGGTGATTATGTTAAGTATTCACTTACAAGTGGACGTTAGCTGATAAACCAATGATAACCAAACTATGATTCATAGAACCACAGAGGTTAGGGAGAAATTAAGGGACTGAGAAAAGGGATGGATCTCCTTAGGAAGGAGAAATAGATAGTTATGGATGGACACAACACTGTTGTGTTAGTTATAGATGTGGGGAGACACAACACTGAAATGTGAAAATTAAGCAAGGGGTGGGTAAGAGGGTTGAAGGGAGGAGTACTTGAAGGGATAGCTAAAACTAAGTGTTAGGCTTAGAGCTCTAGGGACAAAGAGACCCTTACCATCTCAAGCCAAAAGCCTGTAAACAGGACGAATAGATTCCAGCTGGGAGTCTGAGCTTCTAAAAGCCTACTCAAAACATTTGACCAAGCAGGAACTAAGTTCAGGATTCCAAAGTGACCACTGGATTCAGGACACACCTACTGGACCTCCAAGCCCAGGCAATTCTCTAATACCTTTTCAAACACATCACAGCTCCACCCCACCCCTCTCCTACAAAATCCCCTACTGCAGCCCAGTCACAAGACTTCACAGTCCTCCTACTGAGAAACCTTTAAACTAGCCCATGAGTAAACTTGCCTTTGACTTTTTAATTCTGCTCAGCTGGGTTCATTGAAGAGGAAGAGGGAGAAGCCATTCAATAAGGGCCATTGACAGGTTATGCGGGAGCCTAATACAGCAGACGTTTCTTAAAATATATACATATGTGAAGGTGATTGGAATGAAGTCACCAAGTGACAGGGAAGACAGAGTCCCAATGGGCCATCTCTTGTCACCAAATGAAGCTTTTAATACCATAAATTAGTTATATCTACTTTAGTTGTTGGCCAAAGGGGTTCCATGGGAACCCTCAAACTACATGGACTTTCTTAAAAGGCCATTGATATCTCCCTACTAACTACAATTAAATCCATATTGCTAAAGAGAACACCTACCTAACTCGTTGAACATGGAGAAGTCGACCTGGTGCCTACCTAGAGTCTTTACCCCTATGGACTAGTTAATTCATGGTACAGCAAGGTATTCTACACATTGCCAAAGTTAAAGGTATCCATGAACAAGCTACAAATACTTTGATCTACAGCAGTGTCCTGCCTGTGAGAAATGCTGGTACAATACTGGCACAAAAAACGTGTGGGAGCAGCCAACCAATATCTGATTTGACCAAGGCCCACACAGACCTGGGTCAGAACTGTTGTGACAATGAACATAGCAATAAAATGACTCTGAAAACATTCTGATAGATCTGAGCCTTACTCAGCCATTATCAAAGAGGTTTCCTCTTTCAGCAGATGGGAAAAAAATTCAGAGACCCACAACCAGACATTATACACAGAGCAAGAGACCTTGGAACACTTAATCCTAAATGGAATGTTTCCATCAACTCCCTCCCCACAGCACTCAGAGAACCCTGTGAAAAAGGAGGCAGAATGAATGTCCTTTGGGGATATGTTATGGCTTCCATTGCTGGACTTTTATAGGATTCTTGTGTATGCAAACATGTGTGTCTCTGTGTTTTTATATTCCTTCTTTGGATTTCTGTTGTTGTTGTTGTTCGTTTGGTTGAGTTTTTTTTTTTTTTTTATGTATTCCAATTTGATTTACTTTATTTCATTTTGTTATTGGATGCCTGTTTGTTTTCCATCAAGAGACAGAAAGGGCCTGAATATAGACTGGATGAGAGGAACTGGGAGAGATTGGAAGAGGAAAAATCATACTAAAACTATATTATATGAAAAAGTCTTTCATAGGGGGATATAAATAAGGAAAAATAGAAATTTGAAGTAGCTCAGAATTTTTCAAGGCAGTACCTATTCCTTTGTATAGCATTCAGTTTTAAGTTACTGAAAGGCAACATGCTAGTCATAAATAATTCATTGGCTGTCAAGATTAGAGATGGCTCAACAGGGAAAGGAGCTTGCTGATAAGACTGACAACCTGAATTCTATCCGCAGGACCCTTAGATTGGAAGGCAAGAAGCATATATGGCAAACTGTCCTCTGATCTCCACATGCACCAGAGCAGGTACACTTACACACACACACACACACACACACACACACACACACACACACACACATACAATAAATGAATTGCAAGGAGATGAATACAAATGAACTCACACTTCACCATTTTACCACTTAGGTTTACACAGTCTAATCTTTAATTCATGCACCTTACTAATTAAAATTTAGTTAAATACAGAAACACTGACACAATTAACGAAGAGAAAAACACTTATGTGTTCTTATTAATTCAATGTGAAACAAAATGAATCTATGAACCTCTGTACTACTTTAAAACATTGGGTCATTCATTTCCTTAAACTTCTGTTTATAGAGACTGGTTACTCTTGACATTTTTAAAATGTTTACTTATTCTTTATTTCACTTATTAGTGGGAAAATCTCAGAGAACTAGGTGTGTAATAAAATTATCTTAATTTTTCTTTTTCTATACTGTGAAATTATCAAAAGTTATCACAATTCCACTCGAGACAATATTATTATTTGAAAAAACTCATTGGAATTGAATCATCCAGTAAGGAAAAAATACATAGATTAACGGTAATTAATCTTAATATTATGGAAAGTTAGAAAATTAAGATATCAATGTGCCTTTTATCTATAGCAATTTCATAGCCCATAGCAGCTAATATTTCTGCCATGATGTTTCAGTATCCCTTTCTGGCCATTGGAATATGACAGATGTCTTAGCTGTGTGTCTACAGACCAAGACTGTATCCCTTTAAACTTTCAACACCATGTCATCTATTTTGATCATCAACATGCGTGCCAGTGTGTAACAGTAGTAACTAAGGGAATTTCATGCATGATGATGGTGCTGCAACTGGCCAGATGGTGTTGCCATGGAATCCTTTCTCTTTGAGATGTAGTCAGAGAGAGCATTACATAATAGAAGACTGATGTCACAGCACTCTTCAGTGGGCAAAAGTTGTCTATGATTTTCAAGCTTTTATGTTTTGATAGTTAAATCCCCTTTTAGGTCACTGAATTTTCTATGAACACATTATACATTTAAGTTACTTTATTATCTTATGCTATAGGCTTAAATAGATTAGTGTAAGAAATGGCATTAAAGTAAAGCACAACAAATGAACATTGAGCAAATGAGCAAATGAGCCACTAAGACTAATTGCTCTTTTAGATGATATGAGTTTGGTTTTCAACATATCAGGTGACTCAACATTCCTGTAACTCAGTTCCAGAGGATCTGATACTCTACTGTACTTCCTGAGCACCAGGACACATACAGCATATAATCACCCAGATATGGACACAAACACACATACAAATAGAAATAATCATTATGATTAAAATATCCACTGTGGAATTGTATGTGTAAAACATGATTATGCATATAATAGATATAATATAAATATTGAAATATATAATAATGTATTACATGTAATATAACATAATGTATTATATATAATATAATATTTTGTGGTTTTATATATTTATATATTACATATTTACATATACTAATATATAAGCAGTGTATATAGCATAAACTGGCTTATGCTATTAATATGTACATATTACTTCACAATTTCTATATCATTTGTAGTTCTTACATGAAATATGAGTATGCTAAAGGGAACCAACAAGTGATGTGAAGTACTTATATATTCCCAACTCAAGGAATCAATTACCATGGATAAAATTGAGGACAAAGGTTTCTTATGAAAACTCTGTGAAAGCAATGCCATGGGAAGCTTGCTGAGACCTCTCCAGTAGAAGCCTGGCCATAAGCAGATGGATACAGCAGCTACCAATGGCTTAATCACAAGCAATAACAGAGTATAGATACTAGAAATAAGTGTCATTCTGGAGTTCTGTCAGTATTTTCATAAACTAGTTCAAACTGAAATCCAAAGGACAAGGGGACTCTATATCAGCCTTTTAGTAGTCAGCGCATGCCCGGGAACGGATGGAGAATTATGAACACAGAAGCGTGAACTTTAGCAGGTCTAAACGGTTGTCATTATTAATAAGTACCTACCATGTGCTAGACCAAGAGATTTCAACAGTGAATGAAATAAACCAAGTATCATCGTCATAAAATTTACAATGCTATAGTGAAGGTGAAGCAAGCTAGCACTTGCAAAGTGCCAGGCATTGTGTGCAGCGTTTGTATATATTGTCGTAGTAGGTAACTGGATAGCACCAGTTATTTTTTTAGTTTTTCTCTTTTGTTTATTCTTCTTCATATAATACATCCTAACCACAACTTCCCCTCCCTCCACTCCTCTCAGTTTCACCCTCCATCTTCCCTTTCTCCCAGATCCGCTGCTCCTCCATTCCCCTTAAGAAAACATAAGGCATCCCATTGATAATCAACTGAACATGGTATAACAAGATGCAATTAGACTAGGCACAGACCCTCATATCAAGGCTGGGCAAGGCAACCCAGGAAGAGGAAAGGGGCCCTGAGAGCAGTTTAAAGAGTCAGAGACACTCACACTCCCTATTTTAAGAGTACCACAAACACCCCAAGATTTAAAAAAAAATAGCATATATGCAGAGGGAGTGTCCTCAACCTCTCCAGCTTTTAAACATTCTTGATTGACAGGATTAGGGCAGGAGTAAAGGACCGCAGACTGAAATATCAAGATCCATATGAAACAGGCCAGTTTGCAGAGGAAAACTGGAAGATCTTCACCTGGCCTTCATCTAATGAACCACGTGTTACAATACCATTGAAGGCCCATTAAGGAAATCTGTTGACTCTTAGTCAAAGGAATATAATGCACTCTGAGTGACGATTTCCCATAGGTCAATCACCTGGCCTAGGAACTACTGAGAAAGTCAGTTTCATTTTAAGCCACGGTAAATAGGTGAGTGGAATAATTAGCCGTTAATGAGATATTGTATTTTTCCATACCAGAATCCTTAGCCCCCAGCACAGTGACTACAAGCCACTATGAGGGTGCTTTGTGTCTGCCCACCTTTTGAGTCCACAGATAAACACAACTTCTTCTTTTTCCTTCCCCCCCCCCCACATGCTGGCCAGAGGTTAAGAATTATTTCTTCTATGGGGTGAGGGGATGGGGTAGTTACTCCACTCTTAGTCTAAACTTTCCCTCTCCTACCTGCCATCATGTGTCTGCTCTACCATTCTGCCTCAAATCAAAGGGCATGGTTTTTCCTTCTCCCATTCGCCTCTGGGAAGCTGCTGAAATTGTCAATGTACTTGCCCTGGGGTGCTTCTTCTAAACCCCAATAAAACCGTCATTAAGCTTCCCTTTGTGTTCATTCTTACATTCTTTTATATATTTTTTAATCTGAATAAATTAATTTTATTTTTTTCCTTTATTAATTTATTCTTGTTACATCTCAATGGTTATCCCATCCCTTGTCTCCTCCCATTCTTCCCTCCCTCCTCTTTTCCCCTTATTCCCCTCCCCTATGACTGTTCCTGAAGGGGATTACCTCCCCCTGTATATGCTCATAGGGTATCAAGTCTCTTCTTGGTAACCTGCTGTCCTTCCTCTGAGTGCCACCAGGTCTCCCCCTTCAGGGGACATGGTCAAAGGTGAGGCACCAGAGTATGTGAGAAAGTAATATCCCACTGTGGAGAGTGTTCTGTCCATTGGCTAGATCTGGGTAGGGGTTTAAAGGACACTTAGAATCCCAAGAAGGAAGCCCAGGTTCCCTGATAGCAAGAGCATGGGAGAGAAAAGCCCGAGATACACACATGTAAAAGGCCTGGTCCTATGAAAATGTCCTTTAAAAGGTCATGTCCTGTGGCCCATCAGCTTTGGGGGCTCTGTTCTCTCAGTTCAGATACCAGCCAAAAGCCCAAGTATGCTTTCCTTGACACTGTTGGATTTCTCATGGTTTCTAATGTTTATCTCTTCATCTCCCTCATCCTGCAGTCAGCCAGGATTTCTATGGTATCCACCATTTCTAAATTCATTAATGGGAATAAGAATGCAAAGGGGAATACCAAATTTCCCTGTTAGCATAAAATACATTTTAACCCATTTTGGATGCTACCAATGATAGCATCCAAATAAGCAAAGAAATAAGCCTTTCCAGATATGAAACAACTGAGTCAAGAAGGCATTGTATGGACATTAACATATTCCAATCCAGGAAATAGCTCAGCATCATAGTCCCCACTGAGAACTTCATTCTCTCCATACCCCTACAATAACTGTTTTAAACACAGTTTCATTTTTCTCCAACTACCTAAGGAAAAAAAAAGACACAAATTGGATTAATTTTTCTAATTATCCATAAGATCAAGCGAGTCCAATTACATTTGTTAGCAACTAATTTTTTTTCTTTTCTCTTCAACTATTTATAGGACTACTTCTATTATCACCTAAAATAACTTCATTTTTAAATTGAACAGTATGATGTTTATTATGCATATGGACAAAATGAAGACATTATTGTAGTCAAATGAGTGAAGACCGTCATCATCTGACACAGCCACCTCTGTGGGAAGAATATCTAAACTCTGTTGTCTTGCCAAATTCCCACTATGTGTCTCCATTTCATTAACTATGGTCATGCCATACAGTACATTTGTTCTTTCTACAGATGCTTTATGTCTTTGACCAATATGCCCTTCTTTCTTCATCTGACTATTTTCATTTCCTTTGCCCTGATAGCTATTGTTCTTCTCTTTCGGCGTATTATGATTTTAAAACAAAATTTAAAAATGACTGAGATTATCCAGTGTTTTCCTTTTAGTGCTCATCTCCTCCAGTTTGCACGATGTCTTCTAATTTAACCAATTAACAAATGTCAGGACGTCTATCCACAGATTAGCTCTTAAGAAAGGCATGGCCATGGAGCCCTAGGTGCTTCTCTGGACTTGTGGTTTAAGTTCCTTTGGATATACTCTTAATAGATTTTTAGATAATGTGATAGTCATACTTTTAATTTCTGAGGAACCTGAATATGTAAATCATATTCATGGGTAGTGCAGCTCATACTCCCCATAGTACGCAAGAGGTCTATATTGTCCATTATCTTACTTGGGCACACCCTCTCAGTTACACACACAAGACAAATATACATATACATACATCATGCACTATACATACATACATACATACATACATACATACATACATACATACATACGTACATACATACAAAGTATTAGGTTATACTTCCCTGTAATTTATATTTCTATTCCCTGATGGTTAGAGATGTACAGCAGGACTCACTCAATCCTATGGAAGGAGCAAAGGAGTGAAGGAACTAGGAGACAAAAGACAGAAAGCCATGAGTTCCTCTCACCTGATATGCCTGCCGCATTGCCAATGAGAGAAAGAAAATGCCCCAAATCAGACAGGAGTTTGATGGTGACTTAAGACTAGACACTGTATTGTCTGTATTCAGATTGATTGGTAAATTAATGTAAACAAGAATTGTCAACTTATGGCAAACCCAAGTTATCTAAGCAAGACAAGTGGAAGGAATAGCCTCACCAAAGAGTTGCGATGGATGAAGAGAATCCCATCCTGTGAATCCTGTTTGTCTGCACACTGTTAGATACACTTGATCTGAGAGCTTTTAGGAGGAAGTGCTGGCATTTCCTCTTTTTTGTTTGTTTGTTTGTTTTTACTTAAATAACTTATTCATATTACATCCTGTTTGCTATCCCCTCACTTATATCTTTCTGTCACCCCTCCATCCCTCTTTCACTCTATTCCTCTCTTCGAGACTTCTGACAGAAAGGGACCTCCTCCTCCACCTATGATCACAAGCTATCAGGTCTCATCCCTATGGATAGCCTGGTTCCCCTTCCTCTGAGTGACACCAGGCCTTCCCACCAAGGGGAAATGGTCCAATAGGGGGCACAAGAGTTCATGTCAGAGTCAGTCCCTGCTCTCCACACAGTTGTGGAGAATGTGCTGTCCATTGGCTAGATCTGAATAGGGGGTCTAGGTTTACTGCTTGCATTGTCCTTGTTTGGTACAGTAGTTTGTGCAGGCCCCCTGAGTCCAGATCCTCCAGTCTCCATTGACTTCTTGTAGGGTTCCTGACCTCTGGGTCCTTCTATCTCCCCATTCTCCCATACCTTTCTCACCTGGAGACCCAGTAGCAAGTCCCAGCATCTGTCCCAATCCCCTGCTGAGTGAAGACTCTCAGAGGGCATCCATGTTGGGCTAGTATCCAATTATAAGTGACTATATACTATATGTATCTTTCTGGGACTGGGTTAACTCACTCAAGATGATCATTTAATGGCTAAGATCAGAAACTCATGACAGCACATGCTGGTAAGGATATGGAGAAAGTGCTGGTGGGAGTGCAAATTTGTACAACTACTTTGGAAATCCATCTGGTGCTTTCAGGAAACTGAAAATAGGGCTACCTCAAAACCCAGCTATTCCACTCCTTGGAATATACCCAAAAGACGCTCCACCACACAACAAGGATATTTGCTCAACTATATTGATAACAGCTTTATTCGTAATAATCAGAATCCAGAAAATAAAACTAGATGTCCCTCAGTCTAAAAATGGATAAAGAAACCATGGTACATTTACAGTATGGAATACTTCTCAGCTATTAAAAACAAGGGAATCTTGAAATATGCAGGCAAATGAATGGCATTTTCTCTTATCATGACATTTTCATCTACTTGTCCTCATGTGATTCACCACATGTGATTGTGTCCTATAAACTGGTGCCACCAGAAGAATAACACCTCCTGACATTTGCCTGTAGGAAAATGGTGTTTGTGTTTGTGCCACACTAAAATAGACCTTGTCATCAAATAAATGACTTGACTATATTAATAAAACACTGCATGTGTTTTTTCCTTTTTAGTTAGCATATATTAATTACACAAAAGAGCACTTATATCTCTTTATGGAGATGGCTTCAAATGTGGTAAACAAGCCACTAGGCAACCTGTCTTCATTTCTACCGCAGACAGAATTCTGCCTTAAAAAGGGCAAGCTTGGATGCAGGCAGAGTTGATGACCAAATTCTGCCTAGACAGGGTAAGGAAGTCCTCAACAGTTCCTGCCTCATAAATATGTCTATCAGATATATTGGCTCAGAAGCTGAAGAAGATGCTCCAACATAATAGAGTTTTAGGGGACTGTTTAGGCAGCAAACTGTCTCTGTCATCTTCTCATTTGGAAAGCTACTAACCTGCTCTCCGATATATTCAGGTAATCAAGTTTATTTCTTCTCAAGTCTCTGATGGAGTTTAAGACCAGGTAGCTTAGGCTTACACTGAAGTTTACTTGTTTAGGGGTTAAGATGCTATTAGATCTAGAGAGATGTTTTAAGTTGATAATGACAAGATGTGATGGAGATTGATTTACATGCAAAATTTTAGATCCACCAAGATCGGAAAGATGTTTCCTCAAGGCTGTCAAATACAAATAGCCAGAACACTAAGAATGTAACATTTATATAATTCCTGATTGTGTCATGGTTCTTCTTGCTATAGGTAGTTTATTGTATATATGTATTATAATATAAATATGTATGTAAAAAATAAAAAATGTTTAATTAACAAATTAAAAGAGTGCTTAATTCAAAAATAAATTTTGGCTAGCATTTTCCATCATATATTTTTAAAATTATATTCATTTTCTACTTACTTATTTGGATGCGTTCTTGCCTGGCACATGTGTGGAGGTCATGGATAACCAGCAGGAGCAACTGCTCTTTCCACCATATGGACCGAATTAAAGTCATGAAGCTTAGAGGAAACCACGCCAACCCACTGAGCCACCTTGAAGGCTTCCATCTATATTTTAAAATTAGTATCTAGTTACTAGGGATGTGAATGTTAAAAACAGCCTTTATGCAATGTTTGAGTTAATTATTCTTATTTTGCTTTTTCTCTCCTTTGATTTTTTTAAAAATACAAACCTGTTCTTTATCACTTAGAGGAAAAGTTAAGACTTTGTATTTCATTTCATCACTCTCAAAAATATTTTGATTATTTATTTTATTGTTATAATTATTTTGAGCTAATGGCATACCATACTTAATTATTTTAGGCAGTAGACATATCATTTGCTTCTGAACTTTAAATTATATTTTAAGTGAGATATTCACAATTCAAAATATGAGAAAAACATGTGCACATGTTTGTGTCTCGTCTGCTGCCAGGAAACAGAACAATGAGAGAAGCACACATGGCTTTGGTATTGGCAGAATGTCAGGGCTTACCCAAAGCTAAGCCAGGAGACTGCCTTCTGTCACCAAGATTAGCTTATTCTCTGTGACATTACTTTCTACGGCTTTTGAAAATTTTTCCTAGTAATGGATTTAAGTTCATAGTCTTTAGACTACCAATTTTAAAGTGAACCAAAGAAACACTTCCATCTCTCTCGTGGTAAGATAATGTGGCAGAAAATATTTTAGCTGTCTCTACTTTTGATCATTTTTAAGTCAGTAATTGTCTCTTGGAAGTTAAGTCATCCCTTAGAAAGAGAATCTATTCATAGAGAAAGCCCCCTCACATGTTTATCCTACCTCACTTATTAGGGGTCAGATGAATTTTCTTTATAGATTAGGCACTTTCCCTCTTTAAAATCATGATAGGGATGCTGAAGTGTAACTCTTCAGAGTTGATGGCTTTTGCTAGGGGTGGGGGTGGGGAATTCTTTAAGGAATTGGCTACTGGCAGTTGACCATGCTCCAGTAAGTATATAAGTAACACAATTTACACTTGGTTGTTCCTCCTCCTCCTCCTCTTCCTCCTCCTCCTCCTCCTCCTCCTCCTCCTCCTCCTCCTTCTTCTCTTGTTTTGTTTTGTTCCTAGAAGGACTAAGGAGTAAATGTGGTCAGGGTATGTTATGTGAAATTTCCAAATCATCAATAAAACACTTTTTAAAAAGATTATGAGCTTTATAATACATACATTTTACTCCTACCCATGTCTCTCAAATCAACTGTATGTGATTTCAAATACACCAGGAGTCTCAGCTGTTTTAGTTCCCCGCCCCCCCCCCTTCACCTTCTACATTGTTACTTCAGGGTAAAAGTTGCAGCTTGTTTTGATGGAATCTCACAGTATTGGTTTTACTTATGTTCTTTGTAGGGGAGGATTGAGACAGGGTTTCTCTGTGTAGCCTTGGCTGTTCTGGACTCACAGAGTTCTTCCTGTCTCTGCCTCCCGAGTGTTGGTTTCACTTATGTTCTTATTGGTATACTTATTCCCAGTAATAGAAATTTTATCTTGGCTTAGCTTGCTATTGAAAAGCATCTGCCTATCCCGCACAGTTGAGCCTTATTAACTATGCTAGGGGCAGATATTGCCTATAGGGATCCTTATGAGGTTAGTGGTAGAAAATATACTTACAGTAGATATTTGCATACAAAGGATCTCCTTAGGTACTCTGGGGTATATTAAGTCTGTCTGTAGAAAACTACAATTTACATTCTGCATCTGAATACCTGATTCAGAAAGTGCTACTCACAGCATGGGGAGAAACTAAGAGGCCAGGGATTTTTCCTCAGATTCATTGAGAGATAGCAAAGGGCTTGGCTGCAGAGACTCTGTCCTAAGCCTAACATCAGAATTATTTTCCTTTGCTGCGAATCTGTTAGCACACTGTTCTATTACAGTACACAAAACATGGCTGAATATAAGTTGTTTAGGGCTTTGGGATTGCTAGGACTGTGGTTTTCCTCCTCAGTCAGTCTGCTTCTCATACAGACTTCAAGTTATAGTTATCCTGTGGAATGGATGCCTGCTGTTCCTGGAGAGTTGATATCCTGAATACAGGGCATGAATTACAGAAGCAAGCAGCTTTGAGTTACCCTTATGACACAATAAACACAGTCATTTTGCCAATTGCAGAAAATTAGAGATTTTGGAATTCGCAGAAGGCCTGCTGTATACAGAGGTCCCTTGCATAGCCAGCTAGGATAACAACTAATCGCATAAGAGGCAGGGATCCCTTTAAAGACTTAGATCCTGTGGGCTGGCAACCACTCACCAAGACCCTGGAGCTCCAAGAGCCCTCTCCAAAGGCATGCTGGAAATCTGGATCAGAGCTGTGTTAGTGGTGCCAACCTCATTACTACCAGGAAGGAAGAAGCTTCTCAAACAAAAGGAAGAGATAGAAGAATGTTTTGTCATACCAATTCCAGAGGGAAGAAAAAAATGAAAAAGCTGAGATGCTTTTTAATAACAAACAAGCGGCTGTGGAGCTTGAAATTTTGTGGTTTTAACTTTGAGAGTTTTATGGGCTCTGCTCATCTATTTAAATCTTCAAAAACAGCACAAGGCCAAACCCCTGTTTTACTGGGCAATTTCAATGGCTGTTTTTGGTTTTGTTTTCCACTCCAGTAATGACAGGAACATCAGAGGTAATAAAAATCAGAAATGAATTTTGTTGACAATAACACCTTCAAAAACGCTAGTTAGCAATATGCAGCACTGCCTGGCTTACTACTATCCTGGAAGTATTCATTTCATTGTTTATATCTTTTTTGTTTGCTTGTTTGTTTTATAGACTTTACATCCTGGTCATAGAACCATCCCTCTTCTTCTTCTTCCAGTCTCATCTTCCCTCCCTCTCCCCAATATTCCTCTCTTATTCCTCAGAAAAGGGGAGGCCCCCTTCCTCTCCACCCCAGATCATCGAATCTTATCAGAACTGAGCATCTTTTCTTCCCCTGTGGCCTGTCAAGGCCATTCCACTATGGTGAAGTGATCAGAAATCTGACAACAGAGTCCATGTCAGAGACAACCCCTGCTTCCCTTACTAAAGGCCCGACATGCAGCCTGAGCTGACCCTCAGCTCCATCTGTGTAGGGGGCCTCGGTCCAGTCCGCGCATGGTCCTTGGTTGTTGCTTCAGTCTCATCAAGCTTCTCTGGGCCCTGGTTAGTTGGCTCTGTTGGTCTTCCTGTGGAGATCCTGTCACCTCTAGATCTCTTTGTCCTCCCCCCCACGCCCCCCGCCGCCCATGCCCACTTTTCCGCAAAACCCACAATGCATCTCGCAATGTTTGGCTGTGAGTCTCAGCATCGGTTTTGAACCCCTGCTGGGTAGAGCCTCTCAGAGGACAGCTCTGCTAGGCTCCTGTCTGCAAGCATAGAAGAGTATTATTCGTAGTGTCGGGGGTTGGCTCTCTCCCAAGCTGTGGATATTTGGTTGGGCCAGGCATTGGTTGGACATTCCTTCAGTCTTTGCTCTAGCTGCACTTTCTTTATGCCTGCACATCATGTAGGCAGGGTAATTTTGAGTTGAAGTTTTTTTATGGGTAGGTTGGTGTTCCTCTGCCTCTACTGTGTCTGGTCTAGTGAGAGGGTGTCCTCTTCAGACTCTAGGGCCTCTACTAGTAGGAGTCTCTAATAGAGTCCCCACCATATTCTTCCAGTAGCCTAACCTGACTTAAATCTCTAGCTTCTCCCAGATATGCCACTCCCCTCAGTTTCTCTTTTCTCAATAGGCCTTCTGTCCTACATCCCCCACTCTCCACTGGTCTGATCCCATAATTCTCTGCACTCCTTCTCTTCAACCTATCTTTCTGTTTATTCTATTTCCCCTTATGGGTGAGATTTAAGCATCCTCCTTTGAAGCCTCGTTGTTAGTTATCTTCTCTGGGTCTTTGCCTTGTAGTTTGTTTATCCACTTATAAGTAAATACACACTATGTGTGTCTTACTCAAGATGATCTTTTCTAGTTCCATCCATTTGCCTGCAAATTTCATGATTTCTTTGTTTTTAATAGCTGAGTAGTATTCCATTGTACAAATGCACCACAGTTTCTTTATCTACTCTTCAGTTTAGGGGCATCTAGGTTATTTGCAGATTCTGGCTACTACAAGTAAGGCTGCTATGAACATGGTTGAGTAAGTGTCTTTGTTGAACGGTGGAGTGTCTTTTAGGTATATATCTAGGAGAGGTATAGCTGGGTCTTAGGTAGAGCTATTGCCAGTTTTCTGAAAAAGGACCAGATTGACTTCCAAAGCAGTTGTACAAGTTTTCACTCCCACCAGCAACGGAGGAGTGTTCCCCCTTTCTCCACATCCTCACCAGCATGTGCTGTCACTTGAGATTTTGATCTTAGCCATTCTGACAGGTGTAATATGGAATCTCAGTTGTTTTGATTTGCATTTCCCTGATGACTAAGGAAGTTAAGCATTTCTTTAAATGCTTCTCGGCCATTCAAAGATTCCTCTGTTAAGAATTCTGTTTAATGCTATGCCCATTTCTAATTGTTATTTTGTTTGTCAGTGTTTAATGCTTTGAGTTCTTTATATATTTTGGTTATTCCTCCTGTGTCGAATGTAGGATCAGTGAAGGTTTTTTCCTAATCTGTAGGCTGACATTTTGTTCTATTGACAGTGTACTTTGGTCCTTTGGCTTACAGAAGCTTTTCAATTTGAAGAGGCTCATTTATTGTTGAATTTTGAGGCTGAGCTGTGGGTGTTCTGTTTGGGAAGTTGTCTCCTGTGCCAATGATTTCAAAGTCCTTCACCAATTTCTCTTCTAATAGATTTAGTGTATCTGGTGTTATGTTGAGGTCTTTGATTCAATTGGACTTGAATTTTATGCATGCTAATGAATATAGATCTATTTGCATTTTCCTACATGTAGATATCCAGCTAGACCAGTACCATGTTGAAGACACTTTCTTTTTTCCATTATATGGTTTTGGCTCCTTTGTCAAAAAGAAAGTGTTGGAAGGTGTATCAGTTTATTTCTCAGTCTTCAATTTGATTTCATTGATTGACCAATCCATGTCTATTCCAGAACCATGTAGTTTTTATTACTACTGCTCTGTAATATAGCTTGAAGTCAGGGATGAAGACACTTCCTGGGGTTCTTTTATTATATAAGATTTTTTTTTTTTAGCTATTCTGATTTTTTTTGGTTTTTCATTTGAAGTTTATAATTGTTCTTTTAAGGTCTGTAAAAAATTATGAAGGTATTTTAATGAGGATTGCATTGAATTTGTAAATTGCTTTTGGTAAGATGGCCATTTTTACTATGTTAATCCTACCTATCCATGCCCATGGTACATCTTTCTGTCTCTGATAGCTTCTTTAATTTCTTTCTTCAGACACTTGAAATCCTTGTGATACAAGTTTTGACATGCTTGCTTAGAGTTACACCAGGACACTTAATTTCTTTCTCATTCCATTTGTTGTTTATATGCAGGAGGACTGGCTACTGGTTTGTTTGTTTGTTTGTTTGTTTGTTTTTAATTAATCCAGCCACTTTGCTGAAGGTGTTTATCAACTGTAGGAGGGGTCTGGTGGAATTTTTGGGGTCACATATATGCTATCATACCATCTGCTAACAGGAATACTTTGACTTTTTCCTTTCTAATTTGTATCCCCTTGATCACCTTTAGTTGTTTTTTGCTCTAGCTAGAACTTTTACTACTATATTGAACAGATATGTAGAAAGTGAGCAGCCTTATCTTGACCCTGATTTTAGTGGAATTGCTTTGAGCTTCTCTCTATTTAATTTGATGTTGGTTATCAGCCTGCCATATATAGTTTTATTATGTTAGGTATGGGCATTGTTTTCCTGATCTCTCCAAGACTTTTATCAGGAAGGGCTGTGTCAAAGGCTTTTTCTTCATCTAATAAAATAATTGATCATGTAATTTTTTTCTTTCAGTTTGTTTATATGGTGGATGACATTGATGGGTTTTCATATGTTGAACTATCCCTGCATCCCTGGGATGAAAACTACTTGATCATGGTGGATGATGTATTTGATATGTTCTTGGATTTGGTTTGCAAGTATTTTATTGAGTATCTTGCATCAATGTTCATGAGTGAAATTGGTCTGAAATTCTCTTTCTTTGTGGAGTCTTTGTATGGTTTTTAAGTATCAAGGTGACTGTGGCTTCCTAGAATGATTTTGGGAAAGTTTCTTCCATTTCTATTTTATGGAATAGTTTGAGGAGTATTTGATATTAGCTATTTTTTGAAAGTCTGGTTGAATTCTTCACTAAAACCATCTAGCACTGGGATTTTTGTTTGTTTGTTTGTTTGTTTGTTTAGTAGACTTTTGATGACTGCTTCTATTTCTTTAGGGGTTATAGGACTATTTAAGCTGTTTACCTGATCTTGATTTAACTTTGGTAGGTGAACTCTGTGAAGAGAATCACTTATTTCCTTTATGTTTTCCAATTTTGTGGCATACAGGCTTTTGAAGTAAAACCTAAGGATTCTTTTTATTTCCTCAGTGTCTGTTGTTATGTGTCCCCTTTTCATTTCTGATTTGGCTAATTTGGATACTTTCCCCTCTGTCTTAAAGTTAGTTTGGCTAACAGTTTGTCTATCTTGTTCATTTTCTCAAAGAACCAGCTCTTAGTTTCACTGAGTCTCTGTATTGGTCTCTTTGTTTCTCATTTATTGGTTTCAGTTACAAGTTGATCATTTTCTGTCATCTACTCCTCTTCGTTCTCTTTGCTTCCTTTTGTCCTAGAACTTTCAGGTGTACTGTTAAGTTGTTAGTATGTCTCTCCAATTTCTTTATGAAGGCGCTTAATGCTATGAACTTTCCTCTTAGCACTGCCTTCCCACAAGTTTGGGTATGTTATGACTTCATTTTCATTAAATTCTAGAAAATCTTTAATTTATTTATTTATTTCATCCCTGCCCCAGTGGTCATTGAGTAGGGAGTTGTTATTCAATTTCAATGCTTTTGTAGGCTTTCTGTTGTTTCTGTCATTTTGAGTTCCAGCTTTAATCCATACTGGCCTTATAAAATACATGGAACTGTTTCAATCTTCTTGTATCTGTTGAAGCTTGTTTTGTGACTGAGTATATGGTCAATTTTGGAGAGGTTTCCATGAGGAGATGAGAAGAAGGTATATTCTTTTGTGTTTTGGTGAAATGTTCTGTAGATATATGTTAGGTCCATTTGATTTATGACATCTGTTAGTTTCATTATTTCTCCATTTAGTTTCTGTCTTGATGATCTGTCCATTGGTGAGACTGGGGTGTTGAAGTATCTCAGTATTAATATGTGGGATTTGATGTATGATTTAAGCTTTAGGAATGGTTCTTTTATGAATGTGGGTGCCCTTTCTTTGGGGCACAGATATTCAGAATTGAAATATCATCTTGGTATATTTTTTCTTTGATGAGTATGAAGTATCCTTCCCCATCTCTTTTGATTAATTTTGGTTGAAAGTATTTTTTAAGCTACTAAATGGCTACTCCAGTTTGCTTCTTGGGTTCATTCGCTTGGAAAACCTTTTTCCATCCCTTTACTCTCGGGTAATGTCTATCTTTATTACTGAGGGGTTTTGTTGCTGTTGTTTTGTTTTATTTTGGGATTTTTTGTTTTCTTTTGTTGTATGCAGCAGAATGATAGGTCCTGTTTTCATGTAGATTCTGTCATCCTGTATCGTTTTATTTGGAGGTTGATGCCATTGATATTGAAAGACACTAATTACTAGTGGTTGTTAAGTCCTATTACTTTGATGTTGGTGGTAGGAGAGAGAGAGAGAGAGAGAGAGAGAGAGAGAGAGAGAGAGAGAGAGAGAGAGAGAGAGAGAGGCTCTTCTTTGGTTTTACATATGTATGGTTACTTATTTCCTGTGTTTTCCTGCGTGTAGTTAACCTACTTGTGTTAGAATTTTCCTTCTAGTATGTTCTCTGACTGGATTTGTATATAGGCCCTATTTAAATTTGTTTTGTCATGGAATATCTTGTTTTCTTCCTCTATGATGATTAAAAATGTTGCTGGGTCAGGGATGGCATCTATGGTCTCCTTGTTTTTATTGGATATCTGCCTAGGCCCTTCTGGCTTTTAAAGTTTCTGTTGAGAAGTCAGCCATAATTCTGATATCTCCGTCTTTACATGTGACTTGGCCTTTTTCCCTTGCTGTTTTTAATATGCTTTTTTGTTCTGTACATTTAATGTTTTGATTATTATGTAGCAGTAGGGTTTTCCTTTCTGGTCCAGTCTATTTGGTGTTCTGTAAACTTCTTGTATGTTTACAGGCATTTTTTTTCTTTGGGTTAGGGAGGTTTTCTTCTGATTTTATTGAAAACATTTTCTAGCTCTTGGAGCTGGGAGTCTTCTCCTTCTTTTATTCCTATTATTCTTAGGCTTGGTCTTCTCATAGTTTCCTATATTTCTTGGATATTTTATGTGAGGGCCATTTTATATTTAACATTTTCTGTCATGGGTGTATCAGTTTCCTCTATCATATCTTCTACACCTGAGATTCTTTCTTCTATCTGTTGTATCCTGTTGCTGATGCTTCTGCCTGTCATTCCTGTTCTCTTCCCTAGTTTTTCCATCTCCCGAATTGCCTCATATTATGTTTTACTTATTGTTTCTATTTCCATTTTTAGATGTTGAACAGTTTTATTCATTTCCTTCTCCTGTTTGCTTGTATTTTACTGCATTTCTTTAAGGGATTTATTCAATTCTTTCACCCGCTTGATTGTACTTTTCTGAATTTCTTTGAGGGATTTATTTTCCTCCTTTCAGGTCTCTATCATTTTCATAACCTCAGATTTAAGATCATTTTCTTGCACTTCGGGTATGATAATATCTCTAGGGCTTGCTATGGTAGGATAGCTGGTTTCTGGCAGTGTCACATGTCCCTGGGTTTTGCTGCTCGTATTATTATGCTCACCTCTAGCCATCTGGCTCTCTCTGGTGTAGCAAGCCTGGTGGTCTCGCTCTGCTAGCTGTGTCCCAGGTGGGTCAGAAAGATCAGGAATAGGCAGAGAAGTCTCTAAGCTGAATGTTGCTCTGGCCTCCCACAGGCCTCATCGGGATTCTGGGTGGATGATATGGTTCAGAGGCCAAGTGCACCTCACCTCTGTTGGCTATGTTCCAGGTTGGTCAGGCAGATCAGGAGCCAGCAGTGGAGAGGGCTCTAAGCTAAATTGGAAATAATTACTTTCATAATCGTAACACTCCAGTGGCTGTCTCCATCCATCTAGCTGGCTTCTGTTTTCAATGACTTCTTATTTGGCTGCTGTGTGTAAGACATCACATGCTGTACTGTGTTGCCAAATATGAACTTGGTGCTACTTGTGAGGGGCTTGGTTAAACCAACTCTGTGACAGGCCTCATTTTTCCACCAAGTCAGCATCAGACCTAAGTTTCAGTTTCTCCGAAATAGAAACTTCAGTTACAGGGAAAAAATGGGCAGCCAATCAGAGCTGTCCAGAGTGTCTGGCCAGCTGAGGTTAGAATACCTGGCCATCTGGCCAGAGGAGGTAAGGTTGTTCAACTGCTGGATTAGCTAGCCATAACTCATAATTCAGTACCAACAAATCCTCAATGTGCCTGTATACATGCTTCTTGTTTACACCAATAGAAATGAAAATGATTTAACTGTATATAGAATTCTTCTAACTGGCTTTAAAAAGAGCCTGCAAGCTCATCTTGAGGTCGCCATTTTGTCTAAGTCTTGACCCTAGCATGCTGGACTTCTGCAAAAATAAATGCTTTTTGCTGTTTGCATACTATCTGAGTCTCGGATCTTTCCTTCAGTGAGTTCTGGATGCTAACACTTGAAGATATCTTCAGAGGATGCCCCATGTTTGATGATGCCAGATTAGATGATCATGGCTAACACAGTGATGCCATAAGACCTGCTGGTTCCTGTACAGGAACTCAATGACTAAAGTGACTAGTTCTGTTTCCTCCTATTGTCTTCTGAAGCACGTATTGAAGGATGCTTTCATCCTCTTCCTGCTATGTGGCTTATCTATGCTACTTCTTAGATATCAAGAAAGGTGATCCATATTAGTGTTCACAGGTGGAAGAACTTCAGTTGTGTAATTTTAAAACTCTTTAATCTTTTTTTCTCTATCACAACTGGGCTACATCAAGTCTCTCTGTTTCTAAAAGCTGGACTCTACAGTATTTGCCCCAGAGGACAAGGACTATGTCCTTTTCATTGCCAAGATGCTAGACAAAAAGGAAGCAGTCAGTGACACTTGGTTGAATAAAGGTATCCAGAGACCAAAGGCAAGGGAGATTGCATGGCACCTGTTGTGTAATAGTTTTCTCTGAGAGTTAAACATTCCATCCTGCAGAGAGTGGGGTAGGGCTTCTTAAATCAGAGTGTAAACAACTCAAAATATCCCAGATACTCTATACCTCACCCTCCCAAGAGTGAAAAATAAAAACTGCTAAAAGTCACTCTCAGACAAGACAAGCTGAGCTGGAAAGAAGAAGAAGAAGAAGAAGAAGAAGAAGAAGAAGAAGAAGAAGAAGAAGAAGAAGAAGAAGAAGAAGAAGAAGAAGAAAAAGAAAACATTGAGACCAGACCAGCTGCCTAGAAGATGCAAATACCAGCAGAAGTGCCTGGAAACTGCTTAGGCCAATAGAGTTACACGCAAAGGACACTATCCAAGCTGTTCAGCTGACTGCCAGATGTGTAGTGTGCTCCCTGTTTCAATTTTTATAAACTGTGTAACCTATGCTGAGAGAGGGAGGGCTTTGATGATGTGGCTGACTCTTAGTCATTTCTGCTCCTATAAGTAATCTTTATCCATATTCCTACAAGTAACCCCAGCAAAACTAACTGGTTAACCAAAGTAAGATTTTGGTGTTATCCATACTTTGGTCTGTAGTAGAATACTGTGTTGAGAAGACATACATTGCATTTCCCCAGAAAGAGTCTTGTTACACCAAAGCACCTTAGAATTTTTCTACTCTTTTATTGTTTTTCCCCTAATCATTTATTCATTATAAAGAAATGAGCCTGACATTTTCATTTTGGTTGAACTTACTTCTGTTTTCCAAACCTACAATTTATACCTCTATTATTGAAATATCTTCAATGTAGAATAATGTGACTTTTAAAGAAAATATATAAAAATTAAACTGAAGTAATATACAACTGTTATAAATTATATTTGTCATATATGATAGAAATTCATCTCATGTTAACAATGAAAAGGTAATTTTTCCATGCTAGGTTATATTTATGAATGATTTTATAATTTTCTTAAATATTTGGCTCTTAAATGTTTCAAGCTATATGGTTTTAATGAAAGCTTTCATTTGTCAAATTGAGTGGTTTTTCATGGTCACATAGCTGCAAGGTAGTCTGAGCAATCAAAATCATTCTGAATGATCCAAAATTAAAGTATAAATTTGTTTCTGGTGGAAAAAAAAATTGATGGGTGAACAGAGAGAAATGAGATCTTTCTCTTTTTCTCCCACCAGTGAGGATCAATGAAGAAAGTTCCTGATTTTCTAGGAGTCCTCAAAAATTTTAAATTCAGCAGATGTTCTAGGTTGTTTACAGCTCTAATTGGAAGTGGAACCTGGGAGAATGGAGCCTAAAAATGAGGTAGACCAAAAACTCAAACAATAGGAAATTTTATTCATAGTATCATATAATTTATACCCTGAGGATTAAGAAAGGCCATATGAGCAGAGATTGCATGAGTTCAAAGTGTACATAATCACAAGGACAAGCAAAAACATGTTTTTCTATACCAGCATATAAACTAATAATTGTAGCCAACTGTAGTTAATAATCTAAAGTAAACTCACTCTTATCCATTGTACCTGGGAGGGACACAAAAGCCCATTCCAAGAACAATTCTATTATTTTGAAGAAACTGATGTCACAAGAGTCTTGTTTTCTTGCAGCTCACTCAGAATCACCCTTTTGCACAATTTCTTTC
Organism: Acomys minous; assembly: GCF_964271855.1. Taxonomy (NCBI): domain Eukaryota; kingdom Metazoa; phylum Chordata; class Mammalia; order Rodentia; family Muridae; genus Acomys; species Acomys minous. The sequence goes on along the minus strand of NC_140495.1, from coordinate 65,736,253 downwards.
TTGGACAATGTTCTAACACTAGATCTCTTATTATATAAATTTTTAAAATAATTCTGAAAATCAGAGATATCAAATTACCTACCACTTTGTTAATTTCAGGGTTGTGGCAAAAGCCAAGTATCCTGACATTCCATTCAGTTCTATTCACCCTAGAACTGTACGTATCCAGTATGAAAAAAACACCTGTTTCCATACTGGTCATCCCCATGTCTGATTTAAGGGTGTCTAATGCATATTAAGTCTATTCTGTGTATTTTGTAATTATTGTTTCATCAAAAATCACAAAATGGTATGATTTTAATTACATTGTTATTCCCATTTAACACTAAAGAAATTATTGGAATCAAATAAATTGCTTAGTTGTTATCCTGTACTCTCATGGTTTATGTTAAACTCGACTCATCCATATTATTACAACTTCAACTCAGGAAATTGTATGTTTGTGTTGGTTATCTCAGTAGTCTTTGAAATTTTCCAGTTGAATTAAAAATAACATTTGGTTTCATTCAGGGAAAAACATTTTTCCATGTCTAAGGTTGCTACTCTATAATTGGGCCTCATCTGTAAATTAGCTTCTTTTAGTTTCATTTAATAGTGATAAATTGTTATCTACAAATATTAGATGAAAAATCTAGACATAAATAAATGACTAACTTAGAAACTTTCAAAGTAGATGATTCAATCTCATTGTCCCATTTCATCCTACCCACAACATGAATCATCTTTCTTCCAGTGTATCCACATTGTATATGATACCTGCCCATTCGTCAATTAGTATCTATCTGAGTCATATACATTTGTAATATTGTTGTAAATACAATATTGCTCCTTCATTCAGATAACCTGAGTATCCTTAGTCATGAGTTCCAAACTAGAAGTAGGGATTTTGAAATGTTCATTACAGTGCATTATTATAATAATTCTATTTATTACTAGTTTATTTTTAGTTTCATATAATAACTTACTTTAAAGTCTTATAACAGGTGTTTATGGATGGACAAATGGGTGGATTATATCAACGTCCCATTTATGGATGATTACCCAGCACGTCCTTATTCTCAGCACTTTGACAGGTTAATGAGTGTCTTATTTGACCGTGATGCACTACCAAAAGAACCTTCCCTGCCTAAGACTGAGAGCTGTACTAGTCTATGAGTCTAAATATAAATCTGCAGAAGCAATTTAATTACACAACCATTTAGCAAAACACTAGTGACTCTTCCATAAGGCCTGGTACCTCCCTACCCATAGACTTTTGACAAGGGTTACAGTACCAGACATGTATTCGTTCCCCCGAATGAGCTTAAGATCCAGTTGTGAGCAGTTGGTTGCTCCTGGAACAGTTATGCCACTATGGCACCAGTGGGTGTATCTTGTCTGGTAGGTCAATGTTGTTTAATATTGACACGTTTTCTCCCCCAGCATGCAGCACAGCACCCTCCAGCACTATATATATCAGTTAGCAAGAAGCTTCCAGCTCATTCTAAGCTTGATTTCTTTGTGCCATATATTCAAAGATGGTATTGTCTTCAACAATAGGTTATGGTGTATAACCAAGGGCTGTGGCCACAGCTTTTGCTTTGTTGTTGTTGTTGTTGTTGTTGTTGTTGTTGTTGTTTTATTTTGTTTTGTTTTGTTTTTTAAGGATCCTATGGAAGGTCTCTGTCAGATACCTCATATGTTTATTTTCCAAAAGAAAGCTAAATTTATTCAATATTTTAAGGGAAAGTATCTGATCCATGGTAATATATCAGCAAACTTTTATATTAAGTAAAATATGTAACAGCTAGATAAATACTCACAACACATTTACCTAGACTTACATTGAAAATTATTTCAATAGAGACTTACATTATGAACTTTTAATTCTACTTTTGTATTATATTTTATTTATATCACTTCAATTTTATTGGTTATAAAAACAGATATTTTCATTAAAGTACAAATTAAAATAGTGGTTGCCAGAGCCTAGAAAGTATGTGGAGGAGGAAAAGATAGACATAAAATATTTAATATACAGGGATACTGTTTGTTATGAGTTCTATGATCTCTGACATAGTGAAACAACTATAAATGACAGCAATTAGTGTATAACCCAGGAAAGCTAATAAAAATATTTTTAATATTTATAATACAATGAAATGATAAATAGTTGAGATGATAGATATGTCAATTATTGTAATCTAATCATTAGAAAACTATTAATATATCAAAATATTACATTATATCCTATAAATATATTTTTTTAGCTTTTTTTATTAATTTATTCTTGTTACATCTCAATGGTTATCCCATCCCTTGTATCCTCCCATTCTTCCCTCCCTCCCATTTTCCCCTTATTCCCCTCCCCTATGACTGTTCCTGAGGGGCATTACCTCCCCCTGTATATGCTCATAGGGTATCAAGTCTCTTCTCGGTAACCTGCTGTCCTTCCTCTGAGTGCCACCAGGTCTCCCCCTCCAGGGGACATGGTCAAATGTGAGGCACCAGAGTATGTGAGAAAGTCATATCCCATTCTCCACTCAATTGTGGAGACTGTTCTGACCATTGGCTAGATCTGGGTAGGGGTTTAAAGTTTACCACCTGTATTGTCCTTGGATGGTGCCTTAGTTTGAGCAGGACCCCTGGACCCAAATCTGCCTACCATAATGTTTATTATCAATCAAAAATAAAATACAACTTTTAAAATGTCAACAAATTAATGAATTTTATGTTGTTTGTTTAATGTTTGAATTAGCTCCAACTAATCTGGTACAATATATAGTCATGCTACTTTTACATTCATTATACCCTTTAATAAGTAAAAGTCCATATGAGACTTAAAACATAACAGGAAAGACATAAAAGAAGCATATATCTAGGCTCTCCAAGGTATTGTCAGATTGCCATGCTGGCAAGTTTTATGTCAAGTTGACAGCTGTAGCAACTTTGGAAGAGGAAATCTCAATTGAAAAACCTCCCCCTCCAGGTTAGGCTGTAGGAAAGACTATGTGGTCCATTTCCTTAATAGATGATGAGTGGAGGACAGCCCAGATCACTGTGGGTGGTGCCACTGCTGGGCTGGTGGCCCTAGGTACTATAAAGAAAGCAGGCTGAGAAAGCCATAAAAGCAAGCCAGTCAGTAAGGAGCAAATCTCTATGGCCTCTGCTTCAGTTCCTAACTCCAGGTTTCTGTGTTGAGTTTCTGCCCTGATTCTCATAGTGATAGAGTATGGCCTGACAATTGTGAACTGGAATAAACCCTATCCTCCCCAACATGTTTTTTTGTTCAATTTTTAGCACAGCAATAGAAACCCTAATACAGTCAAACAGACCTCAGATTTATTTCTCCATATTTGCCCTCTCCTCTGGGCATAATGAATTTCATGACATCTCCCATACACTGTGTTGTGTTTCGGCTTGTTTTATATACAACTCTTTAACACTCAGCCTATACTCTTGTCGCTTTTGAAATATTTCTCCTTCAAGAACCAATGGAAATGCCATCCCTTCGGTCCTCAGATGAGCTGCTCCCCTCTTTGTATTCTAACTTATTCTTTTCATAGAACTCTTGTGTGGTTTCAAGTACCTCTTATTGACTTGTCTATTTTCCTCCTACGCATTAATCTATTATCTGTCTCAAGCTTCTAGGGAGATGAGAACACATTCTCTTTACCTTTGAATCCCATAAACGTTGTACAATATAAACAAAAATACTGTAATGATGTTTAAGTAACTTCATCTTTTCTAGCATGTTTTCATTACCATTTAGTGAGGAATGAGATAGAAATCCACAATCAGACAATTAGCATCAACAAATGCATAGCTTTTACTGTCCTATCAATGCACTGTAGAACTCTACGTTTCACTAAGATGAAACAATTGTTATTCTTTTGCAATCATCATTACAAGTTAGTTTCTCTGTTCAGCATGAAGAAGAAAGACTTGAGTTGGAGTCAGGTGTTCTTAAGTGGTGTGTGTGTGTGTGTGTGTGTGTGTGTGTGTGTGTGTGTAATTTGGTAAGTTTTGGCATGGGTACCTTTCTCAAATCATCAACAAATCAAGATTTAGTGCAAGGGAAGAGTGTTTGTTTAGCAAGCACAAGGCCCTGTGTTTAGTCCCCGGCACTGGGGGAAAAGAATTTAATGACCATGTCTATGAATTCTTTTCCTTGTGACTCTTAATAATACACCCTACACTGTGCCAATCTCTAAGAAATCACTAACGCAATTTATATGACTTAGTTTGTTTTCTACAATGCTATATATGTGGAATTATACCTCTTTTCTTTTGGAAGTTGAGTTTTTGCATTTTGGCTTCTTGCATTCAATATAGAGTGGAAAATTTAGAGATACAACCATGCTATTTGCTTATCAGTAGAAATCTCTAAAGCCACTTCTTACTACAATCTACCGTGACATCTGGGTAAGGCCATATTTACCTTTTATCTTAAAACGTTGTTCATAAGATCCTCTATTCACCTCTGTGTTATTATCCTAACAGAGCCTCATAGCCTATAAATCAGAATTCCTTCACTGTGCTGTCTTTTGAGCTCTAAACTTCTAGATTTACTCATACGTCTTAGAAAGGAAAGATTTGAAAAGATAATCTGAAATATGTAGAGAATGAAAGTCAATTTTTGACCGTGTCTGTTCCTGACATCTGGTGTTCTGCCCTTGTTGTTCTTACTTGATTATGTTACACAGTACACAGTGACGCTTTTGTCAACCTTCCTGCCTTCTCATTGATCTCAATATTTCTCCATTTTATCCGTAATATAACCCCATTTCCCCCTTTCTTCTCTTAATCCATCAACTCAGTCGAAAATGTCCATAGTCTTCTAAATAAGTGGTCTCAAGCAGACTCTTCCCATTGCCACTAGCCATGGCTCACACCTTCATTTCCTGGCATTAAGCCTTTGTACAAACCATAGTACTACCACTTACCATCCATGTAACAAAGAAAGTGTATAATGCTTCAGCTAAAACAAGTTTTATTCCTGGATGTTCTTTCCATTTCAAGAAAGGGTGTATGAATCCAGAGAGAGAGAGAGAGAGAGAGAGAGAGTCAATAATGGGCACAATCTGGCATGGCAGCAGGAGCAGGAAGCTGGCTGATCACATGTTCACCCGTACAGGAATCGTAGAGGGAAATACAAGTGAGATGAGGCTATAAATCCTCACACCAGCCCCCAAGGACATAGTTCCCCCAGCAAAGCTCCATCTCCTGTAATTTCCATAATATCCTCAACACAGAGCCACCAACTGGACATCAAGTGTGCAAATATATGAACAGATTGGAAACGTTTTTTTTTATTCAAACAATAACAGCATCCAACTTCATTCTACTTTTAGTAATTAAAAATTATTAACATGTCAATTTACAAACCAACCCTGCATGTTACCCCCAATCATTTGTTTTACTTCAAAAAAAAAACTATGTGTCTGTCCAAGCTAAGAAATGACACTTAACATTTTATGTTTGTAGTAATTAGAATATAACCCTGTGGCCTGGAATGATTGACCTAAGTTACTCAAACTTACTCTTTAAAAAGAGCACTGCTTGGACAAGTCACTTCTCCTTTGAGATTTCAATTTTCCATCTAAAAAATGAAGGAACTTGGAGCAGATGATATCTGAAGTTTCTTTTATCTCCAAGACTCCATGAATCTGTGACTTTATAATATGTGCCTTGCAGGAATTCTGCAAGAATTAATGTTATTGAAATAATTTAAGACCTAAGGATGAAAGGTTTTATGCTGGTGCCAAAAACTATTTGCATTAAATGAAGCATGCCAGGGAAATCTGTTGTGCCCAGGGACAGCTGCTGTCGGTGGCGTCCCCGGCATTGTCTGTGTCCAGCACAGTCCCAGAAACGAAAAGAGGAAGGAGAATTCTACCAGGAGGCCAGAAACCATAGTGAGGGAAGAGCAGAAGCATCCTGGAACCCAAATCCACAGGCACATGCATTTGTGTGCATATGCAAACTTGCTCCGTGGCCTTCTTAAAACCCCTTCACATGCCGGGGTAGAGGAGTCCCTGACAGCCCCATGCAGTCCAAAACCTTCCTGTATAACCTAGCAAAGCAAACCTGTTTGATGCTCCAATTTTAGCTACTTAGTTAACGAAAGTGATTGCCTAGCTACTAACTGTTAATAGACAATCAAAAATCACAGTCAATGCATAATTATCCTCTGGCTAAGTACTAGGTCTGTTAGTCATAGCCAGTGCTTCTTGAAGCACAGTTTATTGTTTTAGTTTTAGTTTTACATTATTGTCTCTCATTATTTGGTGGGTATGATTAATCATGTGGACGCTTGTTTGATAAAAGGCCTCAATGGTTTAATTCTAAATGAAGGTCATAACCTAGTATGTGTGTAATAAGATATTATGCAATAATACTGCAAGAGCAGGTATAAATTGTACCTCACCACGGTTTTTATAAGATTTTGTGTGTGTGTGTGTGTGTGTGTGTGTGTGTGTGTGTGTGTGTGTGTGTGTGTGTGTTTGAGAATGGGCATGTGAATGCAGTACACAAGGAGGCCAGAAGAGGGCACCATATCCCATAGAGCTGAAGTTATAGGTGGTTGTGAGAAGGCTGACAAGAGTGTTCGGTATACTCCAAGGAGTGGAATAGCTGGGTCTTGAGGTAGCACTATTCCCAGTTTTCTGAGAAAGCGCCAGATTGATTTCCAAAGTGGATGTACATGCTTGTACTCCCACTAGCAATGAAGGAGTGCTCCCCTTTCTCCACATCCTCGCCAGCATGTGCTGTCATTTGAGGTTTTGCTCTTAGCCATTCTGAGGGGTGTAAGATAGAATCTCAGAGTCATTTTAATTTGCATTTCTGTGATGACTAAAGACGCTGAGCATTTCTTTAAGTGTTTCTCAGCCATTCGATGTTCCTCTGTTGAGAATTGGCTGGTTAATTCTGAGCCCCATTTCTTAATTGGGTTATTTTGTTTGGTGGAGTTTAATTTCTTGAGCTCTTTATATATTTTGGATATTAGACCTTTGTCAGATGTAGGGTTGATGAAGCTCTTTTCCCAGTCTGTAGGCTGTCACTTTGTTCTGTTGACATTATCTTCTGTCTTACAGAAGCTTCTCAGCTTCATGAGGGCCCATTTATTAATTGTTGACCTTAGAGCCTGGGCTGTTGGTGTTCTGTTCAGGAAGTTGTCTCTTGTGCCAGTGAGTTACAGGCTCTTCCCCACTTTTTGTTCTAACAGATTTAGTGTGTCTGGTTTTATGTTGAAGTCTTTAATCCACTTGGACTTGAATTTTGTGCATGGTGATAAATATGGATCTACTTACATTTTTCTGCATGTAGACATCCAGTTAGACCAGCACCAAGATGCTCCACCACACAACAAGGACATATGCTCAACCATGTTCATAGAGGCCTTATTCGTAATAGCCAGAACCTGAAAACAACCTAAATGTTCCTCAGTTGAAGAATGAATAAAGAAACTGCGGTACATTTACCATATGGAATACTAGTCAGCTATTAACAAGGAAATCCTGAAATTTCTGGGCAAATGGATGGAACTAGAAATTATAATACTGAGTGAATTAACCCAGACCCAGAAAGATTCACATGATATATACTCAGCTATAATTGAATGCTAGCCCAAAAGGGATGTCACATGAAAGTCTTTACTTCCTAGAGATTGGGGGTAGATGTGGAGACTTCCTACTGGGACTCTTGATGAAGGAAATATGGGAGAATGGAAAAATAGAAGGATCCAGAGGGTCCTAGAAACCCACAAGAAGAACATCATGATGAGAAGATCTGGACCCAGGGGTGTCTGCTCAAACTACTGCAAGGACAAGACATGCAGTAAATATTGAATCCCTATTTAGATCTAGCCAATGGACAGGACATTCTCCACAGTTCAGTGGAGAGTGGGGACTGACTCTGACATAAACTCTGGTCCCCCATATTTAACCACTTCCGCTTGGTGGGGAGGCCTGGTGGCACTCAGAGAAAGGATAAGCAGGCTACCAGGATAAGATCTGATAGACTGTGATCATATCATAGAGGAGGAGGTCCTCTCCTGTCACAGACCTAGGGGAGGGGAATAAAATGGAAGTCAGAGGAAGGGAGAAACACGAGGCTACAAGAGAGGGGATAACAATTGAGATGGAATCTAAATAAATTAATAAAAATAAAAAAGTGTTGGGAACAGATCTCAGTCCTCTCGAAGAGTAACATGAACTTGTCTTTTTAAAATTTATTTTATTAATTTATTCAGATTACATCTCAGTAATATTCACTCTTAACTGTTGCACTGTCTCTCAAACTCTCTCTTCCACACTATATATTGATAATACTGCAAGCATTGTTAATTGTAAGTTTTGAATGCTATGACTGAACCATCATAAATGTGGCTTCTATAATCTTGTTTATATGTCTCATGGTAAAAATATTGCTGCTTTTTCTTTAAGTTTAAGAGCATGAACATTATAAAAATATAAAAGCTTGAAAGACATTAATTAAACATACAAAAATATAAATGTTTGAGCATACTTAGTCAACCTTCCCCTGACATGAACTCTGGTGCCTGCAATTTGATCACTGCCCCTTGGCAGAGAGGCCCTGTGGGAACACAGAGGAAGGGGATGCAGGCTACCTAGATGAGACCTGATAGTCTGTGCTCGGGAGGTGGGGGAGAAGGACCCTACCTGTCAGAGGTTTTCAAAGACTCATCTCGGGATCGCATGATTTCCCTGGATATGATTGTCAGGTGGCTTTTAAATGACCATATAATTAAATGCACTAAAACGTGTTACCATTTGTATTTCTAATCACCCCAATCTATTTCAAAAATGTATGGGGGCATAACCAGAGACAACTCTGTGGAAAATGGAGACTGTCTGACAATTTTTTTTTATACCTTAACTAGTGGTATTCTAGTTTATAACTTAAATGGTGGCCCAAACTTCCTGAAACCTCAAGAGCTGCTATAATGCAAATTGTGAAATTAAAAATATTGTGTGTGTCCTTAAAACCATGTCTACATTGGAGGAGTTTGCTGTAAATGATTCTGTTGCCATGGAATGTAATTAATTACTGTTAGTGTTTGGAAGGTTCTGGGATTGTTTCTGTTACTTTCATTACACTGTGGAATGGTGTCTTCCCGTCTTCAACAACAGCCAGCTCATAATTCATATTTATTTAAACCAGAGATTTGGGGAAAGCTTCTGTATTGGGAAGAAAGATGGGTAATTTCATCTTTGTGAGATCCTCACTGAGCATCTTTTAGTCCCTTGAACATTAAGTGGCATTCTTGGAGGATATACTAGATTTTACAGATTTTTCAGAGCACAGCTCTTAAATGATAAGTTGCCTTCAATAGCTTCACATTCGCATTTATAAACCCATTCAAATGTAAGAGCATTCATTTCATATGCTGATTGTGTTTCATCCATTCCTCAACCGTGTTTAACACCACTGAATAATAATCATTAAACAAATAACAAAATGTCACATTTTTTGAGAAAAAGGAAGCAACTCAAACTGCAAGTCACATTTCTTTCATTATTTAGGATTTTCATAAAATGTGTTTATTTGATGTTAACATATAGTTTGAGTAACCAAATGTGCTTAGGGATGAAAATTATCCAATATCAACTCAGGAGTCTCAGCCTTCCTGGTAGGACATTTGAAATATGGCCTCTAAAACTGCAAGGTTTCTTTTTTATGTTTTATCAGATGTACCAACACTTCCCTTGTTGATTGTCCTATAGTGTAACATGTCTACTCCAAAATTTGACTTTGAAATAAAATGTAACTGTTGGCTAAAATTTCAGTTTATGTAGTTAACTAAACTTTATACAATAAAATAAAGCTTACAGTATTATCTGTCTGTGGTGTCAATGTGATGTCTGCATTGTATCCCTTATCTGATACAATGAGTATCAGAAACTTGAGTTTAATTGCTCAAGTTTCACCATATAAGTATTCTACTGAGAATGTGGACACATATATGTTATAATTAACTTTGTCTTAATTGACAGGCTCATAAATGCCTAGGTTCTGGAATAAACTGTAGTTCTTATCACGGCAACCTAATTATTTTTGCATAGTTTCAGATCTTTCATTTGTCCCATCTACTTTGTGGGTTTGGAAATGACATACATCTGGATTTGGATCCAGGCTCTGCCACCTAGTGGCTATAAGACCTTAGAAAGTCATTTGTCTTCTTGGAGCCTCAAGTCAATAACCTAATAACTTAATACTAACTAGTAATATCACCCACCTAGGACTTCTGTAACTATTAAATTAAATAAGATAGTGTACATAAAGTTCTTGGTTCTTAATAAGGTCCCCATAAGTGGTCACTATTGTGACCAACATCATTAATATTGTTATTGTTCAGTAATACATGGTATTCTTATAGACACCTTGGTTTATCAAATTTGAGAAATACAGCTACTGGTTTGAACACATGTCAGAGGGTTAAAGAAAAGTAGGAAACACAAAATATCAGATTCTTAGTAACTGGGTTGCTAAAGGTATTGATTAGACCTAAGGAATAAATAATGAGAGAAGGTCACACAAGTATGACATTAAATTCCAGTTTAGAGTTATTCTAGTTTCAGGTTAGCCCTGCCCTGAGCCAGTAAAGTATGACATCGTGACACAAAGTGACAGGCATGGGGAGGAGGGCAGGAGAGGCTGTTTAATGGGAGAATGCAGATCCTCCATGTCTGCCATGTCAATGGTTTAAATGCCACACTGTGGCATCTCGGTTTTTAAGTCCACTTTGAGCGAACGGTGCTATAATATTTAATCTCATCAGTATACTTTCAATGGTAAATAAATATTTAGAATGCAAAGGGGGAAACTTGCATTTCTGTCTTTTAGAAAGCAACAATTAAGCCAGACGTAGTGGCACGCTCTTGTCTCAGTTATGTTGGAGTCTCAGGCTGGAGGATCCCATGAGGCCAGTTGAAGGCAAGCATAGGTAATAGAGGGAGGCCTTGCCTCAAAGACAAACAGAATGGAACAAGGGCTAAAACAAACCCAGAACAATAAAACCACAAGTCAAATTTTAGCATTTGTGAGACAACAAGAACTCCTAGCTTATATATAGATATATAAAATCAAGTATATATAAAAGTAAGTACAAAACTGTCTAGGGCAATAAAAGAGAGCTAATACAGGACAAGCAGAGGAAAGGGATACATGAGCGGAGTCTCCTTATAGTATATTATTTATGTATTTTAATTTTTAAAAAGTCTCTATGAAACCCAGGACAATGTACAATGAATATACACCAGTAACAAAGGATACTGAATAAAAATATTCCATAAAGAATGTATGGTGGGAATGGTTTATTTTTTCTTACGGGTCTTCTCCACAGATACTCTCACCCTATTAATCTGAAGCTCACTCAAGATTGAGATGAGAAAAGCTAATGGGAAAAATATGGATGCTACTTTTCATGTACACGATTTTGCTGTTCCCTGCTCATAGTTGACACAGGACTCTTGGCTCATTTGCATCAGTCTAGAAAATACCTAAAAGTCCTTTTCTATTCACTTCCAAGTAACCATTCTACCATGGTAGTAGACTGTCAGACTGGAAAAATATAAGGAAAAAATACAAGATTGCAAAACAAACAAACAAACAAACAAAAAACCAGTAGTTTCATTTTACTTAATTTAGAAATAAACCTTCAGCATAAAACCTTTAGACTACATTCAGCCTGCTAGCTAAGAAGAAAATTTCCCTTTGTAAATTGATGAAAAAAATTTTTTGAAAAGTATACCATGTGAAAATTGACGTGAAAACCGGATGTAAACATTCATAATTACAGATTCATTGGAGCACAATTGCACTAGTATTTTGTACACTATCCTTAGCTATTTGGTGTCACAACAGTGTTGAGAAGTTGGGACACAGTCCGTACTTGGCCCTCTTGTTGCTTGGCTCTGCTGCTTATTTCACAGCACATCACCTAAACACAGCTGCACCTCCACAGCATCCCCTGCCATGAACAATTCTGCATTGTAGTTTTTATTACCTTAGGTGATGACAAACAGAAAGGGAGAAAAATAGACTCTACATATTGTAGTGTGTGGAGCAATGGAGTGTGAGTTAATTCACTGTCAACTTAGAAAGCAAAATAACTTAAAATCAATGGTACTGAAGTGATGTTAAAAGAATAAAATGTCAATAGTTCCAAGTTAAGCTCTCATCACACCTCTGAAAAGCAGTGATCAGGGTAAGCAGGAACTTTGAGTGGACTATCATTTCACAATAGACTCTCTTCATAAAATAAAAGAAAGAAATGAGGCCACAGCTAAACTTCTCAGTAGTTCATTCTGCAGCCAACTGAAGTAATCTGCTTCCTTGTGTTGACTTGTGAATCCTTCTGGTTTTGGCAGCTAAAAAACACAAACAGGGGCACTAATTAAAATGATCAACTTTTAAATTTACCATTTATTTTTTGAGATTATAATTACATCATTTCCCCATTGTCTTTCTTCCCTCCAAATGCTCCCATGTATACCATCTTTTCTCTTTGAAATTCATGGTCTCTTTTTCTGTTTTCATTAGTTGTTGTTTATACATGCATAATACATACATGCATGCATATATACGTCTATCTCTGTGTATATAGACATAGACATATAGACATGTGTGTCGAGTGAGTGAGTGAGTGAGTGTGTGAAATGCAACCTGTTCTGTCTACATAATGTAAATTGCATGTATATCTTTATTGCTGACCATTTGCTATTGGAAATTTAATTTTAAGATCCAGAGGATCAGAGAGTTTGCTGTGAGAGTGTGTCTCCTAGAAATGTCTAACAGTACACAAGCAGTCTCACCAATATCATTATTTAACCATGAGCTAAACAAGGACAGCAACAATGGATATGCAAACAGGGGGAAAGATTATAAAGCTCAACCTTACACACACACACACACACACACACACACACAAACTGTAGTTAATTAAGGAATGCTGAGAGTGAGAAAAATAGTTTTCCCCAGGGAAAGGCACACCAATTATTTTCAACTTCTTAGCAAAAAATAATTTCTCAAAGTATTGAAAGGAATGGAAGTGGTCTCTGTAGTCAGTTTAAGAAAGAGGCAAATGTGGTTTACATAGTCTCTTGTGAAGTAAGTGTTACCTGCATAAGTCAGTTAGTGATTGTTGGAGAAGTGGGTGGAGCGTTTGACATGGCTGAACCATTGAGTGTAGTATAGTCTTATGTGTTTTAAGTAATGGCGGTGAGGCTATGTGTAGAATGCCAGAGGCCTTGCTATTCATAAGTTTAAAAAGTTTACAGAAATGTAAGATTCTGGAAGCCTGAATTATTCCCTATCGGTCATCAGTAGATACTTGGAAGAAAATATGTGAATGCATGCTGTTATTGAATTGGCAATGTCAGTAACTGAAGTCTTATGGGCTTAACCATTGGGTGCGTTTGAGATCAACACCCAGACTGAATGTTCTCTGAACAATTATTCTCATCCACTATTATCAAACACTAAAAGGTTTTGATACTAGGTTTGTGTTATTTTCCTTGTGGACTTCAGGAATGCTTCCTAATGAGCAGTAAGAAAGACTACTATTTATTTCAAAATAGATTTTAATAAATACTCCTACAAAAATAATTTTTCTTTGAATCATATAGTAGCAAATGCTCTACATGCCTTGTGTTATCAAGAGTCAAAACAATTACCCAGTCTTCATTCTTATGCAAGTTGGCCATGACTTAAACTACTATTCTGAGGTAAAGCAACTTGAGAAGGCATTCTGTGGCCATGATGAAAGTACCTAGGAATTTTTTGTGTTTCATAACCCAGTTAGCAATACAACTGAAATCCAGCTAGCAATACAACTGGAAAACTTCTACATAGCCTCTAATTGGAAGTGACTAATCTGCATGTTATCTCATGTCACAAGTCAAATATCATGGCAGACATCAAGACAGACTATAGCAACGTCTTCCAAGATGCCAATATGTTGAACAAAGTCATATGCTTTACACATTGAGTTTAAACAATGTGTAAAAGGGTATTTCCTAGATGAATCAGACAAAACCTAACTCCAGGTAGACATTGAATGATAAACGTTAGCTGTGAACTTGGTAGTACAGAACACTAAATCTGAACTCTGGGCATGTTTTTTTAAGCATCATTATAACAAATTACAAGCTTAGTTATTTTACAGTGTTGTCTTCTCTGAATATATTGTGTGACAATGATAGGCCATCCAAACATATATGTTGAAGTTTAATAATTAAATGTTTTTGAATGGACACTATGTATTGGAGATAAGAGAACAGTCATATGGGAGGGGAATAAGGGGAAAATGGGAGGGAGGGAAGAATGGGAAGATACAAGGGATGGGATAACCATTGAGATGTAACAAGAATAAATTAATAAAAATATTTTTTTAAAAAAGAGTCAATGCAGGACAGATAACATGATCCTTACAACATGAAAGCAGAAGGGAGGCTTCTGGGAGGAGGAAGGTGAATAGTTAAAAATGAGAAGGAGGTTACAGGAGAGAAACGCAAAACGAAGAATAGGACCAAGAAGAGAAAAGTGTGTATTAAAATGCCATAATGAGACCCATGATTTAATATGATAAATTAGATCATTGAAATCTTTGTTGTGTCGTGTTACTTAAAAACATATAATATCTTCAATTTTCTAGTTTATCTACTACCTGTACTTTAAACACACACAAAAAAGATAAAATAAAATAAACAACTTTTTTTCTACAAGCAAAATATCTTCATGCAGATATTCTAGAAAGACAACTTAGAAGCATCTTCCAAAAGCTGAAAACAAAAACAAACAAAACCTGAAAATGTGCCCAAATATACATTTCTTTTCCCCTCTAGAAATCTATGTGTGTGCTTACACTTGGTAACAGTGGTTTTCTATTTTGCAACATTAACAGCAGCAGGATTGGAGAAATTCTAAAAGAGAGGAATTATAAGATGATCTGTGCTGGGTGGTACTCAACTCAAAACAAGCAAGCTATTAACAACATATGTTGTAAGGAGCTAGTAACATATAACATATATGTAGATGTATGTACAGGTTCCTTTTTATAGTATAGGGTACAAGTATGTTTTATAAAGCACAGTCCCTCCTTTTTCCTGTCCTGTGTGCAAAGTAGGCATAGATTACTTTAACACAATAAAGACTGCAATCAATTTTAATTCAGTTCAGCAAAGGAGAGATCCATTCCCAAAAATGATGAGCTCAACACAAAGAAATTCCATTATAATTTTTGTATGTGAGTATAGATTTTACCCATGCCAGCAATATAACTAAATGTCTGGTCTTAGTGTATGTGTTTTCTAAAGGAGTATCACATAGTCACATACAAATGGTTATGTGAGGTCATTTAAAAAAAATGTTTCCACTTGGATATGAGCTTATGTTGCTTGCATTGCTTTTTCTGACTGAAAGGCTGGATATCTCCCAAAGGTCATCTTAGAATTTCTCTGTTTGATTGGCAGGCTGACGGTCAAATGTCTGAATGTCAAACATTGTCTCAGTTTGTCTGTTGTCTAATGCCATTTAACTTACACTGTTTCTGAAGAAATCCTTTTTCTCCAGTAAGAAAACTCTATTTGAAGCAAAGCCACAGACTTTGTACATGTTGACTTGGACCAGAAATTGAGGTCTCCCATTTCTTCTCTATTTCTGTGTTGTAGAGGGACAAAAATCATCAGAAGATGCAGGATAAAAATCACAGGTTGGGGAGTGGAGAGATAACTGTATTTAATAGTGGTTGTTGCTCTGCCTAAGACCAAAGACAGACTTCCAGTACTCATAGGGAAGCTCATGGCCACCACTAACTCCAGCACTAGAGGGTCTGATGCCCTCTTCTGGCCATCATGGGCAACAGCACACACATTGCAGTTAAACACATACAAACACACACAGAGAGAGAGAGAGAGAGAGAGAGAGAGAGAGAGAGAGAGAGAGAGAGAGACCAAAGCTTTCTAATTAATTAAATTAAAAACCACTTTAGAGGAGTTAAAGGGGAAAGTGGAGGGGTAAATTACATAAGTGTATATCGAGATATTTATGCATATATAATTTTTAACATAATTTAAAATTGATGATATTAACAGCTGTTTTTCTTTTCACCTGACAGTTCAACATTAACAGTGAATGTCATCTTTTTAACAATATGTAGTAGTATCAACCCAAATGGTCCTCAGAAAACAGTCTCAGGTTTTAGGAGTAATGATATTCCATGTATGGGGAGGGTTGAACAGCAGGAGCACCCCCCCCCAGGGGTAAGTAAAATATCATTGTTTGTAGGAAATAAAAGAAACAATAAAATAATGAAAAATTCTGAACTGTTTTCATAATAGTTATGTACATTTATTTCAAACAGTAACCATGTTAAAATTTTCTTCCCTGCTAGCTTACAGCCTCTATCTATGCTGTCTTCTCTCCTCAAGTCCCCACTTTCACTGTTTATATCTCTCTCCTTTCCTTATGAAAAAAAGACATATATAACCAAAGTTTTCCTACTGCTGATTTTTCTATGCTTATATGAACATGAATATTGATATTTGATAAGGTGAAACAATATGGAACTTTGTTAAAAAGCAATGTCTAACATACAATGCCTTTTTAACAGCAGTCAGATGCCTACCTCATTTCAAGCAATAGCTTTAATAACTTTTTTCAAGGTTCAAATGGAGAACATCCATATCAATTGAAAAATTGGTATTCATGGTTAGAATAGGTATTCATGGGAAACTCATCTTGAAGGAGCAGGTATCACTCTAGGCATACTGAATACCACTGACAGCCTAGTTTGCCACCCAATATAACCTGATCTGAATATTAGTTCAAATTTATAAAGAAAATGTGCATAATTTTGTGACAATATGTCAAAAATGTATCTATGAGTTCATCTAGAAGAATAAAATATATTTAGAGTAATTTGAATAAAGTTATGTTAGGCACATTTACAGGAAAGAAAAGTAAATTCTACCATAAAGAAGAAAGAAAAGGGTTGGTGAAGACCTTTTCCTCGTCTGTAGGCTGCCGTTTTGTTCTCCTGACAGTGTCCTTTGGCTTACAGAAGCTTTTCAGTTTAATGAGCTCCCATTTATTAATTGTTGATCTTAGAGCCTGAGCTGTTGGAGTTTTATTCAGGAAGTTGTGTCCTGTACCAATGAGGTCAAGGCTCTTCTTCACTTTCTCTTCTAACAGATTTGGTGTTTCTGGTTTTATGTTAAGGACTTTAATTCACTTAGACGTTAGTTTTGTGCAAGGTGATAAATATGGATCTATTTGCATTTTTCTACACATAGACATTCAGTTAGATCAGAACCATTTGTTGAAGGTGCTATCTTTTTTCCATTGTATGGTTTTGGCTTCTTTGTCAAAAAATCAAATGTTCATAGGTGTGTCAGCTTATTTCTGGGTCTTCAATTGGATCCCTATAATCAACCAGCCTATTTCTATGCCAGTACCATGCAAATATTATTACTGTTGCTCTGTAGTACAGCTTGAGGTCAGGGATGGAGATTCTTCCAGAAGATCTTCTATTGTAAAGTTACACCCATCAGAATAGCTAAGATCAAAAACTCAAATGACAGCACATGCTGGCAAAGATGTGGAGAAAGGAGAACATTCCTCCATTGCTTATAGGAGTGCAAACTTCTACAACCACTTTGTAAATGAATCTGGTGCTTTCTCAGAAATTTGGGAGTAATGCTACCTCAAGACCCATCTATCGCTCTCCTGGGCATGTACCCAAAAGATGCTCCACCATACAAAAGGACATTTGCTCAACTATGTTCATAGCAGCCTTATTTGTAATAGCCAGAATCTGGAAATAACTTACTTGTCCCTCAACCGAGGAATGGATAAAGATATTATGGTACATTTACACAATAGAATACTTCTCAGCTATTAAAGATAATTGGAAACCTTGAAATTTGCATGCAAATGGATTGAACTAGAAACAATCATCCTGAGTGAGGTAATCTACATCGAGAATGACACGCATGGTATACACTCACTTATAAGTGGATATTAGCCCAACATAGATGTCTCCTCTGAGAGACACCACCCAGCAGAGGATGGAGAGAGATGCTGGGACTCAATGCTGGACTCTGGGTGGAGCACTGAGAGTGGTATGGAAGAATAGGGCATGGAAGGACCCAGAGGGTTTAGGAGCCCCACAAGGAGACCATCAAGGCTGGTAAATCTGGACCCGGGCGGGGGCAGGGTGCACAAATTGTTGTACCAACCAAAGAGAATGCATGCAGTAAGCCTAGACCCCCTGTTCAGATCTAGCCAAAGGACAGATCATTCTCCATGATTGTGGAGAGAGCAAGGACTGCCTCTGACATGAGCTCCAATGCCCCTGATTTGATCATTTCACCTTGGTGGGGAGGCCTAGTGGCACACGAAGGAAGGGAAAGCAGGTGTCCAGATGAGACCTGATAGGCTGTGGCCATTTGGTGGGAGAGGAGGGGAATAGGGCGAAAGAAGGAAGGACAGTGTGAATGGGAAGATACAGGGAGACGATAACATTTGGAATGTAATCTGAATAAATTATAATAAATTAAAACTTAACAAAAAGAAGGAAGAAAATGTATAAAACAAATTAGTTTGAGTTCAAAACTGATTAACTTTTATTTCATTAGGATTTAAGAAGGTAAAATAAAAATAAGGTCAAGATACATTTAATATGAGGCCTCTTTCTTCCTGATTTAGAAGCTGTCTATTT
This sequence comes from Acomys minous, assembly GCF_964271855.1. Taxonomy (NCBI): domain Eukaryota; kingdom Metazoa; phylum Chordata; class Mammalia; order Rodentia; family Muridae; genus Acomys; species Acomys minous. The sequence goes on along the minus strand of NC_140495.1, from coordinate 65,717,529 downwards.
AAGTAGTTGAAAGCCTAATGTAGACACAATAGCAGGTATCCTGTATGGGTTGGTCCAGCAAGACTCCACACTGTAATCCCATTTGGCAGGAAGACTTTAATCTTCAGCCTAGCTATTCTTCTGAGTTTATATTAGTCTGTGGCAGAGCAATATCTAACTTTCTGTTCTTGCATTCTGGGAAGCTCTCAATCCTTTGCAATCATACAAATGGGGAAGTCACTAAGGAGAGAAAAAAAAGGTAGGCTGAGTTTTGAGTAAGGACCAGTGGTTACTGTTTGTTAAGACGTGGGAAATCAAACAAATTAGTGCAATAACTCAAAATCCAGATTGTTAAGAAGTCAAAGCTGGCAGAAAGTTAACAAGCATCTAATTCACGTCCATTGCTTTACACTAACACAGCTGAAGTTTATCCATGTGGAATAGTTTGGCAAAGGAGAGACAGTGGTAAAGCAGGACTTCAGGCTGACCATTCAGGTAAAACTACACTTGATTAACTGGTCTCTTTTTTGGAACATTATCCACTTTCAACCTTAAGAAAGTAATAGTTCAGGGGATGAAAAGATGAATCATAATGTGAAGGGCTTGATGGGGTATGTGTGATGTCCTGAGTCTAAATAATCATTCCCTTAATACACACACACACACACACACACACACACACACACACACACACACACACGAGAGAGACAGACAGACAGACAGACAGACAGACAGACAGACAGACAGAGACAGAGATGAAGACAGAGATAGAGACAGACAGCGAGAGACTCAGGCAGGCAAAGACAGAGAGAAAAAGAGAGACAGAGATATAGACAAAGAGACAGAGATGGAGAGACAGACAGGCCAACAGACAGACAAAGAGAGACATACACACACACACACACACACACAGAGAGAGAGAGAGAGAGAGAGAGAGAGAGAGAGAGAGAGAGAGAGAGAGAGAGAAGTTTGTATCACTAATCTCATTATTAGAGAGGAAGAAATAGCCAGATTCCAGATTCCAGAAGGTCACCACTGGTCATTCAGCCTAGCCCAGTAAGGTTCAGTTAGAGATCATGTCTGAAAAACAGGGTAATGACCAGCTAAGAAAGGCACTCAGCGTTGACTTCTGGATTGCAAACACATACCACACACACACACACACACACACACACACACACACACACACACACACACACACAGTTCTGTGAAAGTGTCTATGCTCGTAGCTCATGAGTCAATTTGATCTTCCCTCCTTTTAAAATACCTAGTTGAATGTTGGCTATTAGAATGAAAACGATATTTGCTTTAGGTTTTAAGCACATAACGTGAGCTCCCAGGATCTGCCTATCTCCAGCCCCTTGATTCTCTGGATGCAGATATTTGTGGCCATACTACATTTTATGTAGGTGATGTGGATTTAAACGCAGGTCTACAGCTAGTGCTCTTACTCACTGAACCTTCTCTGCCAGCTTCATACATACCCAAACTTCTGACAAAGCCAAGGTATTTGCAGAGATCCCTTGTATCAGTAAATTCTGTTTCACGTGGCTATGAGAGCCACGTTTTCCAAGAGAATAATTCATGTTTGTATATCAGTTAAACAAATTGGCTTCCTTTCTATCTTATTATAAAACTTCACAACAATGGCAGAAAAGAAATCAAAATAAGAAATCAATTCTTTCTTTTTATTCAATTCAGAAAGCAGGAGCCCCTAAAACAAATATGTTTCATGCAGAAAAATCTTCTCAGAGGTTACTGTTAGCTGCTAAAAATCCAAACGTCCATGACATCCCACCCTTTTTCTTCCTAGAGAAATGTTGTTCAAAAGCAAAACACACACCCAAGATAAACTTCACACGTGACAGCAAACTCAGAGATGAAGCTGGCTCCATTCCCAGCCCAGTAAGAGTCCTGGTTGGCCTAAGCCAATTACAGTGTCATCATCCCTCTCGCTGGTGATTCATTTAGACATAGGCACGGGCAATAAGACTTGCAAGGAAGTCCACTGGGAGTCTTCTGGGAAAGGCTTCTTTACTCTTTGAAGAGACATACAGGCTGAAATAGTTTTCTCCTTCCTTTGAATCTTGTTTTGTCTGCGTGTCCAGTCTGTGAGCAAGTACCAGCTCAAAATGGGAACCCAGAATGAGGGAGAGGGCCTGGATTCCTAATAATGCCTTTGAATTTCTGAACCAACTAGTTCTGTAACTGCCATTCTTTGTAGTATCTTATGTATGGGAGATAAGAAATATCCTTATTAATCATATGTATGTTAATGTATATGGTATAGGTCTCTTGGACATAACAAACCCAGACAATAGGTGCTCCTAATCTTAGGAACAGAGATTCTTCGACACCACCACTGAAGAGTGGAGAATGACTTCATGAAGCCTGTGGCCAGCGCTGCTCACAGGGCACTGGCTAAACAAGTTCTGGGTGAAATGTCAGAAGGGGGTCAAATGTTAGTCTGAGTACACAGCAGGAAGTTGAGGCAGTCGAGGCCAGAGAATGTAGGAAGATGGCAGCAGGAGAATCTGCTACCTGGTTCCTGCACTCACAGGCTCTTTTGAGACCCATAGCTACACTGCATTGCTAAACATGCCAGAGGAGATTAGGTTCCAGCCTGAGGAAGGTGCCAAAAGAGATGCTTGCCACTCTGCCCAAGCCACCACTCCTCACTGGTGCGCTCCTCTTTGCTTGTCTCCCTTTCATCTCCTTGGCTAGGAAATTCCCTTGGGTGTCACTAGTTAAAAGTAAGTAAACATAAGAACCACACTTCTCTCTTCTCCCTTCCCCGGGCAACCAGGAACAATCACAATAAATACTCGTTTTGAGCACCATATAAAGTTTTGTTCTGCAAGCAGATGAGATTTGGAGGCTTGTTAGAATTGCTACTGTTATGAGCCTAGCTCTGCCAACTTGCAGCATTCTGATGAGTGTGTCCCCCCTCCTCCCCCCCCCCTTAATAAGTGGGCCAATTTGGGTTTACAAATAAGGAAAGCGAGGAGCTAAGAATCAAGTGTCTCAACCAGAGCACACAGGAAGTGACCTTTGGAAACATTATGTGTCCCGCGGAGTACTTTCGGAAAGGAACATAAATTCCAACTTGGCTCTAAGTCTTGAAAGCTGATATTGATAAATACGTGTTTTTTTTTAATAAGGGCTGTGTAAATTCAACATCATTCACTACTGTGCTGGTAGTAATACATCCCTAAATACAACTGCCCGTAGCTTTCTATTAAGCTGTATTTTAAGACATGCTTGCAAGAATTATCACGTGACTAATACCCACAGATGTTTTGGTAAAGATTAGCTTTGTATAGATTGATTGTTTCTAACATCCCTCCTTCTTAACATATAATTTTTCTTTTTAGTGACTCTCTGGTAGTATTTAATGTTGGGTTCTCAAAAGTATCAAAATTAAGGGAAATGAGGCTCTTCCTTCCTTCATTTAAACATTTTTTTTCTAGTAAGAATTGATACACTTTATCATAGGGGGAAAAGAAGCAACTTCAAAGTCAGCTCAAAAACCAGGTTTTGTTTGTTTTGTTTTGTTTTACTGTGGAATCAGGTTATAGATTAGCAAGAAAGAAGAAGTGCAATGATCTTGCAGCACTATATTATGGTAGGACACACCAATATAAACCTTTTGTATTAATATAAACTACATTAGTTTAACAGACTGACAAAGAACGTATGTGTTGGATCCACATGCACATAATATCCAGCTGTGTTGAGAGGGACTAAGAAGAATGGCAGTCACAAAGCAAACAGCCAAACCTTTGTTTCTGATATGATTCTCAAAACCACCCAGACAAAACAAAGACATTCAAGGCTTCTAGAAAATGTGTCTAGTTCTAGAACCAGCCATGGAGAGATCTAAGGTGAGCCTTGAGCATCTTGTAAGATTATAAAGTAATGAATTTTTTTTTAAAGAGAGAGAAAAGGCACCCCATAAGAATAGTGTATGTCAAAGGAATCCAAGGGTCAAGGAATCAACTGAAAGTATGGTCAAAGGCTAAATTCAGAATAGCTTTAGCAATCAAACCATTTATAATTGTAATGCAAAGTATAAAGAAAATCTATAGGTTTATATGAAGGTAAGATAAAAGCTAAATAGAACAGCATTGTAAAATAGACCAGTATCCTGCACAGAAGAAGGTCAAATGATTTGCAGACCCAACTCCAAGGAGGAAGGAGGTAGAACTCGCTCTCCACCCATCCAGTGTAGATGCAATTTTCCTCTCATGAGCACAGCATAGAGTTTGGTTAATTTCACAATGAATAAAGCAGATAAGCAGGACTTCAGGCAAGCAATCGGATTCACATTAAGAGTCCCATCGGTAGAGCACATCCTTGCTGTGACACAAAAGCAGGACTTTGCCCCTGTGTACTCCCTTCATCAAACTCCATCTAATCCTAAGAGAAATACCCCTTAGTTTGAATTAGGGAAAAATTCTACACGGAACCCATGAATTCCCCTCAAAACATCCAAGGAGAGCAATTAAAAGCGAGGACTCTCTGAGACACTGTCACAACTAAAAAAGGCCAAAGGAAACACGACCACTAAACCTAATGTAGATTTATAGATGGGATCCGGGGACAGAACAAGAGCATGAATTATAAACTGAAGAAATCTGAATAATCATTTATTTAATTAATACTAATGAATCAAAGCTTATTCAGTAATTATAGCAAATATATTGAACTTATATATTACTAGTGGAAATTTGTATAATTGTTAGAAGTCAACTTCCTCTACTTTCTAAAATTTTCTACAGTCTAAAATGTTCATAACTTAACACAATTTAGCCATTTTGATCTCGTCACCATCAAATTATAAATAGAAACATTTTAACGCCACCTTTATCTTTCATCTGTGCATATGTCTATATCTTCTCAGGGGACTTCATGCTGTATATAATTTTCATTTACCACTGAGTAAGTGTATTTCCACATATTACGGTGCTACACGATGTGTCCTTACAAGTCATTCATTTTAACAAGCTATTACACTTTAGTTTCAGTCATATGTAATCTTTTCCCCCAAAATTATGATGAATCTATTAGGCAAGGAAATGAAGGGAGTACAAAGAGAAAGCTAGAGCAAAATAATTATGACATCCTTTCATATTGTGATAATTCAGGTGGATGTCTAGAGTTGGGAACAGGGGAAACAGTGTGTGCAGAAAAATAAAAGACTCAGATACCAGCCCGAGTTTCAGAAATAACTCTGGGTGTCACCTGAAAGTCCTTAATCGCTCTACTATCTAGGGTCCTTGTTTACAAAATGGAATAGGTAACTTATTCAATAGAGTCCTTTCCCAAATCTTACTGTATTTTTAAAGACAGCTTCTTAGACAATTTCATATAAAGAATATGACTAAGTCTATTTAATATAATAGACTGAAGAAAATTGATGATAGTTATTTTAATACTTATCATTTAAGATTCATTTATTTTGTGTGTATGCGAGGGAAAATGCATGTGTATGTGTGTGTGTGTATATATATATATACACACACGCATGTGCATCATCGCGTGCATGTCTGGTGCCTGTGGAGGTCAGAAGAGAGCAACGGCTTCCATGGAGTCAGAGTTACCAGGTAGGTGGTAGGAACTGAACCCAGGTCTTCTGCAGTACAAGTGCTCTTAACTATTGATCCATCTCTCCAACCCAGATATAGATACTTTTCTATTTTGCTGCATAACTACAAGTTTTGTATCCTGTGGCACCAATGGAATAATTCATAGATATGAAAATCTGCTAGTTGAAAACAAAACAGGCTTCCCACTGAAGGAGAGTGTGCCAAAGACACTGAGTTCAGCTGAATACAGTAGAGTGACCTTCCTAGGAGATGGTAAAGGTCTTAGAAATGAAGAAGCCTGTAGCTTGGACTGGCTGGTGAACCACCAAGGATATTAAAAAAAAAAAAAAAACTATTTCCGAACAGAGTTATCAAGATTGCTTCCAGTTTTATAGGGCTGGAATCTGGAATCTTTATGTAATCTTATTTACACGAGCCGATAAATTCTGATGCTTAAATGTTCTCTTTACTCCTAAACTAGGCTGTTTTATTTGCTGCCTTAGCTGAGGGATCACTTCTAATAAAGAAAAATAAATAAATAAAGCATCTGTTTAGAAGATGAACCTGTCCGCTCTTTGTGTGCTGGGATATGCTTCCTTCCAAGCATCTAATGGAAAATAGGCCCCTGGCTGTCACTAAGAAAGTGAGCACCAAGCATCCATTGAGACTCTGTCTTCTTTATGGAAGTCATTCCAAACTGGGGAAAATCAGTTCACAACCAAATTGCATAATTTGTTCTCAGGATTCCTTCATCTTGCTTTTGTTTGTTTTATTTTGTATTTTTTTCCCACACCAGAGCTTATGAATACACTAGCAAGTTTAACATTACGCATGCGTGTTTGAGATTGATCTGGTGTGCTGGTGGGAGTTGCGGGCCGTCACACTTTGAGGCATGTGGTAGGTTTGGTTTTTTTAACTCTATGATGGGGACTTAAGTGTTTTCCACAAGACCTCTGATACGTTGTCGTCCCTTACCCACCTAGCTCCCTTTCTTCAGGCAAAAGTGCTCGCTGTGCCTCTGAAAGTTTTGCATCGAAAATTCTCCAGACAGAAGAAAATTAGCCTAAACTGTATGTCCTGAAACAGCTGTGATAAGGAGGCAGGCAGGGGGCTGGGAAGGAGGAGCGGAGGCAGAAGCCAGTATTAAAAACTTTAGGTCTTGAACCCTCAAGCTTACAGAATGTGTATCATACTTAGGCAGAAGCAACACTGCCTGAGACACACACACACACACACACACACACACACACACACACACACACACACACACACACACACACACACTACAGTTGCTTCCTTCCCAACCTCCAGAGCAAGGAAGGGATCTGGGGCCAAGCACTAGTATAGATGGGGTCTCTGGCAGGCCCCAGCTCAGGGGACCCATGTGTGGACAGGCAGCCTGAAAAGTGTTGCAAGGAAAACCCTTGCATGCTTTGTGGAATGTTAAAAATGCCGCATCATCCTCTCTGGTCCCTCTTCTTTGGCCAAAAGACAGAATTTGAGGGCATGGCATGAAGAGGATCTAGAGACCTGCCCCCTGGAGGAGGAGTGGAGCCCCTCCCTCCCAGGTTCTGATGGCCCCTGATCCAATGGGCCAGCAGCGCCTTCACCCTTTACCTCTCCCATTCATTCCAGCCGGCAGAAGAAGGAAAACAAAACTCTAAAAATAACTGTCAGCATCTTAAAAAGAGAATAGCTTTGCTGCCACCACCACCACCCCCCCCCCCTCTTCTACTCCCGCCCTCTCTCCGCGCCACGGGGCACATGTCTGCTTCTTACAACACCGCGAGGCACATGGTCCCAGTTAGACACCAAACCCCATCGGGACAGAGAGGAAATCCACATCTGTGGGACGCTCCGCACAGAACCGCCACCTCCTGTGAGGGAGGCCGGGGGACTGCAGCAGCGACATGAAGAAGGGCTAGAGCGAGGGGACGCGGCTTATGCGGTGAGAGGCAGCGCGCGTGGCTGGCCAGGGCGCGGGGAGGACAGGGACACCGGGTGGGCCCCGCCACCACCCCGCAGCACCCGCCGTCCGGCCCCCACGCGCGCTCCCGAGACTTGCCGGCCTTGCTGCAACTTGCTGCAGTGTTTGAAAGAGTAGTAAGAGCGCATGGAGGTGGGGCCGGGGGAAGACCGGGCGGAGCGGTTGCGGGGTGTGCGCGGGGAGGGGGTGGGGAGGAGGCGGCGGAGGAGGTGGGGAGGGGGGGGAAGGTTAATCCCTGGGGGAATGGGATGGGGGAGAGAGGGGTAGCCCCAGCGCTTACACATGTCACATGTGCTTTTTAAGACGGCCGGGAGCGCCTGCGAGCTGGATCTGGTGGAGGATGCTGCGGCAGGTGCTTCGCAGAGGGCTCCAGTCATTCTGCCACAGGCTGGGCTTGTGCGTGAGCCGGCACCCGGTCTTTTTCCTCACCGTGCCGGCAGTCCTGACCATCACCTTCGGCCTCAGCGCGCTCAACCGCTTCCAGACCGAGGGCGACCTGGAGCGCCTGGTTGCTCCCAGCCACAGCCTGGCCAAGATCGAGCGCAGCCTAGCCAGCAGCCTTTTCCCCCTGGACCAGTCCAAAAGCCAGCTCTATTCGGACTTACACACCCCTGGGAGGTATGGCAGGGTGATCCTCCTCTCCCCACCCGGGGACAATATTTTGCTCCAGACTGAGGGGATCCTGCAGACCCACCGAGCCGTGCTGGAAATGAAGGTGAACCACAAGGGCTATAATTATACTTTTTCCCATCTGTGTGTGTTGAGAAATCAGGATAAGAAATGCGTGCTGGATGATATTATTTCAGTGCTAGAGGATCTCAGGCAGGCTGCCGTCTCCAATAAGACAACAGCCAGGGTGCAAGTAAGGTATCCCAACACTAAATTAAAGGTATGCTCCTCCTGCATGCTTCTGCCACTTAAAGAGGCGGCACTTCATTTCTTGCCCTAAACAAGCAAAGAAAATGCAGAGGTCTCATCCTTAAGACTGAGAAGCTAAGGCTTCTTTCATTTCTGGATGGGTGGAAGGGAATCGATGGGCAACTGAGCAAAGAAAATGGTCAATGAATGGTATGACTAGATAAGAAGAAATTCAAAGCCAAATCAAATGCCAAAAACAAAAGAAAAAGAAAAAAAAAAACAAGTTTCTGAGACCCTGCAGTTACATCTTTGTTCAGGGTTAATAAATCAGTGGATGGAAGGGGGAGGGGGTGTCCTGAACAATTGGGGGATTTCTTTTCATAATGGGGCTCAATGTATTTCTTATTACTGATTACACATCCACCTGGTATCATATCCACCTTTTTTGCATCTTCAGCCTGGCTTGATTTTTTGACACGGGTGGTCATGGAATTTTGCTGCCTTGTGGGTATGTCTGTGGTTTATGACTGTAACAGGGATTCCAGGAATGTGTGTGTGTGTGTGTGTGTGTGTGTGTGTGTGTGTGTGTGTGTGTGTTTGCATAGCAAAGGAAGTGGGCATGGTCTATGAATTAGAATAGGGATGTGTGCTTAACACTAGTTTATTTAGTATGTCCTTCCTTTCTCATAAAGTATCCCAAACCCCAAAAGATGGATTATAGCTGCCAAGTAACAAAAGGAAAGAAAAGAGTCCACAGTCAGCAGAAAGTACAAGGCATTTCAACATTAAATGGACTACTACACTGTTTGAACTCTCAAGTCAAAACGTGATACTCAATGAGATTCCAAAACTCATTCTACACTGTCAGGACTGAGATGGTGCAGCCAATGAGGCGTACAGTCTGCAGGTGACTGAAGTCTCAGGGACAAATGTGACTTCCAAAAGACTCACTGCACCAATTGTGTGCTTGACCTTATGCATACTCAGAAGCTATGCCTCCAAGAACTCCCCAGACAGGTGTTCCCCAAGAAGAAAATTATGTGGAGGGGAGTGCTTTTTTATGGAGGTAGTGGAACAAGAAAGACCACCACAGAATATTGAAATGCCCATTTGCTTATTTAACAGACTCACCAGTATATAAACCGCAAATAACTTCCTCAGGACTTACAGGAGAAAATTCTCATTTTTGCTGTTAAGTGGCAGTTTAGTAGTAGATATCATGAAACATTTGTCCTGTCTCTTTTGAGCATGGCATTTTGTTTTCAGGGATCCAGTGGCTGACTTTGGTTCTCAGCTTCATCAAACTGAGCAGTCCTCTGAGGTTCAGGGAAAACAGACGGATGAATCATTAGCTTAACCTGGGTGAAGGGCTTGCCTGCTTTGTATGATGGAGCATGGTGGGTATCTATGATTGGGCAGCATGCTTTTCATTCCCCCAGTCCTTTGCCATCACCATTACTGCTTGCTAAGGAAAGGATGTGGTGGAGAGGTAGCCTTTCTCCCCTATAGTCCTAACCCAGTTCTTTCTGGTATCAGTCACGTACAGAAAGATTTGCAGCTGTGTCATAGTCACACTTCTGTTTGTTGTCCCTATTGAGTCAAATTTGCAGCTCACTAATGTGCATCATTGGTTGGATCTCAGTGGCATTTATTCAGCAGTGCTCTCCAAATGGAAGAGCTTCATCCGATCAGCAGCCGTTGGGCATTTCGTTTGTGTGGCAATATCATCTTGACATTTGCAATTCGAGTCTCTGTGGTATTCTTTGTATTCACTTAATAGTTATTAGCTGTGCCTATACTGCTTGCTGCGAGGTCTTCTAAGCATATAAGAGTGAATTATGGCAAGACAAATGTTCTCTAACTTCCAGTGAGCTTCCAGGTAAGAGATGTCAGCACTTTCAATCTCCAAGGCAAGGATAACCCACCAGCGGGGGTTCTGCAATTGTTGAGTGCACCCAACACCAAACTGGCCTATAACACATCTTCTACCTACATTTCTTTTTTAATTAATTCACTTTACATCTTGATCATAGCTTCCTCCCTCCTCTCCTCCCAGCTCCACCTTCTTTCCTTTGTCCCCAACCCTCCTCCCCTATTCCTCAGAAAAGTGGAGACCACCCACGCACTCACCCACCATAGATCATCAAGTTGCAGCAGGACTAAATCAGTTCTCTTCCCCTGTGGCCTAGTGAGGCAACCTCGCCAGAGAAGAGTGATCAAAAAGAAGGCAAAAAAAGTCCATGTTAGAGACAGCACCTGCTCCCCTTACTAGGGGACCCTCATGAAGACAGAGTTGCCCATTTGCTACATCTGTGGCTACATAGATTGGCCTAGGTCCAATCTATGCATGGTCCTAGGTTGGTGCTTCAGTCTCAAGAGCCCCTCTGTTGGTCTTCTTGTGGATCTCTCGTCACCTTCAGGTCCTTCTATTCTTCCCCCACTTTTGCACAAGACTCCATGACATTGGGCTATATCAGCATCTTTTTGGATTCACTGCTGGTCGGAGCCTCTCAGAGGGCATCTATGCTAGGCTCCTGCCTGTAAGCATAGAAGAATATCATTAATAGTGTCAGGGGTTGGCTCTCTCCCATGGGGTGGGTCTCAGGTTGGGCCAGGCATTGTTTGGACAGTCCCTCAATCTCTCCTCTTTCTTTATCCCTGCACATCTTGTAGGCAGAGTGCATTTTGGGTCGAAGTTTTTGTGGGTGGGTTGGTGAACCTAGGTGGATAAAGAAACTGTGGCACATTTACACAATGGAATACCACTCAGCTATTAAAAACAAGGAAATCTACCTGCATTTTTCTGACTGAGCGGTTGATTGATGGACAAATAGGCAGGACTCTATGCTATGAGTAATCATGAAGAAATAGTGTAATTTGTTAGAAAGATTGCTAAGTAATAGAATGAGTCTGTTACCCATAGAAGCAACAGAGCTATTACATATGGACTAACATTCTTATTTAGCTGTATTCCATAATTAATCTTTCCTCAAATGTTCTGTCTGTATGGCTTCAAAGGGGAGTCTTTAAGCTATCTTGGGGTAAATGAGCCTTTGGATATAGTCTGAGAAGAACAAGTCCTCCCCAGGCTAGACATAATCTCGCAGGTGCTCATGCAGTATAAAATATAATTTCTTAAGTACCAATAGAAACCTAGAATTCTGCCACAGAAACTCCAGAAGATTTCAGGAGCAAAACTCTCTTCCAGAGAGCAAAATGAAATGGCCTTTTCTTCTGCTTGGGTGTTGTTTTCAAATATTTCAATGGCAGTATTTCTCAAGGTGTATCTCTATGATGTTAGTACCCAAAAGTTTGATCACTATTGTTTTTAAGGTTGAGAGGGGGAGATTTCATACATACATTCTGGCTATTTAATTCATTTTATTCTGCTCGGTTTTACCAGTGTTCCCACATCTATCCGATATAAAAGAAACTTCTGTGCTGGGATAATCCAACAGTGGGGGAGGAGGGTTATCATAGTTTTAAGAAAGTGGCAAAATATATAGTAACAGCTGAATAGTCTGAATTGGAATTGTCAATCACTTAGCTTGAAAGGAGCAGTGGGTGAGGTTTGGGAGACAAGATGAAGATATGTAAGCATTGACTGACAGAAGTGGTCAAAGACCTCAGTTATGATGATCAGAGTATTAAAACAGATAGCTTGTCTGGAACTCAGAAAGGTTTACAACTGGCAAACATAATAATCCTGACAATGTGATCTAGATAAACAGGGTCACATAACACTGGCCAAAATGGAAAAATCCACCTAGGAGATTAAATATATCCAAATGTGAAAAAAAATCAGGACTTGACCCAGAAGTACTAAAGAAGTAATCAGATTGATACAGACTTTTGAAATCTATGCATAACAAGTTATAAAATCAGAAACACACTATGCCCATTTAATGACTTCTGTAATCTTTTCTTTGTACTGATCTTTATGGTGTAGCCTCAAAGGAGCAAAGGGCCATGTATTCTTCCTTTTATGCAATTCTTTCCTTTTCCCTCAACCTTGACAACATCTATAAAGACAATTATTTATAGCAAATACTTATTGACTAGTTTAGTAGGCAAAAGTGCATTCATTTAGTCACAAAATTGTTATTAACCTTTGAGATATGCTTCCATCTTAAAGATATCATCTATTTTTTTTTGCAGTGTTTTTAACCTCAGAAATTGAAAGGCTCTTTACCTTTAATATATGTGTATATATAAGGGTATACAATGGTTAAATATACACATTACGTATAGTAGTACAATGTGGCCAGGGTGAGTTTTTAAGTTAAAAAAACTATTTTGGTTATTCAACACAGAGTTTCTCTGTGTAGTCTTGGCTGTCCTGGACACACTTTGTACACCAGGCTAGCCTCGAACTCATAGAGATCCACCTGCCTCTGCCTCCTTGAGTGCTGATATTACAGGCTTGCCACCACTGTGCCAGGCTTTAAGGGAAATTCTTTCATATTGTTAAACCATTCTGTCTTTACAGCTGAAACGGCTAGTCAGGGTATCTATGTACAGGTTGTCCTAGGTTGTAATAAATGTTCTCCTTTTCACTGGGTGCTTACAGATAATGTTTCCCTGCTCCATGGACAAATCATGATAATCTCGCCTCTCTACCTGAGGAGGTGGCAAGTCTCGCACAGCCCCAATTCCTGACAGTAGAAGTCGATGTGGTGCAGTTAAAGCACATTATGTGGTCCTAGATCTCAGCTGCTTCCCCACAGTCAGAAAGGAGTAACATGGGCTGGCTGTCTCTGCAGCCTATCCTTCTCGTTGAACTACACTAGCTTCTACACATCGGGGCCCATTTTAAAATCTGTATGGACACCGGTATACCACATTTATAAATAGGAGCAAGATAGGCATCCCTGGTCATTAATAGAAGACAGTGCTCCTTAAGCGCATTGGCCATTTTTGGAAGATGCTGCAATTAATTATATCAGTCTGATGTCAACGGAAGGGGAATGTGAGCCAACTTAAAAAGCTGTGGTCAGATTTCTGCCTTCTACTCTTAATGCATTCTAAAATCTCTGATTCAATCTTATCTTTTTAATTCTGCCTTTCAATAAGGAAAAAAAATGGCAACCCCATCAAACATTATGTCTGTATCCTAAAGGTTTCCAAATGTAATCTTCATGGTGTGGCATTTAATTTATATAAATTTATAAATTGCACTTCCAAGGAAAGACTAAGGAGCTTAAATGATTTCCTTGCACTCCTCAAACTAGTGCATATATTTGGGCTCAGAATCAGCCTAAGTCTGTCTGGCTCCAAAGCCTAATTATAACACACTATTGGTCTTATCATTTTTCTACCGTACCCAATAACAATTAATAATTGGCTTTCTTACAAAAGACAGAGGAGGGGAGGAGAGACAGGCTTCCTCAGCCATTTTTCACACCATTTCCTTTGCTTGCTGGGAGTAACTGGCTCATCAAAGGACGGCAGGATGAAACTCCAGGCAGGGCAAACACTTGCTATCTACTGAACATGGCAGCTGCTATAAATTTAGCATCCTCATTGGCACATGACTTTGCCTTTGATATCATCTTCCCACAGCTCAGAACAAAAGAGAGTTTGGCTCTACGATCAGTTAAAAGTGAGAAATCTGAAAGTGGCCCAAGGTTTTGAGCCAGGAGCTTATGTATCAAGAAAGCTTGGGCTTTTCTGGCTTGCTCTGTCACCAAGGAGAAAAAAAAGAGTTGATGAGATAGCATGAACTAATTTAATGCGCTTTAAATTAAGAACTATTGAGGAGACTCGGGTTCCAATGTTAATTCTTTAAAGACACGTTAGTGACTGACTGATTATCACCATCAATTTGGGCGTCAGTATATGGAAAATTGACAGAGCCAGGCCAAGAAATTGCAGGAATTCTTGTCAGCCAGCAAAACTCTCTTATTTGTACTGTACAATATTCCTGCACATAGTATATGTTATCATAATGGATTTGTAGATTTGAATGGTCTATTGAAATATACTGATCATGGCTTCCTAACTAAATTACTGCATGAGGCCTAGGTACCATATCAGAAATTCATTTGTTCATTAATCTGTGAGTACACAGATTGTGCTCAAATTCCCTCAGTATTGGGGCCCACCTCCTGCTCATCTGTTGCAGTAAAGAGCTTCCATCACTCCAATTAAATTATGTGTGTATGTATTTATTCACACTGCTATATTTAATCCACTGTGCTTTTATAAAAATATTTTACTTAGCATGCAGTGTATTAGATTTTATTTTTGCATTTCAAGAAAAGTTTGTTTCTGTTGATTCTTCTCTTTGCTCCGCTGTACCCCACCTACCCTCTTGGGCTCTTCTACTTCTATTAGCCTCCTTTCTATTCTGTCACATACAACTGTTGCTACCCCCTCCCTTGATAACCCTTTCCCCCCTCTCACAGTCTCCTATATAGTTTCCTAGTCTGTAACATACTTACACAATCTTATAAAATCTACGTGTGAAAGAGAATGCAATCCTTGTCTTTCTGAGTCTGGGTCACCTTGTTTAAGTCCATATTTTAAAGGGAAAAAAACTTTAGGAAAGAAAAATAGAATGGAGGGAGTGTTATTTTTCTACATCCTTCCTCCCCTTTATTTTCCCCTCTTGGCTGGTCTGAGGAGGAGTCCCTTGAGATTTCAGGACACCAAAGGCTAGGAGTGGAAGTGGGGATGGAAGTCAGAGTGACGTGCAGTAATGTGACCGGCATGAAGGGACCAACGCCTCCCATCACCTTAGGAAACACTTCTGTGCCTCTTTTGTACTCTAAGGCATAATATGATGAGGTTTTTTTTTCATCATTTCAACTTTAAAATTTTATTGCAGCTATTCCTTAAAAGAAGTTTGTGTAACATTTGGCAGGTTTTAACCAGGGGCTAGTGCAACATGCTTGGGCCATGCTGATTTTAATTCTGTTTTAGAATTGACCAGCGTATGTCCAGGCCTATTTCAGTTACACTCAGACATTTATGAATATAAACATTTTTTAAGATGACGTCTGAAAATTGCAAATTTCTACATTGCCCCCGTCCCTCAAAAATAAACCTGTAAATTGCACTTTAGTTTCTCCTCTGTATGAGCTTTGAGTCTGAGATGCTCTAAGGTGGGCCTCAGTATCTCTAATTCATGACTTGAGTTTACACTATAATGTATTTGTTTCTGATCAAAAATATTAACAGAAAATAGGTGAGTGGAGGGAACCATCAAGGAAGTGTATGGCAGATTACTGAGTAGCTGTTCTCCAGTGAAGAGCCCTGGGCTTCATCGTGTACGCTTGGGCCAGTCACTTGGTGACGCCTGAAGCTGATTGCAACCATTCAGAAAACCCGAGAAACATTGAACCTTTTTTCAAGGTAGCATTTTGCATACTATTTTGCAGGTGCCACAGCAGCCATCTCAATGCTGAGCGTTTTGTCTCCTCAGTATATTATCACGCCACACAGGGACCATAGGTAGGAGTGAGGATATCCCAGGGAGGCGCTACAGCAAATCAGAGCAGAATGTGCCTTTAATGTGGCATGGCAATCTGTAAGTTTTCAGATGGGATTATTATGGCAGAGTTCCTCGATGAAATCAAGACTCATTCTTTGTCCTGTTGAGCAATCCAGGCCTGTGAAAGGTCCCTAATGAGCAGAGCTCCAAAAAGAACAGGCTGTGTCTAGGTAAAGAATATGGGTTGGAACAGCTCGAGTTTCCTCTCAGGAGCTCCCTGCAAACTGAGAGGACTCACCTAAGATCCTTGGCTTCACCCCTGCTGTCACAAAAGCTGCAGGCAGAGTGAGGTCTCTGAGCTCAGAAGTTGTAAACTTAAGCAACCACTGATTGAAAAACCTTATACTGTAGCTCTGCTACACAGATACAGACTTTTTATCTTTATTATTCCTTAAACAATGTGGCACAGCTATTGATATGGCATTTACACTGTGTTAGATATTGTAAGCAGTCTAGAGATTACTTAAAACATAAAAATAAAAAGGAAGAATGAGAAAATGTACAGGACGATACATGCATGTCCTGTAAATACAAAGTTTCATGTTATACAAGGAACTTGAGCAAATGGATTTTGACACTGGCCAGTAATCCTGGATTTATCTTCCGTGGATTCTAGGGGGTGGGGAATTCTAAGGGAAGGCTCTGGGTCCTGGAAAGTCAGAAATGTGTTTCAAGCATCCCCACAGCTTCAGAAAGCCCCTGATGCTTATCTGGGTGTTTGAGGGAGAGGTAGGCATCATTGGATGTTTATAATTTAGCATCAAACTTGATACTACTGTTTGAGAGACAGGATCTTTTGGTGACTTGGGGAATATGGTTGCTCAGTTCTGATTGTCGCTATTGACTGTACTGATGTGAGTGAGGTACATATTACATCACATGTCACTATTCACTGTGCTAATGTGGGTGAGGTACATATTACATCGCACAGATACAATTCAAAGCCATTCAAATACATGTTCTCTCAGGTAAATAACATGTCTGCTCAATGTCAGGCACTGTATGGCCTACTGTGAGTTTAGTGGGAAGTAAATCACATGTGGCGCTGACTGCCTGAGAGGGACAAAATTATACATATAATTCATAATTACAGATTGCCATGGGTGAAAAGCACATGGCACTGTAAGAGTAGGTATCAAGTCTTGTGGTGTTAAAAATGACTTTCTGAAAAATTGGCTGTGAGCTGAACTATGAAGAGTGAGAAGGAGTTTACATTGAAAAGGGTGCTTAAATGGTACAGACGAACACTTAACTGGGAGATCATGGTACTTTAGAAGCACTGAACAAAAGCCACTTCCATGGGTGGAAGTTATGGAGTGACAACTAAGTAAGAGTTAAGGGCATAATAATAATTTTTTGATATCAGAGTTTGTGGATCCAGATTATCTAGGTATATGTCCTAACTCTACCTTCATTAACTATGACTTAATGTACATTTTTAGTGTATTTATACCTCAATTTCCTCATAGCAAGCTATGCTTCTTGGTATTGAGTACGTGAAATGAGTTAACACCTTTATGAGTGCGTCATAAAGCATAGATGTCACCTGGGGATATTATTAAAGATGTGTCTTCTGCTTCAGAGATCTGGATAGAGTTAAGATTGCATGTTTAGCAAGCACATAAAAGATGGTAACATTTCTTCAAGAAACACACTCTGAGAACGTAGGGCTGAGGGTAATTCCTGAGGAAAGAAAATGCTGGGTAAACTCTTAGTAAGCACTATCTTTATCCTGAAGGCATGCAGACTTTGCTGAGTTACTTTCTTGACAAGCAACTATGAAAAGAAACAACCCTCTCTTGATTTCACCTCTAGAAGCCTACAGTATCTCTCCCTGGGTGGACTCATCATTGCCCTAGGACAGGAAGTGTACCAGAGCACTTGTGCCTTTTACACTGTGAATCTGGAGCTGCCTACAAGCTCATCACTCTGAATGTGACCTTTGACTGAGAATAAGAAAAAGAAAAGAAAGGGTAGTGGCTGACCTAGGACTCTATGTACACCTAGATCTGAAAGTACCTTGAGGCTTTATTTTTATGATACTCTCAATAGAGCTAGCCTTAACCACTCTGTCAATTCCTGTCTCCTGCAATATTATGGCTTCCTGCACCATAGCACCTCACTTTCCAAGCTGTTTTTCATACATATGATCTTCGTTCATCAAACACGACTTTTTCGTTCTATCTTCTTTTGGTATTCTTGTCTTCCAAAGAGCTATTGTATTCCCTCATTCTTGTGACTTTTATCACAGTAGTCTCCATTCTGCCATTTACCCAAACTCAGGGAGCCTGCCATCTATGATTACCTCTTCAGTCTGCATCCTTTTCTATCTGTGTGTACAATGTTGCCTAGTTATATACACAGTGATAACTGGTTATCTGTTTTCAGAGTGCATGCCATGACCTGACAACCTTAACATCTCTTGGAAACTTGCTGCAAGCCCAGCTCTGCAGACTGCACACTGACTTTGGTGACCCTCTGGAGCCGGAGCTCAGCCAGCCCTAAAAGTGTCAGGAGCATAGATCTAGAGCTTGAAGTGTTGGCTGCGTATAGGGGACATTTTAAAAAGCTTTCAAAATTAATCTGTTTGGGCCTCATCACCTGAGATAATGACCTATTCATCCAGCGGTGACAAAGGCACTAATCTCCTTTAGTGTCTATAATAGATCACCAAGACTGGGGACCATCTCATTGTCAACCTTCTTTTCCTCTTCATAATCATGTCCTTCACCTTAGGCCTTCATTGCTTCTTGCCTACTATTCTTCTGTCTCTGCTTTTGTATTAATAACTTCTCAGACAAACTAGTGTGTGTAGCATGGTAAGATGCCTCTCCCAAACATACTTTCCCTTAAGCTATACACACAAGAACTTCTGTTGTAAAAGAAACTACCAGCTCCTGGTCATTGCCTACTGAGAACTCTCCTACTGAGGCCTCCAGACTCCTTTGTAGCATCAGACCACACTGCATCATAGGCAGCAAGAAACCAAAGCTGGTAAACATTTCTGCTTTCTTACTTCCCTCAAACTGTTTTTTTTTTTACTACCTTTCTTTCACAGTGTCAAACTTACACATGTGTCTGAAATGCTACGCCCTCAAGACAGCTTTCCCCTCTGTGGAACATTGCTAAAATGGTTAGATACATAAAGCACTTTTATATACTTTAGGGAACTCTCATCTGTCTAATTTGCATTATGGGTTTAAAGTGAGTGTGTGTGCCTAGTGAACTAATGGGGTTAGGAGACCTCTTTATATAAATTAATTTGCCTGGAAGGATCTAGCCAAATGCAAGTTCCTAAGGTAAACCCTCGGGGAAGGTTATAATAAAATAAGAAAAGGC
The DNA here is from genome assembly GCF_964271855.1 of Acomys minous. Taxonomy (NCBI): domain Eukaryota; kingdom Metazoa; phylum Chordata; class Mammalia; order Rodentia; family Muridae; genus Acomys; species Acomys minous. The sequence continues at coordinate 65,698,283 of NC_140495.1, read as the reverse complement.
TCATTGAGGTCAAGCTAACACCCTGCAGCTATGGGTAAGCTCTGAAGAGAGATGTTACCCAAAACACCCAGAAAATGATCTTCGTGAATGATTGCAAGAGACACAGAGCACAAAAAACATAGTTTTAGATTTGGGAAAGGAAGAAGTGCCAGAGAAAGAGAAAAATACCTTGCCATCCATCTATGTGGCTTCAACTCCGGGGAGCCTGTGAAAAGCATTATGTGGATAGAACACTAGAGAGAGTTGCCTAATGTAGCAAATAAAATTGCAGGAAAACTGATTAAATTTTAGATAAAAAGTTGGTAGGAACACGTGGTAAATACCCCATCGTCTGAATGTTTAAAACTGAATGTGAAGACTAGGTACTACGCTGCCAGAACCAACTCTTTCTTCCTCAGGAAAAGGAACTGGCCTTGCTTAGTTTGTTTAGATTGATCCCAGGAATTGCAAGGGAATAGGCCAGTCTGAGGCTTCCCATTGGTTCAGATGAAGAGTTGAGTCTAAGCCAGGGAACTGATTTTTTCCCCTCCTTTTTGCCAGCCCCATTCTAATGCTATTGGTGAAGACCATCCAGGGAACTTGAAAGGAAACCAAGGAAAGTGTAGTAGAACTGAATAAAAGATATACTCAGAATCTCCAGAAAGACACATATGAAAATCTGAAAGGACCAGAGTCTTATTCAGGTGGGGAAACAAGTAAGTGAGATTTAAGTCACTTTTAATATGGCCTCATTTACATATTCTAGATTCAGGAAACTCATTACATCTATTGTTCTACGAATTCTGAGAGATTCTACTGAGTGAATATTCCACTTGGCCAAAATATCTGTTATCATATATTTCAACTATGAGAAGTTGAAAATGATTTAAGAGAAAGGTTGATTAAGGGAAAGTGTATAATGGGTATATATACATGTAATCTAAAGGCTAGAAATACTTAGAAGAGACTGGGTACCCTTTCTATGATTGAAATCTTTTACCAAAAACAAAGATGATGCATGTTCTGAACATGTTTGTAACAGCAGTAATATGTACATATACCATGTGCCCTCCTTTCCTTGGGACTATAAATTTCTTAAGGTTAGATGTCATTTCTTGCTTACATTTGTAACTTTTCCTTACTATTGATGGACAGTCATATATATATATATATATATATATATATATATATATATATATATATATATATATAATATTTTGTAAAATGAAGTAAAATATAAATATGAGGGTTTTTTTTGTTTTTTTGCTTTGTTGTTTTTGTTTTTGTTTTGGCTTTTTGAGACACAGTTTCTCTATGTTACCTTGGCTGTCCTAGACTCTCTTCGTAGACCAGGCTGGCCTCAAACTCACAGCAATCTGCCTGCCTCTGCCTCCCGAGTGCTAGGATTAAAGGTGTGTACCCCCACACCCAGCTATATTTTTTTTAAAGAGGCTTCTCATCTGCTGCTGATTTGGGTAGTTTGGGACTGCTTAACGGTCTTTATCATTCTTTGCCAATACCATCCTAATATTCCACGTACAGCCCTCTTGCGGTACTCGCTGGTCATGGGAAAAGCCCAGCTTGCCATTTCTCCCTTTACCATGACTCACCTTCCCATACAATCAGACGTATAGAGTGATCTTCATAGCACACAGACTTGGATAGATGAGGCAAAGACTGAATAGCAGGTCCAAGGACAGAGACAGTAGGGCACAGGAAGTGCCTCTGGGGACAGACACCCTGCTAGAGCTCTCTGGGGCCTGAGAGAAGCTCAGGGTCTGAACTAGTTTAATGACCCCTTTTATAGATAGTAACCCTCTCCCAGGGAATAGCACAAAAAGCCAATATTAGCAACCTGACACTTGTTTTCATTTCATTCTTTCAGCCTTTTAATGTTATTTTAGGGTTTGTTTTTTAAGGAAGTGGATTTCTTCTAGGCTGTGAAACGAGACATGACACTCTTAAAAAGAAAAAAGAAAGAAAGAAAAAATAAGCAGGTCTTGTCAGAGCATCTTTTCCTAAATGGTGTTTAAGTTTTATTCTTTCAGAATTGGCTTGTCGTATACAATGATGTTATCTTATTCATCAGGCAAGCCCCTTATAGGATATTTTAGTAATTAATAGCTACCCTGTTAGTGCTCTTCACTTTCCTACTTTGCCCTGGCTCAGCACCAGCCTGTTTACTGATGGCAATAAAGATGTTAGAATCCCTCAGCAATCTAAGTATGGAGCCTAAAGCAGCAACTGCTGATATTGAGATGAATCTTTTGAGTTTGCAAATGAAAATAAATGAACCAATTAATTAATTGGCTGTTAATTAAATAATTACCCAAATCAATTACTGATTGAATCCTTCTCCTAATATTTTGTTTGTTTGTTTGTTTGTTTGTTGAGTTGAGGTCTCATAGTTCAGCCTAGTCTTGAATTCATTGTGGGACAGAGGCCAGCATTGAGCTTTTCATCCTCCTGTCTCCATGAAAGCAGTAATCATAGGTAGGCACCACCATACCCAGACTCCCACACTAGTTTTTAAAATAATCAAGGAGATAAATAAGAAGCAAACAAATTTATGTTCAATTCCATTTTTAACTTGTGTGACCTTGAGTGTATTACTTAACCTCTTCTGTGTAAAATAATAATAATAATAATCATCATCATCATCATCATAATCATAATAATAATAATTCACAAATACCTAGTAGTTTCTTCATCAGCATTAATATTCTTTTTAATATAAACTTGAATTGGTAATATCACAAAAATATGAAGGGATTAAATAAATGGTATTCACCACCCGACTCATGTTTTTAAAAATCCAGTTTTAGTAATATACATAGTTGTTATAATAGAGTGGGTAGCTCTTTGATTGTATTTATTTCCATATTTGTAATATCATTTCACAGACTGCACAAACGATGCTAACGCTAGTACTCACTGTATAACACTTCTGGGTATTTTTTAAGTCCGTATAGACATAGGAAGAAAGCAAAATCTTCTAGCTCATTAGTAGGAATTTCAGATAGAGAACATTTTTAATATGACTTAGAAAGCTGTTTTGTGGGTGTAACTTTCTGTGAATGTGAAATATAAATATAAGTCAATAGACTTTAAGGGTAGTCTTATCCCAGGAGCAATGTTGGATAGAAATTTGGAGGACCTAAGTAATTTATAAACCAGCTTGAAATGCTACATATTTCCAAGATTAAGCCTCTCAGAGTGCCTGTGGCTTATCAAACTGAGAACTAGTTCTCACTGCCTTTCAGTTGGTGACACTCAATGATTCTCCAGAGAAGCACTTGAGAATCTTTAAAGGTACCTGATGCCCATGGCCTCTCCTCAGATCCATTAAGTCAGAGCCTGTGGACAAGCTGTGCACTGGCATTTTCAAACACTTAAATGATTCCAGCAGATGATCAGATTGGAGACACTAGACCTTAAAAAGATTCTAACATTTTGCTCAGCTCTTTAGCAGACAACGTGGGAGCATAAGAGGCATTAGTGACCTGTGCAGTGGTGGTCCACGCCTTTAATCCCAGCACGCAGGTGGATCTCTGTTAGTTTGAGGCCAGACTGGCCTACAAGAGTTCTAGGACACCCAGGGCTACACAGATAAACCTTGTCTTAAAACCAGAAGGGAACAAAAAAGAAGCATTAGTGAAGGCCCCAAGATGCTCCTGTGGGAACTAAACTTTTTGTCCACCTTGGGGTTTCAAATGGAGGAATGAATTCCCTGACCTTAGCAGTACCACTTCCCGTCTAGCTAAGCTGCTTGTACAGGGTCTGTGTGTCTGACGGAGATGCCTTTATCTTCCTTTATCCCTACCTAATTTGAAATTGACGGAACAAAATAGGACATCTTAATCAATTTGTTATACACCAAAGATGTTCTGAATTGCTTATCTCTGGGAAAATATATCATTTGCACTTTGATTTTTTTTTTTGGTTGGTTTGTTTGTTTTCTCTGTGTATCCCTGGCTGTCCTGGACTCACTTTGTAGACCAAGCTGGCCTCAAATTCATAGCGATCCTCCTGCCTCTGCCTCCCTGTGCTGGAATCAAAAGTATGTGCCCCTTTGAAAGATACACACGCTTAACAGATTTACACAAGGAGATCAACCTTTAAAATTGTAGTTGTATGTAGTTACTGACATATGGTATACACAAATGTGATAACTCTTGAGAGTTCACACAGTAAAAACATTAGAATTTAAAGCAGACCTTTGGTTTGTACTTAATTGTTATTAGCTCCCTAACTTACACCAAGATAATCTAATGATACCCAGCCCGAGTTGACTCGTATCTCCCAGTTGGAAATAAGTGGACAAATACTACCCATTGTTAGCCAGTGCTTTTGTCAGCCACATGATTAAGGAAATGTTTGTTTGGTGAAAGGTTGGGTGAATTACCTCAGCATTTTTCATTTCCACTTTGAGTATAGAATGGCTCATATTAAGAATTTAAATGGGACAAGGATGGAGCTCAGCTGGTAATGCACTTGCCTGGTAAGCACAAAGCCCTGGGTACAATCGCCAGCATCCTATGAACGAGCTTGTGTGTGCCAGTAACCCTAGCAACCGGGAGATGAGGGCAGGAGGAACAGAAATGTAAAGTCATCCTATTTACATAGCAAAATCCAGGCCAGCCTGAAGTACATGAGACCTGTTTAAAAAAAAAAAGAAAATAATAAAAATAATGAAATACTACCAATTTCCATTTAAACAGGATTTAGTAGTAAATCTTCAGCCAAGTTGCGCACCTTTCTTTTCCTTCTTCACCTGTGACATTAAACATGGAACTCTTCTCAATGCATTGACTGTTGAAGATATATAGCTAATGCATACAGGTGCTCTGGCTTCATCGGAAGGATCATGGTTGCATGTCAACACATCTTAAAGGAGCATTAACATGATGTCTAATGAAAGAAAAAGTATGTTCATTGAACCGTAATAAATGTTTAAGATAGTTCAACTACATGGGAGCCATTGCCATCTAGGTGTTTTCTTTGAGTCACTAGAAAGCCTTTCCATTAGCTTTCCAATTGGCTCACAAATTACACGCTCACTCTCTTCTTATTTTTAATGGTAATTGTAAATCACATGATACATGGGGTCATCAGAGGTTAAAAAAAAAAACAGAAAAATTGAGCAACGTAATGTGCACCACAAACCTTTGAGAACTACCACCTTCACAGTAAAGTACTTTATTTTTGGCAAAATGACAAAATTGCTAATGAGCCTAGATCCACACATCCACATTATATTTTGCAGAGCTAAATAAAAAGTGGAATTAGCTCTTTTTCTTTGGACCGCACTTTCAAAATGTTAAGTAGCTGCAATTACATTGAAAAAGCAAAATCTACAACACAGCTTTTTTTCCCCTGTTAATTAATTCATTTGCAACCTTTACAACCTGTAGGAAGCTCCTCTCCCTCCTCTTCTCCGAGTCCCACCCCATCACCTCCCCTCTCCTCCCCAAAGTCTCCCTCCGTTTATAAACATAAAGTCCTCCATCATTGTCTCACTAGCAAGTATCTCTCTATAAGGAGGTTATCCCGTGTATTTATTTAAAGCAAGGTATGTCTAGTTATACTTTCTCCAGTAGAGAAGGGCCCTGGCCACAACCATCTTTTTTTCCTGGCATATGGACTTTCATGCGTCTCACATGACTTGATGATATTCTCACTCAATCTTCCCTCTCTCATTATACAACCCTCCCTCTCTTCCCACCTCCATATCATTAATAAGTACATTTTAATTTTACTTTCATATTCCCTCTCTAAACTCCACATGTGAGAGAAGCATGTGATGCTTGTCTGTGTGAGCTTGGCTTACAGCCCCATGACACAATGGTCTCTGAAGCAATCTATTTTCCTGCAAACACATTTGTTTTTCTTCATCCGTCCTCTACTTGTGTTGCTGGAAATTGAAATTGTATTTTCTCATCATTCTCTCCTCTGCCTAGGGTGTCTACTACACACTGGCCTACGTCTTTTTTTTTTTTTAATTCAGATTACATCTCAATTGTTATCCCATCATTTGTATCCTCCCATTCCTCCCTCCCTCCCGCTTTCACCCCCAGTCTTAGCCTCTTACTCACCTTTGCTTTCAGTACTTGTATGAAGGAAGCTTTTAAGTTGGGCTCCATGGTGAGTCTGGTGAGACTTAAACAGGTGTAATATGGTTGTCTTTATGAAGTGATAAGAGCCTTTTCCTGCTCTGAACTTTCTTGTCACTGCATTTATTTCAATGCATAGCTTTTCTGACTAGAGACTTATTCTATACTTATACTGTTAGACATTCCGTATTAGGTACTAGTGTCCGGTTATAGCCCATAAGTTATAGGCTTTTCCCAGAAATACACACTTTATTTAGGAAGGAAAACAAGTAAATGGGAGTTTTTGCAGCTCAAACTCGGGAACTTTAGTTTTAGAGATTAGTCCCGAATGATCGAGAACTCCGGGAAACACAGAGCTGATGAATCTTCGGTTGAAACTTTCTCAAGAGCTTTATAGTCAAATTGGTTTTTGTAAAAGGGTATTGCTGGTAGGAAAATCTTTCAGAGAGTCTTATTTCCATTGGTAATGAATGTTTTCCTTTTAAAATGTATTTATTAAAATTGAGGTCAGTGGAAAGCTATTCCCTGTAAGTAGGAATTTTTTTTTTTGCTATGATCAGTTTCTCTGAAGGTTATGAAGTCAGCATAAAATCATAATAATTTCATAGATATAAAATAGAATACTAAACACAAAGTTTTATGGGTATGGACCAAAGCTGATCAAGACGAAAAACACAAACTATATTATCCATCCAGAGGAACTGGCTAGAAGCTCATTTCTTTCGTAGTGAAACTTAATATGAGGCCTCAAAATAATCCAACCTCTGGCCTTTCCCCCATAGTATGGGGTGACTGTGAAATTAATCATGGGATGTTTTTTAGTTATCAAAATTAAAGCATGTATGTAATGTGTCTTTTTTTTTTTTTTTTTTTTTTTTTTTTTTTGAGACAAGGGCTCTCTGTGTTAGCCTTGGCTGTCCTGGAGTCACTTTGTAGACCAGGCTGGCCTCAAACTCACAGCGATCCGCCTGCCTCTGCCTCCCAAGTGCTGGGATTACAGGTGTGCGCCACCACGCCCGGCTGTAATATGTCTCTTATAAGTTATAAAGCATTAATGGCAAAGGTGGAGAAACTATCAAGCCAAATTTGAGCATTTTTTAAAAGAACAGAATATAAGTTGATTTTTAGCTTATTTTATGTAATACTTGGTTTCAAAAACATTTCTTAATGTCCACTTGAATCGTAAACCATCATTTTATTCCCACTCAAAAAAAATGAATAATTTTCATACATTTTTAAAAGGGTCACATTAAAACTCTTTTAAAAGAACAGCATGGCTAAATATTTTCTACCTCCCAAAAATCAAATTTTACTATCTAAAAAAAGTTTGTGATGTATCTTTCAGAGAACTAATGTTTGTAAATCATAAGCTTATGAGCTTCTGTGTTAAAGAGCAAGCCAAAGAAATGTGCATATTTTCATGTAAATTCTTTGTATAAAATGCTGTGAGCACTACATTAAATAATCAGTCATCACAGGTTAGAAACACAGACATTCTTATTTGACTGTCATATAATTCAATTTATTCCTAACCATTTCAGTAATTCAATTCCCTGATCATTTATATTGTTTCCTTTACTGCAAACATAGTAAGATTATAAGTAGTGAGATCTCTTTAAATAATATCCTTGAATCAGTGAAATATCATTAAATATTTTGAAGGCAGACATATCCATTGAATCATGTATGATGCAGACGCATGGAAATACCTTTCCTATGTAATGGCAGTGTGTGTTCCTATGGCCCAAGTATCCTATGCTATCTGTATCAGGCCCTTCTCTAGATGAGCATGCATGAACCAACTTAGTTATCTCTGACCACGATATTCTTATTTTTAGTAATGAGAAACTGGGACTCAAAGAGTTAAGTAATTTATCAAAATCTACTCAAAGTCAATGGAGCGAGTAGTCGTATTTACCTTGACTGTTACTGGCCATAGGCCACTGTGTTGGTTTCTCATTTTTTTCCTTGGGCAGCTCTCTCCATATCTAGGTATTCCTAATGGATTTTGTAGGAAACTCAAATTAGAAACTGAAAAGTATTCGTCAGATCATCAAATTCTCCCACCACTGGAACTAATACAACTATGTTCCCTACAGCTCTCTTTCCAGAAGTAATTTAGTCAGTTTTATTAAGTGAAATTTATGTACACCCATTTAATTGATCGAATTTCTGCCACTTTCTTTGGGATACTTGTCCACAGAACTAATAAACCTGACTAATAACGCGGCACTTCACTATTATAAAACTATTTCTCTTTATTATGATATTCTACTGTTCCCCTTCCCATTAACAATATAGAAAGGCCTTAAACACTTCTTATTTATTATAAGAAGTCATGCCGATGTCTCATATTATGAAGGCCAGAAATCAGAGTCCATGGTGAGTTTATAGTGTGTACGCCATTATAAACAAGAGTGTATTCAGTGGAGTTTTACAAACACTTTTTTCTGACTTTCGGAGAAATTGACAATCAAAGTCCCTTTAATCTGCTGGTGATATGGCGAATAAACCTTTATGGTGTCCTTCCTTCATGCAAGATGATAATGGGTTGTGTGTTTCCAAACCAATATGAAGCAACAACCCAACCAGCAAGGAATTTATGATCTAATTGACCAGTCGGGTAGATACAGTGAGTCTAAAAGCAATAAATGCCCAACAAGACACTACTGTGCTGTCTATATTGTGTGCTGCTATAGAGAGGTTAGTGAGCAGGCGGTCATTTTATTAGTCCCAAAGGTTTTTAGGATGAAGAGGAATTTGATCTGGTTCCAAAAACAAACACTGGAATCAAGACCAAGAAATATAAGGAAAGCATTTGGGGGTCAGGGGAGATGCAATCTTTACGGCATTCTTACTTGGGTGGTAAAGCAGCCTTTTTTAAATCTTCAGTAGACAGAAAGAGGAGGGTGATTTTATTTTGTGAAGCCATGTAAAGTGAGTGAACGAGCCATAGAAAGCCTTTGAGTAGACGACTGTGTTAAGAACCCCAAGAATGCCTTTATTTAACTGAACTCTAATATTGTGTGAGTTCTTAATTCGGGTCAGGGGTTCTTAACCTTATTAATTCTCAGAACGATAAAAGTCTTCCTTTGAGGGAGCTGCCTCTGCCCATCAGACGCTGGTAGTGTTTCCTTTCTGAACCAACTTGAGGCAAGCTAAAACATATCTGAAGGCGTTGCCAAATGTTCTCTGAGGTGTGAAATAGGCCCCTGCTGAGCCCCTCGATGCTTATCCCGTGAACCCTCAGAGAATCTATTTCCACAGATCTCTCTCTCTCTCTCTCTCTCTCTCTCTCTCTCTCTCTCTCTCTCTCTCTCTCTCTCTCTCTCTCTCTCTCTCTCTCTCTCCCCGTAATACAGGCATCAGCAAAGCATCTCTGGTCCCTAACCTAAATCTCTCATTTTGCGTGTATCATTGTCTTTGTCAATGGTCTCAGAGGAGGTGTCCAGGAGGCCAGACGCCAATCTCTGCAGAATTTCTAGGATGGCCATTGAAAGCCACTGAGAAATACGCACAGATATGTTTTTTCCACTGAAGAAAAACTCTCTAGGCTTGTTCACCTGTCAACGTTGTACTTCTGTTTAGATTGAAAACCGATTTCAATTGTAAATCCTGCTGGTGGGGGAAGCAGCAGACCTGGAGAGACAGCACAGCTGCTGCTTCCTGGATGGTAAATAATTCATCTTCCTTACCTTGCAGAGTCAGAAACAGCAAGTTGAGATGCTAAATCCTTAAGGTAATATTGCAAACTTGGTCACTGGCAGTAAGGAGAGAAAGGCGTACTAAATCACAGAGGCCTTCCCACAGCCTTAAAAGAAGCCATAAAAAGGAGGCTATTTACTCACTTGATTTTCCCCCAATTTGGTCAGATAGGCAAGAAGGGTGGTCCTGAGAGAGGCATAAAATCCAGTCAAGCAGAAAGCACCTTTCATACACAGTTTAGATGTTGTCAGACTTGTGTCGCTCCTTCACGTAGTTCATTTTCATGCAATTTTTTGACCTCTCTGAAAGCTACTTTTCCTTGGGAACCAGAAGGTGAGCATGGAAAGGGAACCATCTGTCCAAGTGCAGTCTGCAGGAAGCACAGCATCTGATTGGCTGCTTGGTGATAGATATTTCTCCTTGGTGTTTCTGTTTTCATGTTTGGCTTTCTGTTGCATAATCTATTTCATCCTAAATTATCTTTCTATCTGGTTGAAGCTTGTCTTGGCCTTCATGTGACCCTGGAAACTTCCCAGCTTCTTTGACAGCCTGTTTTGGATGTTCATTATTAGGTTTTTAGGTAACTAGTAATCTTAGAACTTTTATGTTTGTGCTTTGAAAAGAGGTTCTGTTCTTCCAAGAACACCGTTTTCCATAATAATGCTCTATCACCACACATGACAAGGCCCATATGTGTGCTAATATTAATATATACACTCCTGTGTTAGTCTCTTAAAGCTGCTATAACAAAGTTATCATAGAGGGACTAGTTTAAACAAGCAGCACTTATCGCTCACTGTACTGGACATTGACAACTCTAAGATCAATGTGATGAGATCCTCTTCCCACAGTGGCCCACTTTTCGGTCCATAGACTACTCTTTCTCTCTCTGTATCCTCACACAGTAGAAGGGGTTAAAATCATCCCCTTGTGATCTAATCACTTCCCAGGGGCACCTCCTCTACAAACATCACATGGATATTAGAATTTCCACATATTCTTTTAGGGAAAGCAAAGCATTCAGTCTGCTGTAGCTCATTCTGAGCAAGGTTCATTGCTTGTGTGTTGTTAATGAGAATTTTCCATAAGCATAGAAAACATGTATGCTTTGTGACCAACCTGTTTGAACAGGTGACTCTAAATGAAACAAAAAGCAAAGTAAACATTTCTTTAACCAGTGTTTTTGGTTTTGTGTTTAGTTCTACTGAGATTAAATGTAGAAAAAAAGGAAAAGGTAACTGATTTCTACGCACGATCAAGGCCATTTGCAGTTAAGGCAATTCAAGCTTCTAAGTGGTAATTAAGTTCTTTATCCAGGGAGAATTTTGGTCCTTCACCCCAGGGCATCTATATGAAAACACGAACAAAATCCTAAACTCTCAACTGGAAGCTATCCAAGTGTAGCTTATACAACTATAGTCCATCAGAAATAAAACAAAGTAGAATAAAAAGCCTTATGGTCTTCAGAGCAAGTCTGAAGGAGGATGCATCCTAGCACACAGCATCTTCAATTTCAGTTCAACTGTTAAACCCTTTCTTCAATTAGAAGAACAAAGAAGAGAAAGCGTTCTGGTTATAGGACCCATGAGCCATGCAGCTCGATATTTAGGCTCTGATAATGAATCCCCGACACTTTGAGCTATATTCAGCTTAAAGCAGTGGTGCTCAGGGGGATTTCTCAGCATCCACACTGTGCTCCCCATTAGAAATTAGCGATATAACCTGAGAATGTGTAGATTCTCAAGTACACAGCTGGCTTTCATCACCCCAAAGAAGAAAATTTAATCCAAACACGTTTCCATTTTATTACACCTCCTCTGGAAACATCTTTGAATTTCATTTCATCTGAAAAGTTGACAGGTTGTATCATACACCAGATATTGTCTTGCATATGTTATATGTAACAAATAAGTTATTGGACCTTCAAATGTCAGAACAATTGAGAAATGTATGATAAATTTAGAAATGCACAATGGAATAAAAATAGAAATTTCTGGAGAAGACTGAAATAAATGTCCCTAGAGGAAGTGTAGTCAGAGCAGTTAAACATATGACAATATTGAGCTAATAACAAAAAGTTAAAATAATCAACCTATCCTATTAATTGTATATATGTTCAATTGAGTTTAAATGAAATTAAGAGTTTAGAAAATAGTTAGCACTTTTCACATCTATCAGAATCCCATCCAAAGGAGACTAGGACCATAGCCCCAGTGTTGTGGGAATGAGGCTTCCAAGCAAAGCTCTTTCACCTTGAGTTAAACTCATTCTGTAAAGAAAGGTTAGAGAGATGGTTCAGGGATTAGAGCACTGGCTGTTCTTCCAGAGGACTGTTGTTCAATTCCCAATACCCACTGGAGGACCATGTGATCTATAACTCCACTTACAGGGAGTTCAATGCCATCTTCCTGGCCTCCATAAGCACTGCACACACATGGTGCACAGATATGCATGCAAGCAAAACACTCTCATACATAAACTAGTTTTTAAAAAATATTCTGTAGAGAATCATCTCCAAAAGATGATTGAGGAATTAGGATTTAAAGCCAGATAAATGTCTGGGAAGTAGTGACTCAAAAATACAAAGCAAAAAGTACTTATTCAGAAAGAAAAGATTCTTTTTTTTTAATTTTTTATTAATTTATTCTTGTTACATCTCAATGGTTATCCCATCCCTTGTCTCCTCCCATTCTTCCCTCCCGCCCATTTTCCCCTTATTCCCCTCCCCTATGACTGTTCCTGAGGGGGATTACCTCCCCCTGTATATGCTCATAGGGTATCAAGTCTTTTCTTGGTAACCTGCATAAGCTAGTTTAAAGGTCAGTTTAAAGATTATTTTCTGAACCATGTGTGATGACACATGCCTTTAATCCCAGCACTCAGGGAGGCAGAGTAATTTTCTGATTATTTTTTTCTCTAATAACATATATGTTTCTTAAAACCTTTTGGGAAAACAACTACATAACTCTTCAATTTTCCATCTTCAATATTCTTTTTAATGTCGCATTCAAATTGTGAGTACATGAGAATTCCTTAATCATAACTCAATCAGAACATGTCAAACAGTAAGGATGTAGCTCATGTAGTCCTGGACTGTCTGGCAATCACTTGCTATGTAACGGCCCAGACTGGCTTCAAACTTGAAGCAAGTGTTAGAACTGCAGTCATGCACCACTGTGGCTAACTGCACAGCTAACCTTGTGGTACAGACTTTAAACATCTAACTAAATGTAGATATCATTTCAACATACACTGTAATGATGATGTCCTCTTTGCCACAGCGTATTACAGACCTCCATTTCAAACAGGCATCAATCACTATGCTAAACGCCATGGCCAACATAAACTTGAGGTTCATTTTATTTTAGAGTTTTCAGCCCTTCATTAGGACAAGTCAGGGCAGGAACTCACAGAAGAAACTGAAGAGGCAGGAGCCAAAGCAGAAAGCATGAAAGAGTGCTGCTTTAATGGCTTGAATCCCATGGCTTATTCAGTCTGCTTTTCTAGACAGCCCCCACACCACCAGGCCAGAGACCGTACTACTCACAGTGAGCTGAGCCTTCCCATATCATTGCCAACCAAAGGGATAGCCCCACAGACTTGCTTACATGCAATCTGGCAAGCGCAGTCTCTTCGGTGAGGCACTCTCTTTCCTGATAATTCTAACTTGTGCTAGGTTGACAAAGATCTAACCAACACACACCCTAAAGGAAATGAAGACGCATTCAACCCAAACCCACTCTTCAAGCTTCTGTAACTGATCAGAAAATCCTCACCTGTGGAATCACGTACACCAAGGATTGCATTTCGACCGTGTGATGGTGGATTAAAAAGGCCTGGAAACTAGAAACGTGCTTGAAGGGTGTATCCCCGATGACATACTACTGAAAACCTGATGATGCCTTAGAATTATTACAGCTTAAACACTTTAAATGGGGTCATTTCTTGTGAGTTAGAGGAGGGAATAGACTTCTACTGTGGTCAGGCAATGGCCTACGGAAAATGATCTAACTGGAGATGTTGCTAGGAAAATTTATTACCTCCCCCAAAAGATATTTTTTACAAATATGACATGCACTTGTCTCCTCTAGATGATTTGGATGCAGATCTGACTGGAACTAGGGGGTGAAATCTTTAGAATCCTCCTCTTCTCACATGATGGATGAAGGGATGGCGTACAGAGTTGACAACTTATAATAAACCTGTGGCTGCAGAGACGGGAAGGGACTTGTAACAGAGCAAGCAGAATGCAGCTGGCTGTCTATAAGGAATGGGAAATATCCTGCTATGTGTGGAGTTGAGTAGGCTTCTACAAGGTTTGGTGTGGGAACATGATGATATAGATTTTGTTCCACTACTTGGTTTAAAAACCACAACTTCACATTCTTACAAGACTGTTGCAATGAAGCCCGCTGACATGTTAGCTAATGTGATTTCATTTGAAAAGATTTTGTACGTATAACACAAAGGGATTTGTAGTGTAATAGAAAAGACTCTGTAAGCAAATAAGCGTGATGGTGCCCCATTGAGACTTTATTTTCACAAATGAGGCAGGGGCTGGCTTTATAGATAGACTAATTTGCTGACACTTGCTTCACATTTTTAAAAGAAAAAATAAGCATTGTTTTCAAAATGTTGACTGATTCTTTTTTAAAGGGAGAATAACATTTCTATTAATCCTGATTAATAATTCTCAAATACTTTTACTAGGTGTCATACATTGTCAACCACAGATTTGGTTTCTGTGTCTGTCTATCTAGGTTTTCTGTCTTCAGAATGCACATTCAACAACTAAACTACAAAAACTACAACCTGCATTAGGCTGAACACTTCGTATGAAATAACCAGCTAACAAGGTGGGGGATAGGGGCCCCTTATTACTGGAAAAGCTAATTTTCCCATTCTCAGCAGCCATATATGGGACAGGGCCAATCAAAGAAAAAAGAAGCTATCAATTTGAAAATTAGGAAGGACATAGAAGGGGTCTGGAGGGAGGAAAGTGAATTGGGAAGGAAATTTAGTTGTATTTTATTTAAAATATTAACAAATGTTTAAAGGAAAGCCCTATTATACAAAGGATCTTATTCTATACATGTGTCTAACTGAGAAGTCGTGTGTGAACCTGAAAAGATGAGTATCAGGAATGCTCCATAATGGCATGAAAATACTGCCATGGGGATGTGTTGACGTTTTCTGGCAGAAAATGTCAAACTTTTCATTCTTTATAAAATATGTTCCTTTATTTAAACTGCCAAGGGATACAAAGACACATTTTAAAATATTAATGAAACAACATAAAATACCAGCATTCAGCTACCATGGGGAAAGGAATCTATAAGACTTTTGCTGGTCACTGTAAGAAGACAGAGTCAGGAAAAATAAGGACCTCACTCTGTTCCTTTCTCCTGAACTCCCCTTCACAAACCTCTTCAGCTTTGTATCACACATCTTATATATTGGAGCCAATTTTACTGTAGATCTTTGGACCAAGGGTGTAAGCCTGAGAATTCTGTTTCTACCTCTGGGTTAAGTGGTACATCTTACTTACATCTTCTGGAGCCCTATATAACTGCTACAGTCCTCATAAGTTTCATTCCCACCCACCCCCTACCAGAAGGCAGACAGCCTCAACTTTATAAATAGTTGGCATCTGGAAGCACGTTTTCATTTATGAATATTGTTATGAGCTAAGCACCTATTTTGGGTGACATTTTGTAGTGTTGCTGTGCATGGACCAGAAATCACAAGCATTTGAACTAACAGCGATGACATTTTTAGGTTTGAGATCTTATACACGCCTCGCTGTTCAGATGAGCACCTTGTGGCAAACCTGTCGTGTAAGCTGTTCTGTTAACAACATAAACTAAGACTGAGGAAATACACAGACAGGGAAGGTCTGCACGAGGGGTGGCTTGAGAATAAAAAGAAATTAGTGAGAATGTGGGCTCTTAACGTTACAAGGCTTAGCCTTCTGATTATGAAAGTAAAGAATGTCATCTGTCAGAAGAAAATTAATTAAGTACTTTTATGTAGCATGAGTGAGGTTTGTTGTATGGGCTTTTCTCCCAGGTTGGCATCAAGACACTGCTAATATTGTGACTGTAAAAAAGAACAGTTCACACCAGGAAATTTGAATTTTGGATAAGTACTCTGGGAAATTGTAGAATGAACATAGAAAAGTTGGAAAGGACCTTGGTGAGTTCATCTGTGTTAAAGCCCCATTTATATGTTCCTAGCAGTGGATACCTTTAATATGCTTATCTCTGGGTAACTTTCCTAATTTGGGTTTATATCGCTGTGATCAAACACATAACCTGTGGAGAGAAGGGCTTGTTTCATCTCACAACGCATAGTCCGTCATCTATGAAAGTCAGAGAAGGGACTCAGGATAGAAACCTGGAGGCAAGAACTAAATCAGAAGCCATGGCAGGGTGCTGCTTACTGGCTTGCTCCTTCATGGTTTGCTTTGTTATAGCACCTAGGGCCACCAGCCCAGGAGTGGCACCACCCCCACACACAGTGATCTCGGCCCTCATCAGTGAAGAAAAATTTACCACAGGCTTGCCAATCCAATGGAGGCATTTTCTCAGGAGAGCTTCCATGTTCTGAAATTACTCTAGCTTGTGTCAAGTTGGCAGCCAGCACATCTACTATTACTTTCCAGCCTGTACACTGTAGAAAATTAACAAGTGTGTCTGGTGTGTCTGCGGAAGAACTAGACCCACGACCACTGACAGGCATCCTTCTAGTCTTCTGCATGGCTATGTTTCTTTCTGGCTGCTGAGTTATGGTAAAATTAAGCCAATGAGAAAAGTCAGGCATCCTATTGAATTGTTGGGTTTTCCAGTCAGTTGTTTCTAATTAAGCACTTTGTTGATGGATATATTTATTAAGTCCCCAAAGTATCAGATGTCTACCCAGTGGTTTGAATTAAGCAAGACCTAGAAATCACAGCATGTATTTGCAGGGTAGAAACAGGAAACTGCAGTGCAGGTACTGGGCATAATATCTCAAAGCTGAGTCCAGCAAGCAAGTTCTAGAAAACAAATTGGGTCAGAGAATTGGTTGGAAAGGGCATCTGGACTCATTGCACTTCATTTCTCTGCCCAGAGTGCTGAGTTGGCGCTCTGTGGCGTCTTTCAGTCTGTCTAATGGACTTACTTTAAGAGAATTCCAGGGTGGGTGTGTCTTTCTTCAACCATAAATTGGGTTTACATTTCTGCTCACTTTGCATGGAGGTGCACTGTACTATGCTGCACTCTTCTGCCACACTGCATTATATTGCAGTGGTGTCACGTTGTAGTAATAGTGATTTCAGGAAATTTTTTTCTTAAAGAGAACAAAGCTAGGAAGAAGGGGATCAACACAAATCTCACTTCATGTTTATGAAGTCCTCCCTTTTTCACTCTGCATGGTGAGGGTATAATGAAGCCATTTTTATTCTCATGTAGAAATCCACTATTTCCATGGAAGCCAGGATTTGTGTGCCAAATACAGACACCTTTTCCAGATACTTTATAAGAATAAGAAGAAAGCACAACCTTATCATTAGAAATGAATTTTTTTCCCATCATGGAATTATAAATGGTTGATATGATGATCAAAAACCCCAGGGATATTTTTCAGAAGTGCAGAGGTAAATTATATGCAGCTTTGGATGTCAGTAATCTATGATAAAGAGAGAGAGGGTATCAATCAGACAACTTAACAGAAAGTGTTCTGAGGGGGCTAAGCTGATAGGGATTCCTGTGCAGCTCTCTTATGTTTAAATTGGTGCTGGAGAGAGATTTTTAGCATAACCCATAGAGTGGGTTGCCACACATCCTTTGGTAGCCTCACCACAGTTCCTTTATTTAGCTGACACTTGGTAAGAGTTAGGTTTCAAGATGTTTGAAATGAATTCTCTGATGTGAACTAAGAGTTACTTTCCTAGATTGCTAAGTAGATGCTGTATCAGTCTCATCTCTTGTGGCTATGACAAAATACTTGAAACACAGTAACTCCAGGAAAGGAATGGCTTATTGTTATTTGCAGTCTGAGGGGCACAGTCCACCATCGTAACTAAAGCAAGGCAAAGGGAGTTGATGCTGTTATACCTCCAGTCAGGAAGCAGGAAGAGGTGAGCACTGGTGCTCAGCTGGCTTTCTCCTTTTTGCTCAGTCTGAGACCCCGGCTCTTGGAATGGTGGTGTTCACATTCAAAGCAAGTCCTTCCTGCTCTGTTAAAGCTTTCTGGAAACAGCCTCATATTCACACCCAGAAATGTGTTGCCTTGGGGATTTAAACTCTGGTCAACTTCACACAGAATTTAACCCTCACATCATAGGAGGTAAATGTGGGGAGAAACAAAAGACAGAAAAGGCAGGAACAAGACTGATATACCATTATAAAAGCTTTGAGTCTGTTTAGTTTCTCCCTTTATATATATCATGCTATGCTATGAACAGTTTTTCACTAAATTCAACTGCTACATTTCACAGGAATTAGTTTTAAAACAAAATTCACCATAATCCATAGAAGTCACTAATTAATAAGTAAAAATACTTCCTTATTTATTCTATTGCTACAAAAACAAACAAACAAAAAAACAAAAACAAAGGAGCACCATAACCAAAATTAATTTGTCAGGGAAGAACTTTCTTGATCTCACCACCCATCATTCATTAAAAAGTCAGTGCAGGAACTCAAGGCAGCAACCTGGAGGCAGAAACTGATGCAGAGGCAATGGAGGATCATCCCTTACTAGCTTGCTTTTCATGGCTTGTTCAGCCTACTTTCATACAGTACCCAGGACCACCAGCCCAGGGATGACGTGATCCACAGTAAGCTGAGCCCTCTCCCATCAATAATCAGTCAAGAAAATGCTTCCTAGGTCAATCTATAGAGAAGGACCATTTTCTAAGTTGAAGTTCCCTCTTCCCAAATGGGCATGTAGATGCCAATAACACCATACACACACACACACACACACACACACACACACACACACACACACACACACACGAGGTAATTTTGATGATTTGTGGTGGTAGGAGGGACTGAAGCCAGGTCTAGTGCTATATAATGCTCTACTTCCTCTAAGCTGTACCTAATCTTTAAAGACAACTTTTAAACACATCTCTGAATTCCCTTAAACTACCTGTTCTTTTCCCTCATGATTCCAAAAGAGAGCTCTTGCTTTTTTTTTTTTTTTAATGTTGTGGTGAGGCAGACCGGTGAAGCAAACTGAACACCAGTCTGACAAGTGAGAAGAATGAGGTCTAAGTCTTTCTGCTGCTGTTAGATGTGTTGGAAATTCCTCTTCCTATCTCTCTGGATAGGTAAATGAGAATAACAATAGTCCCTGCGCTGCAACAGGATCAAGGCATCTGAAGCACTTCAAAGCATCTACCAAAATATCTAGCATACAGAAGACACTTAATATATAGGTTTTATTTTTGTCACTCTTACCCATTCTTACCTTCCTATAATATTACTGATAAAATATTCCCTCCTAACAAGCTGCCCCTAACAAGCTGTCTGTGGATCGTTCTAATTCACTAATTATAGAGAAAGGAAACAAAACACAACCATGGCTTTTTAAAATTAATTTAATCTTGTTACATCTCAATGGTTATCCCATCCCTTGCATGCTCCCATTCTTCCTCTTGATTTCTCTTGAGATAAATTTCTCTGAGATACAGCTGGGTATCACTGAAGGCAAGAGGTACACAAAAGTGAGGTGCCAGGGTAGACTTTTTACTAGTCTACTGTATAAAAGAGAAAATTACCAAGATGACTACTTAACAGAGACCCATTGTTACATTTCATGATGGAAAAACCAGATTCACAATAACTAAAGATGAAGAAATGTAAGTAAAGATGTAAACACGATGTAAATGAAGAAGATCGGCATATGTCCCTGACGAACCTGTGAGGCAGAGTGGCCTGGCTTCAGAGGTATAAGACTGACATACCCATGTCCAGCAAATAAGAATTAGAAATATAGCATCATTGAGTTTTAAATCATGCAGGGTCTTAATTATTGCCCATACTGTATTACTCAAAGTGGCATTCACTGAGTCTGATGAGAAGGCTAGGTGGTAATTGCTGTTCATGTATGAGAGCCTGAGTTCAGATCCTAGAACCCATAGAAAACAGAAATTTTTCATGCCTGGGAACATGCCTGGAGTTCGGCAATACAGGGTGTGGAGGCAAGAAGATCACAGAGACTAGTAAGTTTATTGCCTGACTGAGGAAATAAAGTATAAAGCGATAGAACACCTAACATCCTGCTCTTGCTCACTTCCATATATAGGTGTGCAACACACATGTTCAGCACACACACACCCGGGGGGGGGTACCCATAACCTCAGAATCATATGCAGTTTTTTAGAAATGCAGAACCCAGCCATATTCAGAACTCACTAACCCAGAAACTGCAGTTCAGCAGGATTTGCAGATTATCCCTCTATGTGCACAAGTTGAAAGAGCAGACTACATGTAGAAGCTTAATTCTGTGGACTCCTAGCACTTAGAATGCGTAGAATATAGAAAAGGATCAGGAATTTAAGTCCAGTCCCAGCTAAGTAGTGAGTTTGAAGCCAGTCTCAGTTCTAGCCAATGCCACAATCATTGCATTATCTTATTAGCGTTAAAACTGATACACACATCACACTTTCAACTGGTGAAGCATTTACTGAAGCACTCAATAAGTTTGAGAATAGAGCCATCTGAAATGCCTCTGAAAAATTCATACCTAAGCTCATGTCATGAATTAAACCAGCATATTGTTCAGAAACAGATGTTTTTCACTTCTGATGCTTTTTCTTCATGCTTACATATTATCATGAGATATTTCCTCTTGAATTTAATTGTGTAATATATCATATATGCATAAAGAATGCATAAAAGAAGAATGTGTAGTTTAAAGGATAATTGATTATCTATTACAGACTAATAGCCACCATCTTGTTAAACAAAGAAAAATTTGTAGCTTTTTCACTATGATTGAGGACAGGACAAGGTTGTAAACTTCCATCATTACAACTCAGTATAGAAGTTGAGTCCCAACTAGAGTAATAGAGGAAAATAAAAAGGATTCAGACAGAAAGGGAAGCAAGTCCTCAATAGTTTCCTGCCTCACAAATATGTCTGTCAGATATATTGGGCCAGAGGCTGAAGAAGATGCTCCAACATTATAGAGAGTTTTGGGTGACTATTCAGGTAGAAAACTGTCTCTGCCATCTTTTCATTTGGAAAGCTACTAGCCTGTACTCCCGGCATACTCAGGTAATCAAGTTTACTCCTTCTCAAGTCTCTGAGGGAGCTGAAGGCCAGGTAGCTTAGTTTTACAATGAAGCTTAATTGTTTAAAGGTTAAGAAGTTTTAGGGTCTATATTGGTGTTCTAAGTTGATAATGACAATATTGTAATAGAGATTGATTTACACTCAGAAATTTAGATACACCAAGATGTCTTCTTCAACGTTGTCAAATACAAATAGCCAAAACACTAAGAATGTCACATTTATATAATTGCTTATTGTGTGACGGCTTTTCTTGCTATAGGTAATCTATTGTATATATGTGTAATAATACAAATGTGTATGTACAAAAATAAAATCATTTTTAAGAAAACAGAAAGGGAAGAAATCAAAGTATCCACATTTGCAGATGATGTAATCCTCTATATGAGAGATCCTAAAAACTCTGTGAAGAAAGTCCTAGAACTGATAAACACTTTAGAAAAATGCCAAGTTACGAAATTAATATATCAAAATCAGTAGCATGCCTATATACCAAATACTGAGTGAGAAGAAAACAGGGAAACAATCTCATTTACATAGCTTCAAAATAAATAAAATTCCTTGGAATAAACCCAATCGAAGAAGTGAAAGAAAATGAAAAATTTAAAACTCTGAAGAAAGTAGCTAAATAAGACATCAGAAGATGGGGGGACCTCACATGCATATGGATTGGTAGGTTAATATTGAGAAAATGGCTGACCTATCTAAATCAATCTACAGATTTAATGCTATCTTCTTCAAAATTCCAATGCAATTCTTCACATTAATTGAAAAAAAAACACCTATTTGAAAAATTATATGAGAACACAAATATCCCAGATAGCCCAGATATCTACATATAAAAAAAAATGAAACCTGATTCTTCACTCTCATTCTACATACAAATCAATTAAAAATTGATCAAAGGTCTTAGTGTTAGATCTGAGCTCCTGAGACTGACAGAGGAAGAGTAGGGAGTACATTTGAGGATATAGTTAACGTAGGACGTTCTGAATAGGACTCCAGTTGCCCAGAAAATATAACCAACCGTCATCAAACTGGACTTCATGTGAGTACAAATCTTCTATAGTACAGGGGAAAATTTTTAATGACTGAAGAGGCAGTCATTAGAATTGGGAAACAAGCTTTGCCAGCTATACACCTGGCAGAGATTTAGTGTCTAGAATGTAAAAAGAACTCAAAAGCTAACACTAGGAAACAAACACGCCAATTAAAAAGGTAGACTAAGCAAGTGAACTGAGGATTCTCAAAAGAAATACAAGTAGCTAATAAATATTTTTAAAGTCGTTCACCATTGTTAGCCATCAAGAAAATAGGAAATCAAAAACTATCTTGAGATTTTTATCTTATCCCAGACACAAAAGTAAGAAAACAAAAGACAACAGTGCTGGTGAGGATTTGGGGACTGCAATGCCCTGGTTCACTGTTGGTGGCTGCACCACTATGGAAATCAATGTGGAAGTTCCTTAGGAAACTAGAAATAGATCTGCCATACGACTCAGCTATGTGTTATTTATCCATGCTCATTTGGTTAGTTTTAACTAATGCTTCTACTTTGCTCCAGTATCTTTTGCATTGAGTTATAATTTTAAAACCTACTTTTTCTAATGTTGATGAACCCTTATGTTCCTTATACTTTCTGTCTGTCTCTGTCTCTGTCTCTGTCTCTGTCTCTGTCTCTGTCTCTGTCTGTCTCTGTCTCTCTCTCTGTCTCTGTCTCTCTCTCTCTCTCTCTCTCTCTCTCTCTCTCTCTCTCTCTCTCTTTCTCTCTCTGTGTGTGTGTGTGTGTGTGTGTGTGTGTGTGTGTGTGTAAGAGTATAAGTAAAAGTGTGCATGTTAGTTTGTCTCTGTCTCTATCTCTATCTTTCCTAGGGAACTTTCTTATACTATACAACCCTGGACCTCAAATCTAACCATTTTATTACTGACAGCACCTAGGCCCTTCTACATTAATTACTAACCAAAACTATGCCTCCAGCACACTTGTAGGTCAATCTGATCTGGCCGCTTTCAATTGATGTTCCTTCTTCCCAGGTGATCCCAGGTTGTATCAAGATGATAGTAAAACCCACCTGGGACAGTCAGTCTCCCTGGTTATGTTCTTCTGTAAGGAGTGAAAGACCTGTCACTGTCCATAAGAGCCTTTCCAGATGTGACTTAAGAAGCCCAGACATGCTGGGTCCCCCATAATTCTATAGCATATCAACCTTTGATCCTTTGTTTAAAAGGAAAGCAAAATAAAAATCACAACCCCAGCAGTACTTTGCTTATGTTTACTCCTTCCTTTAAGTTATCAACCAACCCTTCCCTGATATTTCCAAGACACAACAAAATCAGTCTTTACAGACCCATGTAAGAAGCTCATTTTCTTTTTTCCATAAAACTGATATTCTTCTTATCACCTCCAATATCCTGATACATTGCTTATTCTCTGTGACTTCATTAATATCACTGTGGATATGCCAGTCTTTCCTCAGGATCTTTTAGAATATTGGGTGAGCAATTCACCCAGATTAGGAGATGTCTTTAATTTAAAGTCAACATTTACCAGTGATTTTATCATCTTCTATCTACTCTCAGCTTCAATCCCATGTATTCTTCACCGCTCATAATTTTTGTGTGTGCATGTGTATATAGGGGGCTTGAATGCATTTACATGTGTATGAGCATGCATGTTGAGAGCAGAGATTAACCCCAGGTATCATTATTAAGGAGCTGTTCGCCGTATTTTGGGGACGGGATCTCTCATTATTCTAGAGCTTGCCCAGTAGGCCAGAGTGGCTTGGCAGTGAGTCCCAGGCATCTGTTTGTTCTTCTGCCTCAGATAAGCTTGTACCATCATACCTGTCTTCTTTACAAGATTTTTGAAGGTTGAATGTAGGCCCCCATGCTTGCATTGTAAGAACTCTGCCAACTGAGCTACTCTCCAGCCTTATGTCTTTATTAAAATTCAAAGAGGAAGGAAAAAACCCTAAAACACAGTTTTCATCTTTAGCTTTGCATTTGCTCAGCCACCAGGAGTCATATATCACTGAGATAACTTCATCTCTAATCTTGACCCATGACTGAAATAACAACACAAAACAATCCTGAACAACAAAAAAGCAATTTTCCATAGTTTGCAGCACTTGGTTGTTTGTTTTAAGATTAGCCTTTGTGACTATTGTTATAGACTCATGGTATTCTTTCAATGCCTGTCATTTTATTATTTGGAATCCTTTTCGTTAAGTGTCAAGTTCACTGGAGACCTACAGGTCAATGGGTTCTAAAGGTTGTCCTACTTTCTTTCCCTCAGTGGAAGTGCTTGTGCTTACACAGTGGGAACAATGTTTTCAAGACATTGTCAACCTTTGGCCTTCCATTTTCTGTTCTACAGTTTCATGACAACATTGTCTTTTTGAACTTCCTAAATTTCCATTCTAAAGGTCACAGTGTCATGTCTAAGCCCAAGCTTGATTAAAATGAGATTTTTTTAGAAGGTGAAGACAAGCATCTGTGTAGACTTCCTTTATGAATAAAGTGACCCTTCGCTTCTGGAGTCTTGCTCAATATTTAACTAGTCCCCAGCTTCATTGACTATATATTTTTACCTACCAGCCTGTCCTAGTTTCATTTCCTTTTGCTCTGTCAAAATCCCCTGACAGAAATACCACAGAGGAGGAGTAGGTGTTTATTTTGGCTCACAGGTCCAGGTTGCAGTTTAACTGCAGAGAAGACAGGCAGGAACTTGAACCAGTTAGTCACTTCCAGAGTTAAAAGCAGAGAGAGAATTGAATCCACTCATGTCTATCAATCAATGCACTTTCTCTACTCTCCCATAGGCCTGGACCCAGCCCCAGAGATTATCTATAATGGATGGGATCCTCTTACATCAATTAATATATTCAAGATAATTCCCCTACAGGCATGACCACAGGCCATCCTGACCTAGGCAATCACTCCATAAAATGCTCTTTCAAGGCATCAAGTTGATGAGTCTACAGTATATCAAGTTGACAATTAAAACGACTGTCACACCACTATAACCGTCAGTCTGACTTCTTTGTACAATCTCTTCCTCATGTACATTGTGTTTCTTTCATCATCCTCTCTTAGTCATCTCCTTACTCACACCTGAGTTTTAATGTCTTAGGAGCCTAAACCAATTATTTTGACATGTTTCTCATATCAATTTTGTCTCGTTAACATTAAGGGGACATTGCAAGCACTGGAGAAAGATATCTGAGGGCAGTGAGCGCACATGTGCTAAAGACACAAGCATTCAATGGCACTGCTGAAGGACAGTGAGGTAGACTGTTCCAGACAGAGTGTCATGAACAGGTATTGGGACCCCAGAATAGTGGTGATCAGTAAAGGAAGAAAGACTGGAGTCAATTTTCAGTATCACACAGGGAAGTGGGGATGTGGAAGTCAAGGAACAAGAAAAAGGATGCCTGAGTAAAAACCACAAAAAGGTGACATCAGGGGCCTAACTACACTGACCTGGTAAGATACTTGCCAGTCACACATCACTTTGAGAGATAGTGGAGAATGGGGAAACCACGCAGATATTCAGAAAGATCATATGTTGAGGATAAGCTGTTTTGGATCAATTGACTTTGAAGCATTCTTCAAAAATTACATGCAGGAAATTTGTAAAATTCTAACAATTGTATTCATTAATACAGAAGACCAAAAAGCATGTTCTGCTTTTTAAATTTTGCTCAGAACAGAAGTCTAAAGGCAGTTTTTTTTTTAGGAGAAAATCTTTTTCACTTCAAACTCATCTGCCAATGTAATAAACCAGTTCTTGCTGGGTTTCATTGCCTGAGTTTCTGACTCAGAGAATTTAAAGTTAGTGAATTTGATATCATATTGGGTATTCAGTTCATTTTAAGGCTGTTAGGCTAGAGAAGACACTTTGTTTTGCAGTGGATTAAATCCAGAATTTTGATCAGGTTAGACAAGCCTTCTGCCACTAAGCTATACTCTATCCCTAAAGTGCACCTTCTGAAGACCATTATATTAAATTAATATAATATAATATTCTGTAGAATATTAATTTTCCCAATCCACAGTGACCCCATTCTTATGCTTTTCTATTATAAATGAAAGAGTTTGAACCATTGGTATGGATTCATGTCCTATCATCATTCAAGCAAAGTTTCTATGGTATATTATATGTATGAGGGATGATGTCTGAATGCATTTCTCTGCAACATGATGAAGGTCTTATTCATCTACGACACAGATAATGTAGGAAAAGAACAGGACATAAGGGAGAAAGTAAAGCAACTTACATTTTGCACTTGAAATGCATTGTAGTATGTACTAGTCATAGCTTTCTGATGATGGACTTAGAATTCCATGAGAAATTCATTCCCTCTCACCCTTTTTTTTTTTTTTGGTGTGATATATAAATGCAGAGTCCTTGTAAGGCCAGAGGGTTCTGAAGGGAATGGTGCTTGGCTTTCTGTGTTAGGGAAGCCCACTCTCACATACCGGATGCCATCAAGCAGAATTTTATTATTATTCACTATTCAAGACATTTCATCTCTTAGCCAGTTTGAAGAGTGAAGCAGTTAACAAGTAAAGGAAACATTTTCATTGACTGCCAGGAGAATTTGTTCTGATGAGGGATGGAGCCCGTGGCAATCAGGGCTGAGGTAACGCAGTCGGCTGACAAGTGTGGAAGAGTTGCAGTGTGATTCAGGTACAGATGAACAAAACCATGCCAGAACAAAGGGCGGTAACTCTGAGAACACCATTCCCCCCTCCCCACCTCAGCAGCTCTCTCTGTCAGAGTTCTGAAATGGTACCGTGTAAGATTTCTAAGTTCTATTTCAATATTAACACTCTAAATCTACAAGAGCCTAAAATACAAACATTATTTTAATATTTTCCCACCAGTCACAGCTGTTTTTCACAAGAGTATTAGTCAAGTTGTTCCTATTGAACGTTTGCTTTTCCAAAAGAAGAAGCGTGCTATAGTCATCAGTAATTAATCTTAGTATCTAGCCTTTCATGACCAAGTCCCATCTGCCAGCTTTGACAACCACATGTAGTTAGTTACCTGGTGATGACTGTCCATAGACACTTCTTTTCATCTACACATGTCATTATTGAGGTATAAACCTACAGATTTATAGCCTTCCATGGTAGGCTAGGTGCACCTCTTTCTATGAAATAAACAGATAATTTATGTAACTTATATGCTAAATTTAGTTAGAACTCTACAGTTTACTCAAGCTCCCTTTGGCTTTTAGGGTTCCCTTTAAATTCAGGGCCCGTGATGCTTCAAAGCACACAGCATGTCTGGCCTGGCTATTTAGTGAGTAGTCATTTCCGAAGCAACAAAATCTCTTGTGGGCAATCCTCTTCACGAGAAAGATGCAGCTAATTATTCCTTTCTGGTGAGTTCTTCACAGTGATTCCTCAGGGAATGTTGCTACCCACCTTGTCTATGAAAAGGAGAGTAGCACATAATGGTAAAATGTTCAGGAACAAATAGTAGGTGAACGCAAAGCTACGGAGATCAGAATAAAAAGATATCCAAGAGAAGACAGACACCATGCCAATATGCCTGCTGTAATTCGAACTACCAATCTGATACGAAATATTAATTACCTGGACCCCATTCGTCTACTGAGAACTTTTGCTTTCTGCTTACCTGTTAGTGAGTTCAGGCACTGTAAGTCTCTGCCTGTCTGCGTTTACATTTTTCAGTAAGTCCTATATCTTAAAGCCTACCTTAACTGATAGAGTCTGTGAAGAAATTCAGGCCTGGGAGGCAGTGTGGTTTGCCTCCCACTCACTGTATGTCCAAAGAAAAAGATGGAGGCCTGCACCACTCAGTGACAAGGCACAGCTGACACAGTGTTCCTCAGGCCATTTGTTGCTGGTGTGGAACAGAGGCAGATACCCACATTGCTGATGCTGAAAATCAGTGATAGAAGAGAGCACTGGAGCACATGGAATAGAAAGAACACAAAACATTGCATTTTTCCAAAGGCTCCCAAGGATGCCCCCGCTTCCTGAGATCTCCCCAAGCTGAAGGTGATGATTTTGCTCTGTGGCCATATTCCACACCCAGAAGCTCAGGCCAGTGGAATGCACACAATGACAGAAGAAGCTGTGTGAAGTACCTTCCAAGAGATGCTTTGTAGTGACCACGGCCAGCATGTTGGCCATGCTAGTTGGAAAACTAAGTGGTTTCTTTATGTACTCAGGACTTATCATTTCTTTTCAGAATAACATACAACACACAAAGAAAATATTTTCAGCTAGTGAGACATACATCTCTCTGATTAATAAATAATTCTTGAGAAAATACTCTATGATAGACAATTATAAAACAAGGCAATATCATGCCTTTATTCTGTCTTCAGGGAGTTCCTAGTAAAGACAGAAACAAAAGTCTTTTTTTTAATGTCATGTAATAATTAGAACTGTCACAGGAATGAGAGAGAATATAGTTTAAGACTTCAGAAGAAATAGATTTCTTTCAGCTCAAGTTTACCAAAAATGTAGGTTATTTCTAACTTTTTTGACTAACCCACACAGGAAACTCTCTGACAAAAAGTAAAAGAAATGACAGATCATTGTGTTTCTCAAAAGTGCTGGCACTTTAATGCTCATATTGATCCAACTTGAAAATCTGTTTTATTCTCACCAGCAAGTGTATGAAGTTGTTAAACTGTTCTCCACACAGTATGCTATTGTTTCATAAACAGGAGCTCGTTTTTTTCCTTAATTTCTCATAGCTTAATTTTACTTCTGTCTGTCCAAATTATTTTCATGTCAAATGAACTTTGGATTTTGAAAATATTCCCTCCCAGCACAAACAAACAAACACACACACACACACACACACACACACACACACACACACACACACGTGCACACCCAGTGAAAGACACAGAGTCAGAGGGACTGTCATTTTTTGTTTAAACTCTGCCATAGACTCAAGTGGCCCTGGATAAATAAGCTACCCCTTTACAATAATTCTTTATGTTCCATATCTAATCTAACACCATTTTTTTCATCAATAGCTCCATCTTTCCAGATGCCTGGCCATGAAACAGGAAATCTGTGAAGTCATTTCTTACAATATTCTTGATATTGTACCCAAAAGAATACATGTTCTTTTTTGAATATTCATTTTCTTTTAACTAGTTTTCACTATCTAAGGTAACTTTTTTGGGTCTTATTTTTTTGATACAGGGTTTCTCTGTGTAGCCTTGGCTGTCCTGGACTCACTTTTTAGACCAGGCTGGCCTCAAACTCACAGATATCCACCTGCCTCTGCCTCCCAGAGTGCTGGGATTACAGGCATACACCACCATGCTCATTTCTAAGATAACTTTTTTCAGAATCTGTCATTACTGTATACTGAGCATAGAATCCTAAGGAGTCCCTTCTGTGAAGAATGGGCCAGTCAAGGATGGAGGTCCACCCTTATAATGAGATGCAAATTTCCCATTAAAAGGCAAATTTTTCCTCTCAAAGGGTTATCCAGGATACAACTTAAACTTGACTGGTGAGAATTCGCTATTAAGAGCACTGAAATAATGTTCCAGTTGGAGATAATGTAGGATCTAAGTTACCCTCATTTTAATGAATTAGAAAATGTGAGTGCATTTCTAGTTCAAAGCCAAGGAAATATTATCCTGAAATAGCTCAACACATCTCAGCCAACAGGCTGACATTCATCTCCATTTCCTCTTTGTTTAATCTCTTTTTCCCATCCTTTGCTTTGTATATTAATTCATGAGATCGTTCCTTAATGGAGACTCTCTAAGAGACAGTTTTTAGTAGCAACATTAATATGTTATGAATTTTCTCAGTATTATGTTCCTTACTCCTTTGGATTGGAGTCTTCTTATGGTAGCCTCTATCCCTAGATGAACACACTCTTAGATGCTGATATGTCTCTTTACTTTTTTTTTAAGCTTAAAAATTATTTACTGGAGTCAGGTACAGTGATAAATTCTGGTAATTCTAGGGCTCGGGAGGCTGAGGAAGGAGTAAGACAAGATTGAGGCCAACTGAGATATATAGCGAGACCTGTCTCAAAGACAAAAGTTGGGCTTGAGGGTTAGCTCAATGATCAAGAACTTGTCAATCTATGTGAGGACCTGGCTTAAATACAAAACATTTATGGAGATAAAAGTATTTATTCATAACATATATTAAAGACACGACAACACTCTCAAGGGGTCTCTTGCAATAAGCATAAGGACCAATGCAGTGGCATTTTGTAGTAAGGAATTGATGTTAATTTAAGTATATTTAGGACAAGAAAATGGTGAGTTTATGTCTACAATCAAGGTTCAGGTCAGTGGGTGAAAGGGTATTAGGAGAAAATTTCAGGAGTAGATGGAAATTCTAACTAAACCAAGCCACCAGGGCCTTTGATGACAAGACAGAGTAATTAGACATTGCCTGGGAATGGTTCAGGATGAGGAACCCAACTACATTTTGAAGGTCATGTTTTCTGGCTCAATTTTGCTAAAAACAGGCACAAGAAGGTCCTAAAAGAAGAGACAAGACCCCATTAAGTTTTTTAAAGTCAAAAATCTTTCCAAGTTTCCTCTCTTTGAAATTAGTAGACCCATTTTCTAATTCACTTACTTTTTGATTATAAAGACCAAATGAAACATCAACCAAACCAAAGAACAGTGACTGAAACCCCCGCTGTTCTGAATGTCTGAGTCTAGAGGTGGTTACTTAGGTTTGAAACACTGCATGCATATGGAGCAGTAAGAATTAACAATGTCTTATTGTCGAAAAATCCTTACAACAATAAAAACATCTTTAAATGCCATGTTCTGTAGGACTCTGGGGTTTTTAAAAGACCTTATCTAACTATTTTACCTTATCTGTCTATAGAATCATACCTATCTGTTACACCTAGGATGTATATTCTTGTGATATAAATAGACATGACCAGGATTTGATCAATTGACTTATCCGTTCAGTGGCTTAGGAAGCTGAGGCTGGGGAATAACAGGGTCCAGGCTGCTTAGGCGGCTACAGGGAAAGTCCAAGGCCTGAGTGAGCAACCAATTGATACTCTGTTTCAAAATAAAAAAAATACAGGAAAGGAAGGAAAAGAAAGAAAAACAGAGAGAAATGGGGTGGTGGGGAAAGGGAGGGAAGGAGAGAAGGGAGTGAAACTCTCCGGAAAGCCAACTTTAGTTCTTTCAACTGCCTTGTCACTTCTGATGCTGAGCTTTGATTTTCAAATACGACACTTCACTAAAGCCTTGTCTAATGCAACTAGGTTTTCCAATTGTATACTGTTAAGTGAAGAGATTACTACTTAATTTTAATAAAGTGCAATATTTCTATGAAAGCAAAAGCATTTTTAAAAAAAAGAGTTTCTTAATTCTGTAGAGACCAGGTTTTAACTTTATTCACAAATAATGCTCTAGACCAAATTGTCTTGACCAAATTATACACAAGTAAAGGACAAAAGACAAAGTTTTCTTTGGGTTGCTTGTTCATTTCTTGTTTGTTTGTTTCCTAAAA
This sequence comes from Acomys minous, assembly GCF_964271855.1. Classification (NCBI taxonomy): domain Eukaryota; kingdom Metazoa; phylum Chordata; class Mammalia; order Rodentia; family Muridae; genus Acomys; species Acomys minous. The sequence continues at coordinate 65,666,689 of NC_140495.1, read as the reverse complement.
AAATAAAATATTCAAGTAATAGCAACACTTCATGCAGTGAAGCTGCTCAAACTTTAATCCTCATGATCAAAAAGACAGTCCCGTTCCATTACCTGTTTTACTTGAGTCTCAACTAATGCTTTCACAAACCCATCAGTTATTCTTGTAGCTCTGGAAATTCTCACTAGTCAGCTCATTTTCGCAGTTCTGAAAAGGCTTGCTTTTCAGAATTACATGTCACAATATTTTCCACAGAACTCCTTTAAGATAGAGCAATTGGCTCAGTGTTCCTGCCAAGGTATCCAGAAGAGATACAAACAAACACCACGATTTCTGAGTAGTAGAGACTTATAATGGTTAAGAATAAAGAGCATATGACTAAGACATTTATTTTTATTTATTTTTTTTATTTATCTATTTGTTTATGTGGTGTGCTTGAAATAATAGCTAGAATTATAAACGATAAAACGTTACCAGAATATGTCAAATTTCCATTCATTGAGTAACTACCAGGTCCTGAGCAATAAAAATGGGACCTTTTCAACTTCTTCCCTTTTTTTTTTTTTTTTTTTGTAGCCTGCTGGGCATTGAAGGCAGGGTTCGTGCATGCTGAACAAGGCCTCTACTACAGAGCTACATCTCCAGCCCTGATTTACTCTTCCATCTTGCATTTCACACATTCAACGATTCACCAAATTCTATCCATTAGACTTCCTAAATATCCCTTTACTAACTCATTTTCTCTTTTGCCTATTGCTGCTTGCCTAAGTTAGGGCTTATCTCTCAGCCAGTATGTCTGCTATGATTTACTCATCTGTGTTCTTATTATTATTAACGTAAACATAGCAACATGTTCTCACAGAGGCACTCACACGCACATTGCAGACCACTGTTCACACTGCTGCCGAGGTGACATACATCTCATCAGATGGCTATAGATTTTCAGTGCTAACCATTACTCAGGGTGGTGCAGAAGCTCTCTTTGCTCCAATGGCTGGTGGAGGCCATGAAGGACCTCACTGATGGTTGGCATCAAGGCCTGCCATGCCATTCCATTCTCTGGGAAGCCATTCTCAGTGTTCCTATGTAAGCAAGCATCTCTGATAAGATCTAGGCAGCTGCCAGCTCCAGCTCTGGGGGAGTGTTGTTTGGGGTACATGCTATCACTGGTATTTTTAACAATACATTGACATAGCAATAAGAATCTGAAAGGCCTCCCCCTAAATACCTGCTTATGTAACTAATTACAGTGGCTTCAAAATAGCCCTGAGCTTTCAGTCAAAGCAAACACCCACTTAGAGAGTGAAAGTACCTCAGTGTAAATGCAGAATGTTAGATTGTTTTCTTTATATAATCTCTCTAAAGAAGAGAGCCTCTCACCCTGCTTCTGAGGGATGACACAATCACCTTGAATTGTTGGAGTTCTTGCACTATCCAAGGGAATTGCTTACATTCTACTCAGAATGCCAGATAATGTATTTAGGAACGATAGGCCAATCAAACATTTTTTTTGTGTGTGTGCTGTCAAATAACTTTGCTGTAATAACTGCTTTGGAAAAGCAGTTCTTCATCAGATGTGTTGAGAACAGTCTTTTGTATTTGCATTTCTTACTGTGTATTCTTTTTCAGCACCCCTCACTGTACTCTAAGCAAGTCATTCCAACTAGTATATCTACTAACAATGGACATGACACAGCTCATCAAATCTATGCACTCCAGTGACACTCTGTTTTTGGCATTCAAATATGTGATGCCTGCCTGTATCATGTCACAGAATATAAGATAGAGCATTTAAAACATATACAGCGGTCAAATATTGTGCAGACTCAAATATGTTAAATGTAAAGTTTGCTGCACTTTATCTTGAGGAAATGTGTTTCTCTGAATAATCTAGTACAGTGTTCAAACCATGGAGCTCCAAACACAGGGTGAAACAAGTCACTTCCTGACATTGGTGTACTGTGTCTTATATATGAAATTAAAGATATATTTTTGAGACAAGATCTCTCTACACCAGTAGTTCTCAGTCTACAGATTGCAACCCCTTTGTGAGTTGAATGATCCTTTCCCAGGCATTGCATATCAGATATTCTTCATGACAGATATTTATACTACGATTTGAAACAGTAACACAATTATAGTTATAATGTAGCAACAAAAATAATTTTATGGTTGAGAGACACCACAACATGAGGTTGCAGCATTAGGAAGGTTGAGAACCATCGTTCTACACAGTCTTGGCTGTCCTAGAACTCACTATGTAGACCAGACTGGCCTTGAGCTCACAGTGATTCCCTGCTTTAACCTCCAAATGCTGGGATTAAAGATGTGTGCCACCAAGCCTGGACGACAGGGTTTGTTTATTTGTGTTTGTTTGTTTCTTTCTTTCTTTAAATGAAACCCTGAGAAGTTCCTTGATTCTCAGCTAATCTGGTCAGGGGATGTTCCTAGAACTGTGGAGTCAGGTTTGAATTTTCCATCTTGCTCTCTGGCTTCTGAAGCAAAGCACAGACTGCAGACACTGCCTCCTTACTGAACCTGTCACACCCTGCTTAACACCTGGAATAAAGCAGATGGCAACACTGACAGGTAGCTCTGGTGCTAAGTCCCAAGGGATCCTGGGATCCCCTCTGTGAAGGAGGGTAACGCCCCACCTCTTTGAGCTCAGGTGCATCAGCACTGTCAGGTTTACTCTGATAATGACTTGTCCTTTAGGTTTGTGAAGCCTCCCTTCCAGGTCATCACCTGAAATACCTTACAGGGATATTTAAGGTGTCTTCTTTATGTGTCCTTAAAAACCACCCAAAACGTACAGCCTGTCCTACAAACTTTTACTGACCTAGAAGCAAGCTCTAGGAAGTATGAAAAGCAAAGCTTTCTCATGGGTGGTCTGGGACTTTTATTCCCCATTTTAGCTAAATATAGCATACTTAAAGAAGTCTGGAAACATTCTTTGTTTGTATTGTAAGTTGAGGCTGATGGAAGGTTCCTGGTGTCAAGAGCCACGGTCTGTTTTAGTTTATTTTATTGGGAACAGTAAATCGCTCAACCACCTTTTCTCTAACTAGATAGTAACTGTTAATGCAGTTTTTCATAAAATAACACACAGGGTGCCAGCCCTCTTCAAATGTCAGACTTGACTATGATAATGAAGCTTACCAGCCCTACAAGCCCAGTGGATAGCTGAAGAGGGACCAAAGCATGAAAATGAAGTTAGAAAAGTCCGAATAGCCACACGTCACCAAATGAGCATTTCAGCCCAAATTCCTTGAGTTTTAAGACCAAGTCACTATTCCCGGTCACGTTGCCCATGAGGCTGAAGCAGCCTGCCTTCGCCATTGTAACCACTGCTGGGGACCTCCATTGAGTGTAGTGGGTCTTCTGAAGAAGGGGAAGACAGAACTCAATTCATTTCCCAGCACTTTATAAAGCTAGGTTTGCAAGAATTCTTTATGCTGAAGTTTTGTCGTTTGAAAAGAACAGCGGTGATTTATTGAAAAGAAGTATTGATTGCCATATTATGAGAAATTAAGCTGCTAAAGCTAAAAGCAAACAGAGAAAGGCTGCATTGATCACACTGTTGCCCCCACCCCCACCCCTGGGAGCCAGGACGAGGGTTTCATCAGGAAGACACAGGGAGAAGGGATGTAGGGAGGAGGGATGTATTTTGTGTAACTAGAATGAAAAGCCGCCACGTGTATACAGTGAAGGCAATAAAGCTTGCAGGGCCACAATGCGGGTTGGGCTGTTCAATACTGGCTTCATTTTCACTGTTACTTACACAAGAACTGCTTTCACACTGCTGCAACTGCCCAGCGTACTATTTCCTTCTATGGTACAGAAATATAAATAATGAATCCAGTATTAAGCCTTTGAGGTTACCCAACCACTTATGCTTCTTTCTATCTGTTACCATCCCTCAGATTTTTAAAGCTACCATATTGTCTAAGTAAATGTATAGATGCGTGATCAAAAGGAAGAGTGCAATTTATTATTAACCAAAAAAACCCTGCAAGGATAGAAAATAAAATAAAATGGGGAAATTGTTCTGTGAAATGTTCTCATTTAAGCAATAATATTATGTGGAATTTTATCTTCTTCACTAAAGCTAGCAAACTATCGTTGTGTATAATATAATGTGTTTCTGACCTAGTTCCCAGCTTATGACACACTTAGTTTGTTTTATACACATCTTTGATACATCATACAAGTGACTATAAGGAGAATACAAATGAAATTTAGTGTTAACCTTAAACAAAAACAACCACAACGAGGCTTGTTTTATCTCCAAATAAATAAAAACAGTGAGTTTTGGTTAATCTCTTGCAATGAAGCAAACGGTCATTAAAAAAAAAAAAAAACCCACATGCTTTTTAGTCTAGAGTGATTTTTTATTCAAATATCTTGATGTTTTCTTTGTAATGTTTACTTTCCTAAGGCATTGAGGTATTCCCGATGCTATTAAGACTGTTTTCTAAAATATACCTCAGCAGCCCAGGAAATGTTAACACAGCTGCAAAGCTAAGCCATTACACTCTCATTCCCCATGCTGACAAAAATAATATTTGCCTCCCACATGGAGCTGCAAGATAAGAGAATACTTACCTCCTCAGCTTTATCAAATGACTTTCAATTATTTTCATAATTGAGGCAGAAAATGTTGGTAATAGTAATGGTCAGTATAGAGAGCTCATTAGGATGTGTATCACATACTGTATTTTCAAAGCATGCCTGTCCTCTGGGGGATTACAAAGAAAAGGCAATTCATTAGTGATAAATCAGACTTCAGTAAGTATTAACACCATTTATCTAGCGTTTTGCTGACAGAGTTCAATAATTATCCCTCATTGTGAGTTTAAGGTAGTTGGCTTTCAGGTACCAGGACAGATTCAAGGGGAGAAATGTAAGAATATGGGGGCAGGGAGGTTCTGAACTAGTCAAGGAGACAAAGACAAAGATTGAAGTTTTATTTGTTTAGGGGTTAAGATGTTTTTAGATCCAGATAGATGTTTTAAGTTGATAATGACAAGGTTTGATGCAGATTGATTTACATTCAGAATTTTAGAAGCACCAAGATAGGAAAGATGTTTTCTTCAAGGCTGTGAAACACAAATAGCCAAAACACTAAGGATGTAACATTTATATAATTCCTGTTTGTGTCATGGTTCTTCTTGTTATAGGTAGTTTATTGTATATATGTGTAATAATATAAATGTATATGTAAAATTTTTTAAATGTTTAAATTTAAAAAAGACAAAGAATGAGAGGAAAAGGAAAAAAGAGAAATAAGTCATGAGCCAAGGAAGAGATGAGAAAGGCATTGATGGAAAAACAGTAAAACACTGAGGCTGAATTGACTCGGTAAAGACCCAAGAGTGGCACTTTTGTTTTGTCAGAGAAATAAGGCATGGCTAACGTTGGCCACAGCTGTGATAAAGACTATACTCTTGACTTCTCGATCTTTCACACAGAATCTATTTCTTTGACCTAAGGAAAGGTGCAATCTGTATTCCAAATTTCCATTACACTAAGAAGCTTAGTGGGGATATATATTAAGTAACAAGGAGTCTTTGAATGTGTATTTGATACATTTGAAAATGAAATGAAAATAAAAAATAGAAAATTGCATTTTCTTTATAAAATTCTAACATTATTTCTAGGTTACATAAACCAATGTCATATTTTCTAGTAAGTTTATTTAATTTTGTGATTCTAGATTATTTTTATCTTATTTTATATTTTTATTAAATACTTTTACATACGTATTTATATCATTACACATATATACAATAAACTACCTGAATCAAAATGAACCGTGACACAATCAGGAACTACATAATGTTACATTCTTAGTGTTTTGCCCATTTGTATTTGCCAGCCTTGAAGAAAACATCTTTCCTATCTTGGTGCATCTAAAATTCTGAATGTAAATCAATATCTATCATATCTCATCATTATCAACTTAGAACATCTATCTAGACGTAAAACATCTTTTTTTTCCTAAAAACATCTTAACACCTAAACAACTAAGCTTAATTGTGAAACTAAACTATCTCATCTTCAACCCTCATCAGAGACTTGAAAAGGAATAAAATTAATTAATTACCTGAGTATACAGGGTGTGCAGGTTAGTAGCTTTCCAAATAAGAAGATTCTAGATTCTTATAGCTATTTAGATAATTTGAGAAAATACATGAGCCATATTTCATATTATAGGATGTTTCATGTATAGTAACTTCTCAAAAGCTAAGTATCATTGGACCAAAGGAATAAAAAGTCAGGTAAAAAGAGCCAATGAGAATGTACTCAGAACTCAAACTCAATACAAATGTGACATGGAGCCATCAAATTCATGAGATTTTCTTTGTTGAGAAAATACTATTTATCTAAAGGAAAATTCATATCAGCTCAGGGATTAAGTATAATAAGATTTTACTGTACCCTTAATACCAGGAATCTGCTGAACATGCCTGTAACCTTAAACTGAATGAATTACTCGTTGTACCTCAGTGGGCAATGCCACGGTCCATCATAAAGAAGGCCGACAGGTCTCCGTGAGTTCTTTGCTTAGAACTTGGCCTTAGGAGTGGGGGGAATGCTGATGCTGGCCCTGCTCCCTCCTCCGCTGCTGTTCTGTTCTATAAGAATCTTGATAAAGCGTTATCCCCTAATTTATGCCTCTCATTCCAGTCCACCCGTTGGCTCAGTTCTAGTGACATGTTTACTTCTGTCATGATCTTGATGGCTTGAGAGGGGTTAGTTTTCCAGGTAACACAAAATGCCCTACAGACAACAGCAAATGTGACCTGGAAGTTTGCACCAGGTACAAGCCATTGCTTTTCTTTAGAATGCTGATATGTGTGCACACAGTTTAAAGGAACAGACAGTATGTTTGTGATTTTGCAACGCCAGCACTTATTTAGATTCTTTAATGCTCTTCTGTACCAAAATGTTCCTCATATTTTTTTGTCATCGTATTCATGTTCTTTATTCTTTTAACAAAAGCATAAACTCTTCTAAGGAAGAAAATACATTTCTTTCTATTTTTCTGTATCCTTTTTTTCATACCCAGCAATCTATCTTCTCTGACACTTGATACAGAAATTTTCCATGTGCTGGTATGTTGGGAAATCTATATAATTTCCAACAACTCCTACATGTCAAAGAGGCAAAAAAAAAAAAATTCTAAAATGCCTGTAACACTCCACAGAGGTAGTTCTTTGGGAAAAAAAAACACAGGTGTGGAGACATTTATTTTCAGAGAACTATGTATTCCAAAATGCGTTTAAAAATATCTTTCTAAGGCTCACACAATGTTAGGTAATATGCTTTAGAGGAAGCTGTGAGAAAGACAAAATATGCATACGCACATGTATAGGGTATGTGTGTCATCTTCTCTCTTCAGCACACAATGGCGTCTTCCATGCGCTCCAAAAGTTCAGATGTTTATATTCTAATCAAAGAAAGCTTGAGGGGGTGCTGCCTTACTCACTATCGGTCCCAATCTCAATGTTACCTCAGCCCCCGCATTGCAGATTCCAGTCACTCTGGAAGTTCCAGAAATATAACGTACTTACACTCTGTGGAGGCCTTATGCATAATGCTGTCCTCTGTGTGCAAAAGCCAGGAGGAATCTCATTGTTACTCCTGCTTCATAGCTCTGCTAAAGTGCCACCTTCTCAGAAAAGCCTTCTCACTGCCTCCTGGGCCAGGTGCTTCCTTCTTAATGCTCCCTAAGCACCTTATGTTAACTGATATCAGATAGGTGGGTAGAGAAATTATAGGGAAATAATATAGTAGATAGATGATAGAGAGACAGAGAAACACACAGACATATAGAGAGATGATAGATAGAGATACATATATAAATACATACATAAATATGGTAATACATAAATGGATAGACAGATAGATAGATAGATGATAGATAGATAGATAGATAGATAGATAGATAGATAGATAGATAGATAATAGGGAGGTAGATGATGGAGATAGAATGTAGATAGATGATAGACAGACAGACAGACAGACAGATAGATGATACACAGGTAATCCTACCTACTTACCACTCCCACATCACTCTTTTATTCGAGCCCATAGCCACGGTCTCTGAAGTAACTGTATTCTTCAACACTCTATCCTGGGACCGCTGAATATTTAAACAATTGAATGAGTCTGCCTTTCCATCTGTTTCTACCCACGTGTAATATCCTCAGATGCCCAGATGTGTTTAGTATACTCAGGTCTAATGGAAATGTCTGCAATGCTTGACTTTTTCTGTTCTTCCTAACTTTTCCATTGCTTAGACAATGTTTTTTATTTAAATATATTTTTTGTAAAAATATAACTACAACACTGTCCCCCCTTCCCTTTCCTTCCACCAGTTCTTCTCATGTCCCCTCTTGCTTCCTTTCAAATTCATGACCTCTTTTTCTCTATTTGATACACACACACACACACACACACACACACACACACACACACGCATACACACACACACACACACACACACATTTAGTGTGTTGTTTGTATATGTATATTGTCAGTGCCAACCACTCGGTATTGGATAATAAATTAGGGCTCTCATCCCTCAGTAAAACTAGTTCTCCAACCCTCAGAATTCCTTAGTTGCCTGTTGTTCTTTGTTTAAGGATGGGATCAAATAAGATTGCCCCATTCCATGATAGCGTGTCTGTTAGTGTTACCCTTGTTCAGGCCTTGTTCAGGAGCCATATTGTTGAGGCATCATGGGTGAATATTCTCTGTCATTTCCAGTAGACACAGTCTCACAGATGACTTCTTAGACCTTTAATTCTTGTGATATTTCTGCCTCCCTCTTCTGTGAACTCCTTCAGCCTTACGTGCAGAAGTCGTATTGTAGACGCCTCTATTGAAGTAGGTGCCCCGTGATCAATTGTTCTCTGAATTTTGACTAACTTTGGCTTTCTGTGTTGGTATCTGTTCTTTGCAAAGAGAAGTTACTTGGATGAGGAGTGGTAGCTACACTTATCTGTGGGTTTAAGGAAAAGTATTTAGACTGCATTAGGAATTATGTTTGTCTAGTAAAGTGGAGGCTGTAAGTTCTCCTCTAAGACCCATTAACTTATTAGTTGCAGGTAGTTGGGTACAGTTCTGGTACCAGGCATGATTTCTCTCCTGTTGAGGGGGATATTAAATCAAATTACCCAGTTATTGGTTACCACCATGTTGTTAGTAACACAGCTGAGCCATCAGGAATATCTTGTCATGCTGGGCATTATGGTGACTCAGAGGCTAGGTGGGACTATTCCTTGCTTCCCTCTTTTGTCAGCTTGTACGATTAACATCTGGAACTATTAAAGCTAGTCCTTGGCAGGCTTTTAGGGAAGGTGACACTCAGATCATTTATCCAAAGCGCATAGTGTGTTCAGTATCAGGACTTATCTTCATCCCGTGCAGAGAAGCTTTTAACTCTACTCGGAGGTTTTTCCTTGTAGGTTGTCAATATGACCTGCTTTTCAACTCAGGTGCTGATAGCCTTCATTAGAGGGCCTGTGGTAATAAACAGAGCTTTTTAATGGAATGGATTCTTAATCCAAAGAAGGGTTATAATGGTGAGACTTTCAATACTTCTCCAAAAGGAAGGGCATCACTAGACGTAGCACTTGCAGTATTCAAGTACTCGTTTAGGTAGTAGCCAACTGTCTTTTTTACATTGACTTTTTTATTTTTTTTATAATTTATTTACATTACATTCCTACTGTTGTCCTGTCACTCTTATCTTCTTGTTCCCACCCTCCTTCCTCCTTCTGTCCCCTTTTCCTTCCCCAGGCCTCCGGCAGTGAGGCGCCTCTTCCCACACTGCCTGGCCACAGTCCATCAGGTCTCCTCAGGATAACCTGCGTCACCTTCCTCTGTGTGCCCACAAGGCCGCACTGCCAAGGGACAATGATCAAATCATGGGTACCAGAGTGCATGTCAGAGGTTCAGCATCAGTTCCTTCCCCTCTTTGTGGGGAAATGTGTCCATTGGCTACATATGAACAGGGGGTCTCGGTCCTCTGCATGCATTGTCCTTGGTTGATGCAACTTTCTTAATACAGGTCAGCATCACAGCTTTGTACTGTTTGATATCCAATACTTGTCCTTGAGTAGCCATTCCAATTCTCTTGTGAGCAACCTAAAAATAATAATATTGCTTTTAATGGAAATTTGGGTGATGAGATAATATATGGGCTATAGAGAAACAAAATATTAATTTTTATCTCATTATGGGAAAAGTAGGGATTTTTCTCTTTGGGATCTTAGTTTCCTTAATAAAGAATTTAGAAGATGAATTTGGGAAAACAGTTTTATTGGAGTTTGAAAAACTAGGCCTGGGAAGATATAAATATGGCAATTTCTAGGAGGAGGGATATGGACAAAAGAAGAGAGAAAACAGGAATATTTAGTTATGGAACAGCAAACAAGATAGACCAGATTTGAATGCCAAAAGGAGAGGAGTCTCTACAGAAAAAGGAGTGTGAAAGCACTGAGTGTCTTAGAGCATGCTCAGGCTTTGGCCAGTATTAAAAAGAAAGAAAGAAAGAAAGAAAGAAAGAAAGAAAGAAAGAAAGAAAGAAAGAGGGAGGGCGGGGGAGGGGGTGGTGCGGAGGTGGGGGTGGGGGGGCAGGGGGGCGGGAAGATAAACACAAAGAAGCTGGTAGACGGAGTGCTGATAATCTCTGCCAGAGACTGCTCTACACAAGGTGAGGGTATCCTGGGAAAGATAAGCACAATATCTTTTTAAAGGGACAATTACTCTTCCCATCTACTTAGCACAGGTTTAGGTGAATTAGACTTTCCACGGGATGGCATCTTGGAAGGCCAGATAATTGACAGGACCAGCTGTGAAAACTGTCAAGGGAGAAGACAGTGGTGTATAATGTTTTAATCTTTGGAACATGTTTCCATCCAAGACATGATATCTGTTTTCATTATTTTGATAAAAAGAAAATAGCTTTGCTTCAGTGGGGCTCAACATAAGCCTGATGCCCATCATAAGCTGCTTTCAAGGTTACTGTAGTGTTTACTCCTCAAAGGTGGAGTCCTTAAGATCACTGATGAGATGAGTTGATGTTAAAAAATAGGCATCACTCATTTCAGCTATGAAAATCCCAAGCTGCAGTTCCAAAGCTGTTCATCAAAGGGGTTAGCATCCAGACTAGGATTTTATTCACACATGGACTTAAGGCCTCAGGGAGGCAGCGGTATTTAGGAGAAAAATGATAAAATAACCAAGATGGGGCTGGGAGTATAGCTCAGTAAAAATGAACTTGCCTAACATATGTAAGTCCAATTATCAGTGTACACACACACACACACACACACACACACACACACACACACACACACACACACACACACACACATCAGAGCTCTCTTCTGACACCTCAACTCTTCATCCAAGCCAGGAGTGAAATGAAACTTGGTTTTTGGCCCAGGGCAAAAATGGAACTGCTGTTTTTTGGGGTCCCTCTCCTCTCTGTATCTGTTTCCTGTCCTTGCCAATATAACTCACATTTAATACAGGTGATAACTCTATTTTTATTCAGTTTATAAATGTATGAGAATATTTTTGCCAATAGGAAAAATCCAATGTGTGTATGCTATTGTGTATTAAGCAAACAAATATGGTTGAGGTAATTATATAGGGATCTGAAGAACAAGTGACTTTTACTACCTAAAAATTTTGTTAGTTCCATTTGGGTTACTGCTATTTGTTGTTGCTTATGGTCTCCCTCTGGAGATTAGTCAAGAGAAAAGAAAGAAGTGACTTTATCCAGATTTAGAAAGAGATAACTTCTTGTTGCTATGGAAATGAGCACAGGTTCTGTTGTTTCCCCGTTCTTCCTACTTTCATTTTATCACAGTAAAGAAAATTGATCTAGTTTGCTTTGTAGCATCTGATGGCTTCAACACTGAGGAATCATTTGGTTTCTATTATTGTGATAAACACCATGACCAAAAACAGCTTGGGAAGAAGTTTACTTTAGCTTCAGTTGTAGCCTGTTCTGAAGAAAGGTCAGGGCCAAACTTAAAGCAAGAAGCTGGAGGTAGGAACTGATACAGCGGCTGTGGAGTAGTGTCGTTTACTGGCTTGTTCAGTCGGCTTTCTTATAGATCCCTGGACCACTAGTCCAGGAATGGCACCACTGCCCAGTGAGCTGTGTCCTCCCACATCAATCAATATCAAGAGGATGCAAATTACAGATTTACATAAAATTTACACACTAGGAAAACACAGCAATTGGATGGTGGCATTTTTCTCAGTTGAGGTTCATCTTCCCAAATGACCCTAGCTTGGAAAAATAGGACATTATTTAATGAAGAGCACATCAGAACTTTAGAGATCATGTAAAGCATACTTTTTGCCTCACCTGAAGAAGAGGAAAGCTCAGAGAATCCAGTCAGCAGCTGCTGCCACCCTGCTTGTTGTAGCAAAGGTAGAAATTAAATCCCTATGCCTTGCTCCTGTGCCTATGTTCTTGACAGCACATTTCAGACACCTGCTGGGAGGTGAAAATAACTTTAAAGGACTAAGTGACTAAACAGTATTATATAGATACCCTATGTGTTGCATATTAATAAGAACAATTCACAACCATTTCCGAATACTAATCACACTTTATATTAGCATATTTAACCCTCACAAGACCTTAAAATTCTTATTTGATAAGCTACAGAAATAATTCATGAAAGTATCATCTTCAATTGTCATTTAAGCAGTTTAAGAGTTTAAGACACCTGTGCTCCTTGTCAGGGCTGCAGCTGAGACTCTAAGCATCATCACAGGTGGTCTTTCGAGTCTTTTCATATAACCACGATCTCACACATCCTCTCTTTCTGGTACATTTACAGATTATTCCAAAATATGTCCAAGTGTGTTAGGAAAATGAGTGTTGCAGACAGAAACCTAAATGAAGCCATTGTCCGTGCTGCTGTAGCTGTATAGCATTTTGCTTGCTTACTCCCTTTTGGTCTTGTGTTCTAATTGATGCCTTGAAGCCACTTCAGTATAAGTCTTCATAGACTAGTGGAAGAGTTGCCTGGACAAGATAAATCAAGATCCTAAATCTCTGTACTTGTCACTTGGATTAAATCATTCCCTCCAACCTCTGTCCACCAATATGCTGGCACACTCTATTAAAAATCATATTATATTCTGGTTGGCTAATATTTTTGTTTTATTTCAGCAGCACAGAAACTTGTGTTTATTTATTTTTTTAACTTTCCTATCTGGAAAACAATCTGAAAATATTACATTTTCTGAACTTAAAATATGGCAAAAAGAATTACATTTATTCTCTCTTAGGGACATTTTAATGCTTTAAAGACCTCATCTAGAAAAGTATTTTTTTATTATTCTTTAATCAAGTACCTTGTAGAAAGTTGTTTTCTCCTTATTAGCTTATCCCTTCCAAATATGAAACCCTGTGAAGGAAAATCAAGATAAGTGATGATTTAATTTAATCCCATTTCGTATTTACACTATACACTGGGGAGTGAAACAAAGAAATGTTAGGAAACAAATATGAAAGTATTATTTATACAAATAAACAAAATGTCATCATTCTTTTTTAAATGTCACTACCTCCTTCGTATGCAGGAAAACTTTCTCTTTAGTAATAAAGGGCAGCTGACCATCTAGAAGTTTATATCTTTGCAGAATCTGCCTCATTCAAAATCAGGGAAACCTGTGTTACAATTGCCTTGGCTAGGAGCTGTGTTGACAAATTATTCTACAGTCAGAAAGTATATGAATGTTAACCTAGCCTCTAATGAAGTAAATGCCTGGTTTGCTTCCTTATAACTTCAAAGCAGCATTGAGTAAGCTTTGCCCTGCACATTTGTCTACACCACAGATATCGCCACATCCCTTATCTCTGTGAGAACATATTCTCTGATGTTAACTCTGAGTTTAATTTCCTCTTCACTGTAGAGGAGTGGACTGGCTGGAAGTGATTTAAAGGCTACAAAGGTGCTTTCAATACAAGCTGAGGGATCCAGGGACTTTGCTGCATTGCTGTTGTTGGATACAGACTTTGATGGCTCTGGGACAGCATTGTGACCAGCAATTTTATTGATTCACCTTGCAACAACTTACCTACCAGAGTCTGCCTCAGCTGGCATTTTCCTTATGCTGCATCCAGAATCCAAGATGCTGCAGGATTTCCTAACTGATTTGTTTTGCCTCAGTGTCATCCTGACCCCCAAAATCTTTTCTCTGTAATGCATGAGTGTAAGAGTTCAAAAAAAAAAAAAAAGTAAAAGTCTTTCTCCTGGGTCAACTTGCCAACTTATGTCCTTGACAGTGCAATGTCGAAGGACCACCACGCCTCTCTAAACTAACATCTCATCACTCCTTTCAGGTCTTTGAGCATCCTGTGTCCTTTGCCTTCAGACCCTGATGCATACAAGCTCTTCCCCTTTTCTGGCTGTCTTGCACTCACCGAGGCCCTCATCTGTTGACTAATGACTTATTGCCCACATGTGCTGTAGCATAGTGAAAGCTGAACAGTAACATGTGCTGGAGAAAATGGTACCGGACACTAAGGGGGTTGAAAATATTTTCAAAGTATCCAATTTTAACAAAACAATCTCTCAACTATAATGTGATTAGTAATTTACACCTGAAGGTGAGTTCCCTTAGTTAACAAATGCTATTCAGAGGGCAGGCTTGTTTGAGGCTTCAGCTAATTAGTAGTGAGAAACCAAGAAAGGTCCTGGTTCTCAGCTAGTGTGAGCTCTAACTGCAGAGACAGAAGAGGAGCGATTGGACGATTATATACACTCATCTCAGAATCATTAGCAGGAAGCTCATAAAATAGGATGATGCAATGGACCGAAATGGCCTGACTTTGGGGAACCAGGTGTCCTGTATAGACTACATAAGTTAAATCATTTTTTAAATATAAGACCTCTTTCACTGGAAATAGTCTCGGCTTCAAGAAGAAGAATAGAAAAACATTCAGTGCAAAGGGAACACCAGATACAAACATCATGAAGTGGAAATTAACTTGATGTGTTCAGTGAGGAAGAGGAGCGGAGCATGTGGAGAGGAGAAGGAGGAAAGAGATAGAGCAGTATGCAAGGTCAGAAACACATCCAGCCGTGGCCATGCATTGTTCTGCAGGCCTGATAAGGAGCCCCTGTGGCAGGCCTGCTGCAAGTGCCAACCAGTGGGCAGTTTTAGATGTAGAAATGAGGTGGTCTCATTTGCAATTGTGTGAGCAGGCTCTGGCTATGATGTGGAGAGTAGACAGAGAAACAGCAGAATCAGACGATGATATAAGCAGAGTCCTGATGCTACCATGCTTTATTGACATGCCAGCTGTGCTGAAACATCCAACCCATTGCTCTAATAGCTGTCAGACCAGTGTTTCTGAAATTCAGGCATCTTCAAACTCTTTATTTAGGTAGTGTTTTCATATGGCACAAGAGCTTAAAACTTAACTTCCGTATCCTATAATCATCATTTCATATACTTATATCTCCATCTATTAAAAACAAGAAAACTGAAGACAACACAGGCAATAAACTAAGGAGAAGTTTTCACCAATTAGAATGAGTTGTATGGTGCAACTCAAGTCACATGACCTTCTGAGAAATTCTTTGTAATGACCTTACTGGATATATTACCACTCCAAGGAAGTTCTCTATAAGACACAAATACTTGATGCACTCATTCTTAGCTTCCCCTACTTAGAAACATCTAATGATTGATTAGTTTGAGACTGACCCTATCCAGTAGTGGAATATTCTTATTCCTGTAGTCTGTTTGACTGAGTTTCTAAGGACTGTAGTTGGGTAGATTGGCTGAGCCAACTGCATGTACTTGTAACTGCTTAATAGAGGTTTGATCTGGGATGTCAAAACACCTCATTTATATTGTGCAAGAACATAGATTTAAGCAGGGATCAGAAATTAATTCTTTTTCTAATATATATATATATATATATATATATATATATATATATATATATATATTGAGTATTCTGTACTTCATGTGAGCCAGAAAGGCAAAAGAATGCACCAAATATCATTAGAGATGGTTATGAGTCACCATAAGGTTGCTGGGAATTGAACTCAGGACCTCTGAAAGACTAGCCAGTACTCTTAAACTCTGAGCCATCTCTCCAGCCCCCAGAAATTCATTCTTTTTTATGTAAATATAATGGAGAAGGATACAATGAAGGTGTATCCTTTATAAGATATTTTTATTAAAATGTAAATTAGACAACTTCAAAAGGAAAGTTAACAGCTGGTAAAACTCAATAAAACTTGGCTATTTAAAAATCTATATATCTTTTAACTTTTGACTTCAGTCCAGAAATACAATCACAGTACCTTCCCTGTCCACTATAATCTCCAAGTGAGACCCGAGGGATACATAACTCTCTGTGCTGCTATTAAAGTTCCCCAGAGTTCTCTCTAATGACAATGAGCTAAGACCAGACACAGCAGCACATTCTTAAAAAGAAGCAGAGCTTTGGGAATGCGGGCTTTCTCAGATAGTCAGACACAAAAATACAGAATTTCAAAGCTGTAGAAAGAAAAACTGAACTAAAACATTATGTCAACTTTTATATAAATGAGCAATTTGTGTATACTGGGCAAATGCAAACTAAATCCACATCACTCCGTTCTGGGGCATAATTCACATCTCCTTTCTCAAGGCTTGCTAACAACACTCTTTGCAAAACCCAATGGGTTTATACAATGAAATTTACAGCTAAACTTTCAGTTAGATATTTTTTGTTCTTTTTTTTAATGTATGCAGTTGTTTTTACCTCATGTAAGTTTGTGCACCAAGTGAGTGTCTGGTGCCCATAGAGACCAGATTAGGAGTCAGATCGTTTGGAACAGGGGTTACAGATGGTGCTAAGCTGCCTTCTGGATTCTGGGAATTAAGCCAAGGTCCTCTGGAAGAACAGCCCATGCTCTTAATCACTGAGCCATCTATCCAGCCCCAGTTTGGTTTTATAAATACAAGAAATAGCAAGATTATACAGATCCCATGGAAGTAGTCAATACACGAAGGGAGAACACTCAATTTAAATTGCTAAGAAGTAAGTTGTTCATCTGGGTTTGTTCAGGTTTGGTTTCTTAAGGTGATTATAACTATTTAGCATGTAGGGCCAGGCACACAGAGCAGCTAACTGCCTGTGGTATTGTTCTCTTTCAGTGTCTGATCCTTCTCCCAGTTGCACTTGCGTCCTCTGAATATCTTAAACTTTTCATGTTTGCAATACACACTGAAACATTAGAGTTACTTTTTGTACATGTTAAAAGCAAACAAACACAAACAAGCGTCACACATCTAGATGCCCAGGTTGAACAAATGCATTGTGATTCTCTCATTTGCTAGCTACATGCCCAGTAGTCGCATGTCATCTCCTGTGGTCAGCATAGTGGTCAGCGTTTTTGCTGCCCTTGCCCTTAGAGAGAAGTGTTCTTTACTAAGAAACAACTCATTTCTTTTAAATAAATTTTTTTTATTTTTTTAAGATGTATTTATTATTATGTATACAGTGTTCTGTCTGCATGTATACCTGCAGGTTAGGAGAGGGCATTAGATTACATTATAGATGGTTGTGAGCCACCATGTGGTTGCTGGGACTTGAACTCAGGACCTTTGGAAGAGCAGGCGGTGCTCTTAACCACTGAGCCATCTCTCCAGCCCCTCTTTTTTTTTTTTTAACCTTTGTGAGCACATCTTTTCTGACTTACTTACAGCATAAGCTTTCTTTTGTGCCTGCAACTCACCTGCTACCAACTACCTGTCTTCAGCCCTATAAGCCATTCTGGAGCCTGCTTTTGGGCTCAACATTCCATCAACCGTGGAGACAGCTGTGACAAAAATGAAATTTTCAAATAGATTAAAATTTGGTGATGGCTTCCAGGGAGCTCCCTCACTGGCTGAGAATAACTGGTGATTCTGTATCCATCTGGGCTTTAAGGATGAAGTACCACTTTGTTTGGTCAATTCCTAGGACAATAATCCTATCCACACTTCCACAAGCCCAACTTTGAAGCTGAGACACCATTTGGTGACACTACCTGAAAATCTTACCAGCCACATTTGGGAATTTGTCTCTAAGAAAAGTCTGAGACACAGTCAGGTGTGTAGGAGACAGGGTGGGGGTGAGGGAGATTCTACAAGTCAGTACGTTCCTACCATATCATATGCAGGAAGTCTTTCAATATCACACTAGTTTTTAGAAAGGTTTTTATCCTATTCTGAACTGTTGATTTAACCTCAGTAATGTAAGAAAGTAAGAATCTTCTCATCGGTATGTTGGTAAATATATTAATTCTGGAATGCTTTGCATATTTATATATAGGGTGATTATTTTAATTTTGGAAACTCAATGACAATTTTCTTAGAATTTAAAAAGGAAACACCTGGGGAAGCCAAACTGTAAATATCAGAAACGGCTGGAGGAAGAGACTGGACACAAGAAGGAAGAGAAAAAGGTGCCATTGAAGACAGCACATAGGTCAGACACACGATGGATGAGCAGACACATGGTGGGAAGGAGGCTTTAGAGAAAGTAAAAAAATTTCAAAGTATCAGGGGAAAGATTTACTTAGGTTCTGGTCTGAACCTGAAAGAAATCATCAGAAAAGGGAAAATGGACATGCAGTGGCAGTGCCTTTCTGACTCACACCGCAGGAGGGATGTGGCCCAGGAGAACCTCTTAATGGCTCACAGAGATGTAGTGGAGGCCAGGAGCCCTGGAGGGGAAGAGTGTAGTGTGTCGTTGAAGAAAGACGTATTCCATCTCTTCGGCGTGGCCTAGGGTGAGCCTTGCCATGCTCTGTACTTATAGGTAAGCATCAATCATAAGCTTCACCCGCCATTAAGGAATGGATTGCTATAGAAGAAAGCATTAGAAATAAAGTGCATTTGGGAAGCCAAATTTATGAGCCTTTTCCCTACACACGTGACAAGTCTGGTGTAGCTTTGCGACATTCTCTCCGACATCTTTATTCCTGTTTGTCATGCAGGGTCTCCCACGTAGGTCCAAAAGGTTGAGAATAAACTCCTGACTTTCCTCTCCACCCACATCACTTCCGCCATCACCAGCACCTTTTTTCTGCCTTCCATGTGCTTCTTCACTTAGAATAAGAACCTGCCCCCTTGGAATGTGCATCCTTCTGGTAACTGAAGTCTCCCTTCTTTCTGTTTTTAAGGATGGGAGGAACAGTTTTATTGGACACCAGCTGGGCGGGGTAGTGGAAGTGCCAAACAGCAAAGACCAGCGGGTCAAGTCAGCCAGAGCCATTCAAATCACCTACTACCTCCAGACCTATGGTTCTGCCACTCAAGACCTCATAGGGGAGAGGTGGGAGAATGAGTTCTATAAGCTTATGCGGAAGCTCCAGGATGAGCACCAAGACCTCCAACTGTACTCTCTGGCATCTTTTAGCCTCTGGAGAGACTTTCATAGGACCAGCATCCTGGCCAGAAGCAAGGTCCTGGTGAGCCTCGTGCTGATCCTGACCACGGCCACCCTTTCCAGCTCCATGAAGGACTGCTTGCGCAGTAAGCCCTTCCTGGGCCTCCTGGGGGTGCTCACGGTGTGCATCTCCATCGCCACTGCAGCCGGGATCTTCTTCATCACCGACGGGAAGTACAACTCCACCCTGCTGGGAATCCCTTTCTTCGCCATGGGTAACTATCCATCCTTGTGGTAATCGGATTCTTGCCAGTTTGGGGCAAGGTAGTACATTTCTTGGCTTCTCAGGTGGATATGTTTTAGTTCTGCTTTGGTGGGTCTGTGCGACTGTGTACATTTTTCCTTGGGGGTTGTGTTTGGCTTGCCTTTTTAAGGTCATCAAAGGACATTATAGAATAAGCTAACCGTCCTTCTTTTAAGGATGCCAAAAGTCTTTAGATCACACAGTATGGGAATTCTCATTTGTTTCTTCATAGCTGATAGATTGAAAGTATCAGATACAAAACTGAGGCGAATGGGTGCCTATTTCAAACATAAGTTTTATGTTCCCAATCATAGCCATCGTCAGTGAGAGTGACAGGGTAGTTACTGACAGGGACAAACAAAAAGCCTGAGGACAACTGATGTTTCTATCTCAAAGGCCTTCTAAAGTAAACTTTAGTTGTTTTGCACAGAAGCTACTTTATTCTTTTACGTGTGTAAAAAAAAATGTTTAAAATTATAACAACCCTGTCTGGTGCCATTTAGATATATTATGCAATTTATATGTTTATCTCTGATGAAAATAATTAGTAACCATCCTTGAGGTTATGAAATTTCTCCCAGTCAGACATAAATGATGTCCTAACTATGTAAAATGGTATGTGTATGCATGACTGCAGGTGGTGTGTGTTTATGGATATTGTCTGGGAACGAGCATGAGTGGAGGAATCAGAGACAGGGTGTGTGTGTCTTGTTGATAAAGATCACAGGGTGGTTTTATTTCTGGTATCCACAAGGTTCTGTTCAATGTTGTGTAAACATGTGTGACAATTCAGAAATTGAACTTCTAGGTTGTGAAATGACACAAACAGGAGATTCTTAAGTTATAATGAATGATGTATTAGCTTAAAATGGGTTTTAAACAAGCTTCACTATTGAATGCTAAATTAGCAGGCCTATTCACAAAAAGCTCTCGATGTGGCCCAAGCACGTATTTCTGTTTACCTTTGCAAGCATATTTGTAAATGAACATAAGGCAGGCAAATCGTACAAGCTGAGGTCAGATGTCTGTACTGGGAATCCAGCTTCATTATAGTTTAATAAGCTAGCTCATCTAGCTGAACACTCAATTCTTGCCTAAAATACTAATGGAGGGTCTTCAAAAGTTTTTAATGAAATAGAATATAATGAAAAATACTAGTTTGAAAGTAAACAGTCAACAAATATCTACAAGTTTTAGTAGGTAAGTAACACTGTATGAAAGTGCAGTGAAATCCACAGAAATAAGGAAACAACCCTTGGCTTTATGCAGCTGAGTCTTCAAGTCTCTTCTTGACTTGAAAAGTAACAAAAGACTTCTAGGAATCCCACAGTAAGATTTACAAATAAAACATGGTTTCCTCAAACTTAGTCAAAACCAGTGGCACCTTAGTTATGGAATAAAATTTTTTTTCAGAAAAGAATAGAATTATACACTCTAAACAAACAAAATAAAAATAACTACCCCTGCTTATACTGGACAGTAACGTCAAGTCTACAAGGGTAGAGTGGTGTTTCCCATGGTGGTGGAAAAGTCCAGACCTATAGCACACACTTTGTAGCCATCTGCTGACCTTTGCAAACACACATCAACTCTAGACTAGACACTGTGGGCAAGGACGGTCGGAGGACAGGGAGCCACAAGCATGTGTTTTAAAAATTTCTGCTTCAGTAAGACTAAGATTCAGTTTTCATCCAGGTTCTCTGCTTCTGTTGTCTGTTATACTGAGTAATCAGTAGCATCTATCTGTTCTGGTTCTTCACATAAAAATGAAAATTTGGGACTACTTAGTATTAAATATGAAGATGCTACAGCATTATTCATTTCATCATTGAATGTAGAATTTCATCATCCCTTTCAAAATTGCAGGGTATATTTTTGCCAGTGTCTTGTTTTTTGTTTTCTTAATATATTTTATTAATTTATTCATATTACATCTCAATTGTTATCCCATCCCTTGTATTCTCCCATTCCTTCCTCCTCCCTCCCATTTTCCCCTTACTCCCCTCCCCTGTGAATGTGACTGAGGGGGTCCTCCTCCCCCTGTATATGCTCATATTAACTTCCAACCTCTAACCATGGCAAGAGGGAGGGAGGGTGGGAGAGAGAGGGGGCTTAGGAAAACAATGCAGCGTTGCATACAGAGCATCAGATAACTAAAGCTATGAGTCACAAAAAGAACACATGGCCCGAGAAGGTGCTGAAGGCAAATATGATCTTAAATATAAATAAATGTTATTTTTCAAACACATATATACCAGTGGCATGCACAACATTGGTTGATGCACACCCTTTGGTGAATTATTGTCCATGCAATGTCCAAGCTAGATCTAAAATCAGTGGTATATGGAAAGAAGCCTAACACTTCTTATAACCTCTATTTCTATCCTAGTTTACTTTCTGTGTAATAAGCATGACCAAAGGCAACGTGGGGAGGAGTTTATTTGGCTTATACTTTCACATCATAGTCCACTATGAAGAGACGTCAAGGCAGGAACCTGGAGACAGGAACTGGAGCAGGAACAATGGAGCAACCTTGCACACTCTCTTTTCTCCAGACTAGCATTCAGATGCCTTTCATATGCCTCCCAGGACCATGTGCCTAAGGGCAGCCTCACCCACAGTTGACTTGGCCCTCTTAAATCAATCACTAATTTTAAAATGCCCCTAGAGACTTACCCAGATACCAACATGATGAAGGAATGTTCTCAATTGAGGTCTAATCTTCCCAGATGACATGAATTTGTGTCCAGTTGACAAAAAGGAAAACAAACAAAAACTATGACAATTTTTTTCTATCTTCCTGGAAGGATTTTGTGTGCCAAGATTCAAAATCCTTTACCCTCATCAAAGCTGATTCCCAAAGCTGCATATGTCAATGACAAAGGATGTTCTATAAACCAAATAGGCACACATCTGGTATATATTTAATTTAAATCTTCCTTCTGTATTCACTATGGTTTTTGATCCATTTGATGTCCCTAGTCTCATTCCAGAGGCACATACAATGTATCTAAATATTCTTCCTTTTAAAAGCCAATCCCTGTTTTTATACTTTTCCTTGATGTTTCCTTGAGCAAAGTTCTATTTCTCAGGTTACACTTTCCATTTTGGGGCTTAGAAAGGATGACTGTAGGTACATAGTCTCTCCATAGGCAACAAATTCAGAATTAGAATACATTTTTAAATGCCTGAAGTGATTCAAGTCTAGTATTCTTTCTCTATTCAAGAATAAACTAGTGAAGATTCTGCCAGTTAAATTTACAACTCACTGTTGATCTTTTTGTTCTAAAGGCTTTCATTGGCATACATTTGCTCCTTATGAAGGGAGAAATTAAGCTAATACCATGTAAAAATGCCAAACTGGCTTATGCTCTGTCTTGTGGAGTTTCCATAGATAGTTGCCAGGGTGTACAGAGCCTTGCCTCCTTATTATTTTTCTGCTCACTCTGAGTTTGAGCTAACTCTCACAATAGTTGTCTTCAAACACTGGTCACACACAGGGAACTTGGGTTTTGCAGGCAGGATCAAGGTTTACAGATATAAACGTATATGCATCTCAAACCCCACCTTATCAATTGACATTTACTGAATACTGTAATACTCAAGATATTTAGGACTATAGACTCAAAGGCTTTGAGTGAAAATAAACTAAGTCCTTACTCTTGTTGATTTTACACATAGGTCCAAGACAAGGGAGTGATGGGGCAGCAAAATGAAAAAAAAATGTAAATGTTGCCATACTGTTGACAAATGACGCAGAATATAAAAGTGAAATGGCATGTGGGATAAAGAGCATCAGTGCCTGGAGGAACTCGGTCTAAAATCTAAAATTCAAGTGGGAAAGTAAGTGAAGTAAGTGAAAGAGTCACGTAGAAATAGAGAAAAGTGCTTCTGGAAGTGAGAAGAGGAACTGAGAAGAAGAAAGAGGGGATGGCTGGAGTAGAATGGGAAGCCCACTAAGGAGAAGGCTAGAAGAGGTACAGGGAGATGCTATGGGTCACTGAGCAGTTAGTATGAGATAGAATATGACGTAAGACATTTTGAGACAGGAAGGTATGTTCTGATACATTTTCCAAGAAACTTTGACTAAGTTATGTAAATCAGTCTACAATACAGCAAGAATGATGAAAAGTGTTATCACAAAGCAGTCCTGCAATGATGTGAAAGCATAACATAGCACCAGAATATGACAGCGGTGAACATGGATACAACTCAGAATATTTGCCTAAAAGTCAAATTTACATGGTTTGCTGAAGGACTGGGTATGCCCCATAGGAGAAAGAGTGGCAAGAGTAACTCCAAGGTTTGCGGAGTGAATAATTAATAGACTGCAGTTGTCATTGACTGTGCTAAGAAGGCCTTTGGGAGAAATGAGTCACATGTTTAGGAGGAAGTAATCTACAATTTAGTTTTGTGCCTGCTAAGTCAGAGACATCCATTAGGAATCCAACTTCAGAAAATGGATTGGACTAAGTGTATAAGATGGCATGGAAAACAGGTTCAGAAGTTGGAGCTGGATATGGAGTAATGCCTATCATTGGAGACCTGGTGGCACTCAGAGGAAGGATAGCAGGTTACCAAGAAGAGACTTGATACCCTATGAGCATATACAGGGGGAGGTAATCCCCCTCAGTCACAGTCATAGGGGAGGGGAACAAGGGGAAAATGGGAGGGAGGGAAGAATGGGAGGATACAAGGGATGGGATAACCATTGAGATGTAACAAGAATAAATTAATAAAGGAAAAAAATAAATAAATTAATTAATTAATTAAAAAAACAAAACAAAACAAAAAACAGAAGTTGGAGCTGGAGATCTGTGGCTTGTCATGGCACTAATATTAAATAGTATAAAAATCTGCTAAGGTTAACTAAAAAGGTGTATATAGATAAAAATAAATGTCTTTGGCTCAAGCCTGAAGCCCTTCAGTACTTTCAGACAGGAAAGATGGAACAATCCAGAAAATGAACACTAAAAATGATTAGGCAATGGAAAAAAAGCCTGCAAACCAGAAAGAATAGTGTCCTGGACGCAAAACAAAGAAGATGTTCATGAAGGATCAAGATGCCAGTCATGTAAGAGATTCTAATACCTTGTGTCCAGTGAGAACTTTGAAGTGGCCTTTGATTTATCAATCTGATGGCCAGGGATGACTTTGACAAGAGCTGCTTTAGAGCACGTTGAGGGAGAAAGGGTCAGTTAAAGAAGTTCAGTGGGTGATGAAAGAAAGAAAATAAAGACAGTGTCTATCTTTGCATTGTTTGTTTTGATTCAAATGTAAGGGCATTTATGTATGGGAGGACATGGTCAAAAGAAGGAAACATCATAGTAAATGAGAAAGATATGGCAAAATTATAAAAAATGAATGTCATTGAACAGAGACAGTTTGACATCTAGAGCACAGGAGACTCACTGACTTTATATATGGCCATAGCCAGTCCAGAGAAAAGAAAAGGAAGAATATAGGTGAAAATACAGTGGGTTGGCTGATAAAGCATGGGAGTTTGCATGTGCAAGTTTTCTCCTGTGGCTTCAACTTTGTCAGTTAATTATTAAGGAAATCAGCAGCTGAGACTAACCATTGCAAAGGAGGCATTTATTTTTTGAAAATGAAAGAAATGTGACACAATCACTTGCAAATGTTGAGGCTGAATTTAAAAATTTGAGAGCAACTAGAAAATTAGAAGATTCCTTGATGTTAGTGTTCATAATTTTAATAAACTAATGAGTGAGAAATAATGCTGAACTTTTAAGTCCCAAGTTACAAGAAGCTGGGTGAAGACATTGAATTTGATCATTAAAAAAGGCATAAAACCTTGTGATAGTTTGGCATGATATTGTTATCTGCAAAGTTCGTGCTTAAGAAAAACACAGTTTAGTTACATTTAAAAAAGGTACCATGCATACAAAAACAAACAATAGGAAAGAAAGAACCTCTGAATGTTTACAATTCTGTGTTAGACCACATGCTATCTTGGAGCATGTGCACACATTGGGCAGAGCTGGCCTAGAGCAATTTTGATCTTCTTCATATAACTGGTACCAAATTTTGGTATCTCTGAAGGATGATTTCATCATGGACTGTATCTAAATGTGTCCTTACCAGCATGCTGTTCTCAGAATAGTTAGACCACTTGTACGAGATAAACAGACTCCTAGAAAATGGAATTTCAAAAAGGCTATGCAGAAGGTGCAAGTCTGGTCTACATACAGAACTTGCATCACATCAAAACTGTCACATTCTTCCAGCTACATACACTTAATGAGGGTCAGACAAGATTCAAGAATGGCACAGTAGGGCTCCATCTCGTGGGGAGTCCCTCGGCAAGATGACATTGCAGAAGAGTGTGTGAAGCTAGGGCTACTATTCTGGCAGATAAAAGTTGTGGAGCAAGAAAGATAAAGCAAAATCTAGAGATGATTGATACAAATGTTTCTCAGAATGGATTATTCCTATGGAAATAATTAAATTATTCTCTTTCTGGTATGAAAAACAAGTGCAGGAGGACTTTTGGACTTCAGAAGACCAGATGGATGGTCTTGGTATATAATAGATTTTATCCCAAGAAAAATAGCATCATCAAAAACTATGATAGTAGTTGTGGTGGCCACAGGTACATGTAATTATTAACAAACCATTCATCAAAGTGAGAAACTGTGTCTGGGATCTGTAAATCAATCCAAAGCACACTAGGAGTAATTTGTACAATATGTAATATGTACTTCGAAATGTGGTGTTTTCAGAAAGGACGAAGAGACAACATCTGTGACCACCCATGAGGATGAAGAAATACACTTGTAACACCGTCAGTCTCCACAGCACAGGAAGAGGGGAGAAAGAATAGAATCTTCTTCGGGAAGGGATGTTTAGAAGTAGTGTACATACACAAGAAACAGCCTGTTTTCATTAAAGTCAGACTCTAAGGATACCTGAAGAAAAAAAAAAAAGAAAGAATTGAGAAGTAGTTAGTCTTGGTAATGGAGGTATGTCTTTAAGAACACTTTTAAGAGACTGGGGGTAATGAGGAAAAGGTGAGAGTAGGATAGGCAGAACTGTATGGAAATATGACTGCTAATAAAAGAACTCGATCTCCTCTGCCGTATTCAGTGTCCATTGAGGGAGATGTATGGCAAGTGCAGTAACGTTTGCCCAACAGCTTCCCATCAAATCCACAGACCTGCAGGCTCCAGCAATCTTTCTCCTCTTTTTCTCTTTTTCCTTCCTCTTCTTTACTCTCCTCCTTCTTTCTTTCTACTCCCTCCTCCTTTTCCTCCTTCCCTTTCCCTTCATTTCCTCGTCTTTCCTCTTCTCTTCTTCCTCCTCTTCATCCCTCTCCTCTTTTTCTTTCATTTTTTTCTTCTCTTCCATTTTCTTATCACTCCTTCCTTCCCTTCTCCTCTCTTCCTCCCTTCCCTGTCTTTCAGCTTTCTGTACCCTATCATCCAGTCTCCATACACAACGTTGGTAGCTGGGGTGTTCCTAGCCACTCTATGCAAGACCACGAGTACTTCCCATCTCCTTCTGCTTCAGCATTCCTGGAATTCATCATTGTTCAAGTAGACCCTGTTTAAATTGTTACCTGTTTTCTCTCACCAGAATGCAAATTCCTGCAGAACGTGCATTTACCTTGTTCCATTTAGTTGCTTCTCATGATGACAGACAGCATCTGGTATAGAAGAGACTTGATGAATATGCATAGAATTGATGATCAAATGGCCTGTCAGTGTTTTCCCAATTAGGTTGTGATGTATTAGCGGATCATTAAACCAATGTCATGTGTCCTGAACATCATTTATAGTTCATCACTGAGAAGAAAAGACAATACAAAGGGATGGAAAATATCAGAAAATGTCTAGAAATTTCTTTGGATTAACTTTTCAAATATAGGCAGTACCGGGGCGGGGGGGTAATATTGGTGAAGGAGGCAAGTGGAAGAGCTCATCAGACACTCAAGTAGCTCCTAGTCTTGTTGGGATTAAAGCAAGGACTGTGTTACCTTTGTTTGTCATGCTTGTTTCACCTGCTACAAGGCATCTTATCTAGAATTTTTCCTCACTGGGCAAAGCAACCGTGACTACATGACACCATTACCATTGAGTAGTATGTCCTTTTAGTGTATATTGCTATCCGAAATCAGGTAGAGTTATAGGCTGACTCCTGATTCCTTAAGGTTCTATATAGCAGTGGATCTCAATCTTCCTAAGGCTGCAACCCTTTAATACAGTTTGTCATTTTGTGGTGACCCCAACTATAAAATTATTTAATAGCATCTTCATCCCTGTGGATTTTTTTACTCTTATGTAAATATTTGATATGCAGACTATCTGATATGTGAACTCTATGAAAGGATTGTTAGACCTCCCAAGGGGGTCATGAGCCACAGATTGAGAACAGCTGCACAATAGAATTCACCTTCATTTTTTGACTATGAAGTACTTGTTCAATTATGGTATGGGATTTAAGAATGAAGAATACTGCTAAATAGCACAATTTTACTCAGAGTAAGAAGCATATAGACTGGCTCTAAAGACCTCAATTTGAGGCCGGTTGCTAGGTTAGTCTCTTTAAATGGAAATACATGTAAATGTGCTTCACAGTGCCCAGTTTGCAGTGCTTCAATTTTTACTTCTTGGATCAGATGACAAATCAGGACTGGATATTAAGCAGGTAGGGAAATGAGTAGAGCAGCAATTTATGCACTACATTTCAGAATGATGGCTGTGCAGAGGGCTTCAAGTTTCCCAGCGAGGATATCTGAGCTGTCCTCAAATACACGTCCATCAAAAACAGCCTCAACAATCCTCGTTAATTATAGTTGACTTGGCTGTCAAGTCAGAATGTTCCAAGAAAAATATTTCTGACACAGGCCAGCTGTAATTGCCAAGCAGAACGTGAGCTGCTTCAGAGTACACATGACCATCCAGGAAACATCAAGCTGAGAACACAGTAAAGCTTGTACCAGTGCCTTTCCAGTAGGAAAAAATAAAGCCCCTAACAGGTAAAATTTACTTTAAAAGTGAAGATTTATTTCCTATGTAAAATTAATTTTAAGCTAGAGTTTTCATACTCTTTCATCTAATACGAGAGAAAGTTGACATAGCAAAAAGAAGTAAACCTTATGTCTATATTGGGGCCCTAGAGGACAGTCTCCTAAGGATTCAGGAGCCTCTGAGCAGGTGATTCCACCTGGTTTTCTGAAACAGGTTGATTTCTACATGTATCAAATATCTGTGTATCAGAATTGTGTGTCTGTACCTGTGTGTGTCCGTATGTGCATGTCTGTGTCTCTGTGTATGCCTGTCCACATACACTCTTTTTATGAATGTGGTACGTGTGTACCAATGTATTCTTGAGGTGGTCCTTCTCTTTCACTTTGTTTGAGATAGGGTCTCTGTGCTTTGGGTGTTGTTGTTGTTGCTGTTGTTGTTGTTGCTGTTGCTGTTGTTGCCATTGCGGTTGTTGTTTGTTGTCCACTACACATGCTGAGCTAACTCGCCTGTTGGCTTCCAAAGATTCTATCTCTCCTTCTTCACATCATGTTCACAGGAACAAAAGGACTATGACTTCTAGTGGCATCAAGGGATCCAAACCCAGGACTTTCTACTTAAACAACAGGGTTTTTACCATTACTGAGCCATCTCTCCCACACTTTCCATTTTAAAACCTTTTTCATTATATAGTCAATGTACTATGCCATAGCAGGATATTTTAATACAATTATATATTGTACCTCGATTGTACTCCCTTCCTTAATTGTCACACTCCCCCTACCAACCCTCATTGTATTCTTTATTCCCTGGACTTTTTTTTTTTAATCTTAATATATTATAATTTATTCAGATTACATCCTGATTGTCATCCCCTCACTTGTATCTTCCGGTTCCCACCCTCTCTCGCTCTTCCACCTTATTCCCCTCCCCTAGACCTCTGGCAGAAGGGGACTTCCTCCCCCACCATATGACTATCTACCCTTAGAGGATAAACCTGAGTACATCCCTGAGATGTTGCTGTTTCTCTTTGCCATGATTTACCTGGTGTAGCTGGGAGTAAGTATAGGTTCAGCTGAATGGTTCATCCAGGCACTGCTCCCATTTAAAATTCTCAGTAGCGTCATAGTTAACAGTACAGAGCAGCATAAAATGAACATCTGTGCCATATTAGTTCAAATATCTGAAGATATTCTTTGAGATGGCACAATGAAAGACAGAGGTAAAGGATAGACATATTAGTGAGTGACAAATATTAAGTAAGGAAATGGAAGTACTTTTGCCAGAAAGAACAGACCAATATTAGATTAAGCGATTTTTAGTAACAAAAAGGTGGGGTATGGAAGAAACAAGGCAAATGACTGAGTTCGTCGGATAAAAGTAAATAGGATTGCAAAACAGGAAACATGGTGTGCAGAAGGGCTCAGCTTCTGTAGGATGGTGGTGGTGGGTGTGGTGAGGACCTATTATAAGTCTACTTGAATTGGTGGGTGTGCCCTCTAAAATTCTATCATGTCTCTCCCACCCTTCCTCTGGGCTCAAGGGACATTCAGAATTTGTATACTATAATATTGTCATAATACTTGGGCTATAATTGGTGCCCTTAAAATTAATTTATTTTAACATTTAATTGATTCTTTTTGCGAATTACATACATGAGTACTTTATTTACATCATGTCTACCCCACCCACTTCCCCTCCAAATTTTTTTTATTCCCCCTCCATGATTTTTTTTTTTTTTTTGCTTTATTATTGTAACACGTCCGTGCGTATATGAAGACAACCTGCTGAGTGAGTCCACTTAATGGTTTCAGGTGACCAGCTGGAATTAGATAACTGGTTAGAAGCCTCATCCCTGGAGCAGACTGATTCTCCTTCTCTCAAAAGTTATTCATTGTCTGTAGCTTCTGAAGAAGTGCCGAGGCCTTGCGAGATGTCCCCCATGCATGTTGGCATGTCAAACCGTCATTATACAGATCTTGCTTAAGTCACCACTTTGATCAGTTTTTTTAAATAATATTTTATGGGCGTAACACCCCATCATTTGTGGAAGACATGATCTAACAACTGAAGTGCTGATGCTCTGCTGCTTGCACACTCCCACTCCCTCTTCCATAAGGTTCCTTTAGCTTTATGTGTGGGATTTGTGTTATAGGTGCATCACTTGGTCTTCAACCCCTACAATGCTAAACTTCTTTTGGATGAGGGCTGAGAGCTACACTCACCTGCGTATGTGACGGTGGGTGTTTAGGATGCAGCTGGGAATGATTCTGGCTTAGGAAAGGGAGAAGCAATAGCTTCTCCTCTAAGGTCCATGACTTCACCAGCCACAGGGAGTTGAGGTTCCCAGTACTGAGCACAAATGGACCTCGAGTCCAGTCTGGTAGCTGTTGGTTACTGCTGTGAATGAACGCTTCTTTAATAGGTGTTTTATCTTCTCACAAGCTCACAGGTGTGGACTTCTTTAGGCAGAGATGTAAAGGTGAGACTGAGATTGGACGCTCACTCGAAATTTCCATTTACTTGAAAAGGTTTTCAGAGTGTAGGTGTGATTCTAGATTCTAAATATGGGAGTTTTGTTTAATGATTTTTATCTCCCTTTTGTCTGGTGCTTCTTTTCGTACCTAAAGGTCTTCTGGTGGCTGTTTTTTGATTTACCTAGATGTAAGTCAGGACTTACCCAATACGGAAGTATTTACTACCGAATACGGAAGTAAAGCCATCAAACCCTTTCTGTGCTGTGTAGTGGGATCAGAACCTGTATCTCTCCACTCTTCTCTCAGATTTCTCTCTGACTCTGCAGCTGTTTTCAGCCGAGCTTTGGTGAGTTTTGGGGGGTGGTGAGAAGAGCTAAGCTAGTAGGACTCCCAGCTCACCCTCCCTGCTTCTGACAGTGCTCTTCACATTGTCTCATCCCTGCACAAATGTCATTTAATGGAAAGTGACCGTGGGTTTACTTTTGTTTGGAAACTATCACCTGTATCACAGAAGAAAGGAGAAGGGAGAAAAAAGGAGAAAGCAATGAACACACGCACACACACACACACACACACACACACACACACGATTGTTCCTTTCCCATTCTATGCTGCCTCCTTCATAATATAGTGGAATGTAGACACTTAAAATGAAAGTGCTTCTAGCCTGAGTGGCTGTGTTCTGGTTGACGTACTTGCTGTTGCCCACTTGGAAGTATTTCTGCAGATGTAATATTCATTTCACACTTCCAACTTCTCTCTTACACACAAATTAGCTCCATTTAGAGGGTTGCAGGAGATAAGGACTCCTGATTGCTGAGAAAAATGGAGTGAGAGAGTGCAAAGAGAGTCAATTATGGCGTGATCTTTAGGTCCACTGTTTTTCAGTGTCTGTCTTACAGATCAGGACAAAACCACAGTGACAAAACTGTCCATGTAATAGCCCTGTTAACCAAGCTGACAAGAGATAAAAAATGTTAGCCTGAACTCACGTTCCGGTTAGCTCTCTAAACAGCCATCCTCCTGCAATTCCTAACAAGGGTTTCTTTTGCTCACAGTGTGTAAAAATATTAGTTAATACTCAGAAGGTTTGTCACACTATAAACTACAGCAAGGGGACATCTTATAAATACCCTTGGTCTCGAAATTATTGTCAAAATCTCTTTGTTTCCCAGGTGCATCCTGATTCTTCCTGGGAAGTCTCTCTGTATGCTGGAGGACTGCCCACCTTGCTGGATTCGGCCACTCTATGGCAACCCTCACGCCTCCCCCTTCGTGCTGCTAATCACTAACTGGATCACTATGGCTTGCTATGTACTAAACAAAGTTGCAGTTGAAACTGGAAGAAAATCTTCCTTTGTTTAGATTGTTTAGTTCAATCTATATTGATCAAATGGGTTTGATCTTTAGCAGGTGACCTTTTTCCCATTTCAGAAAGTCTGGGGTTCTTCCCTACTGCCTTTTCCCAGTCTCCAGATGACAGTTTTCTCTGAGTTATGTTATTTCAGTTGGTTTATTGCCCTAGCCACTCTAATTTTGGATGTTATCCTGAAAAAAAAAATGAAAACCCAAGATCGTCATAGGTGGTGTGAATCTTCCTGGCTCCCTTCAGCCCTAGCTTAACACTGTTACCAAGAGATTGTAATTACAAAACTCAGCACTACAGTGCTCCAACAGCTGTCTGGCCCAGAGACAGTGGTTCATCCAAGAAGCCTATTGAGTTTTGTTTGCCTAGCTATTGCTTCTAAAGTCACTCACCTTTACATCCAT
Organism: Acomys minous; assembly: GCF_964271855.1. Taxonomy (NCBI): domain Eukaryota; kingdom Metazoa; phylum Chordata; class Mammalia; order Rodentia; family Muridae; genus Acomys; species Acomys minous. The sequence goes on along the minus strand of NC_140495.1, from coordinate 65,633,749 downwards.
TGCTTTTATGTCCACATGCACAAGGATGTTTCCTGTCTAATAATATTCTTTTTTTTTTTTTTAGAAATTCCCAGTATATTTCATTTATTCTAATTTCCAGGGCTCCTTTTTTATGGCTTAAAAAATAACCTCCAACTTCAGGAATAGCTATTAGTTTCCTTTTTTTTCTTTTTTTGCTTTCTCGGCATGCTTGTGTACATGCCTGCTTCTACCTCTCCTGCTGAGGTTCAAAGCCCACGTTAAGGGATTGAGACTATTTTTGTATCCCCAGCCAGTAGAAGGGACCCTAGCATAGTATGGTAGGTATTTTAAGGTCATTTTGTACTGCTTGAATGGAGGGGTGCTCTGCCATTTGACCCACTATATACCCTGTGCCTCACTCCTGAGTTCCCAGAGCAGTACTGCTGGATTCTGTTTAAACTATCACACCATGGTTTTTTTTCCCCCACTCTTTATCTTTCCTGATCCTTGTTCTACAAGAGTGATTTACTTCTGGGGACTGCATGACAGACCCTTTCTCCTTTAACCTCCACGTTTTTGTTGGATTTGGTCAATAAGACTCACTAGAAAAGATAAAAGGAAGCCAAAGAGAGACAAAGAGATCTCTCTATTTCCAGCTCCTGCCTTCTTTGCCGCAGCACTGGTTCATTAGCACTGACTCTGCAGAGGTGGGCAGACCTTCTCCCTTATCCCTGGCTCTCACTGGTCCCTGATGACACCGTTCAGAGCATTTAGTCCATAGGACTCAAAACTAACAACTTCCTGCTCTTGATAATATTAAGATGCCAACATCCTTTTTTCTTCTGTTTTTTCCATTGGCTCTGACCATATCTACATAAATAGTTTCTTGTTTATTTATTTATTTGTTTGTTTGTTTGTTTGTTTGTATTTTGAGACAGGGGTTCTCTGTGTAGCCTAGGCTGTCCTAGACTCACTTTGTAGACTAGGCTGATCTCAAATTCACCTGCTTCTACCTCCCAAGTGCTGGGATTAAAGGCATGCACCACCACACCCAGCTCATAAATACTTTCTTAATATGTAAGTCTATAATTATATCACTTAAGGGATTTATATGTCCTGTCAAGCTTCATAAAATTTACCTGACTATGGAGGACCCTATTATTGAAAGGATTGGTAACAAACCCAGATCACACCAAGACCAAGTTCTCAACAAAAAGGAGATTTATTTGCCCCACGGTGACAGAGGACAGGGAATAAGAGACAAAGACAGGGGGTGGAGGATGGAGAAAAGAAGGCAGGGATATTTGCCCAGGGGGAGGGAGACTTCTGGATAGAGACGAGACAGACATGGCCAGTAGGAAAATGGTGGTTTATAAAGCTAAAAGGGGAAACCTTGATACGGATGACGTGTTTAATTTTAATTAGGCATGTTAATTAGATGAGCTAAAGGGGGCTTTTGATTTCTGTGCTTCAGTACTTTGATAGCAGGACCTTGATGGCCTCAGGAGGAGGAATTGGCCAAATAAGGGAATAGACTTTGGGAGCTAGCCTTAGGAATGAAATCTAATGGTTTTTAGTAAGGCAGAGGAAATTGGGGGTAAGGATTAGGCCTGCCAGAGCCAAGTTTGCCACACTCAAGATGGCTAGACTCCATTCAAATTATGTTAGATTTGAACTATTTCCCAGAAGTTGACAACATTAGCTGTTGTCAAACGAATGTTAAGGGCAGTGATGCCTCTCACTACCAAATCTGACCCTGGCCATCAGAGGTCCTAACAGAAGCCTGACTGGAGATACTGGCCAGCATGTGGACACATGACCTCTGTCCACCTCAAGTTCACAGCACCCTTCATTCATTGCACGTTGTATATCCTTTCAGAAACCAAGATTTCACTCATCCTGGGATTCCACGCATTTATTTTTTAAGTCTGACTCTGCGGTTATGATAAATGTGCTTCTTGAGAAAGAGCCTAAAAGATAAAAAAAAAATGTAAAACTGTTTGTGTTTTTATCACCACTCTTGGTAAAAGTCGAGGTGGCCATTAATAGCAACTGTCTTCTCTAAGAAGGAAGAACGGGGGACAACGCCTTAGAGAACACTGGGTCCCCGGGGTCACTTTCAGATCGTGATGGCTATTTTCTTCCTTATACCTAGTTTAAACTAAAAGTAGTTGGATATATAAAAAAAATGCTGCCTTTAAAGTCAGAGTTTCCAGTTATATCTAAAAGAAGCGGCCTGTCCTTGTTTTGTGCCACAATTCCTGTGCTTCCGCAGATAAAAATAGCGCTGGCACTCACTCTTGGCACTCTCACCACTAGAGGTTTCTCTCTAATTGGTTGTCCACCCTCATCCTGAAGGCCTTGCAGGGTTGCAGCTTTCCAAGTATTTCCTCCTCATCGGGTATCTGAGCCTCTCTCTACACAAAGCTACTCATTCTTCCTCAAGGCTGATACATATCCTTCCCCCAACCCCGGCTTTGCCAAAAATGCGACAGTCTCTGTTCCCAAACAGAAGGGTTTAATTGTTATTGTTTAATTATTTATCTTATTTTGGGGATTAAAATACAGTTGCATCATTTTCCTCTTCCCTTATCTCCATCCGAACCGTCCTATACACCCCTCCTTGCTCTCGTTCAAAGTCATGGCCTCTCTTTGCATTAATTACTGTTTATAGAGCTATACATTCCTAAATATATAAGTTGCAGCCTTCTTAAGCTGTAAAACGTTATTTGTCTGTGTGGTGGGGGGGTTTTTAATAATTCATTTTTGTCTTATCGAAAAAAATAATGCGCATTTGTTATAAGAAGACAGAGAAGCAGTAGAAAACCACACAAAGCGGAAGTCAATGAATATAGCCTTTGCCTATGTCAGGTGATAATTAAATGAATACACAAATATAGAGAAATACAAAACACAAATGAAGTGATTCTTCATATGTACTATTTTATGCTGATTTCCCATATAATATTAAATCAAGAATTTCTATGCCCATAGAAAACATATAAAGTCTTTACCCATCCTATCTTTACTAGTATAAACAAGTTAATGTATGGGCTACTCCTGCTCAGTGGAAGAAATAAAATATTATGAGTGTTGTTCCATCAGCCTCCTGAGGGTCACTCTCCCTGTAATCAGTTTTTACAATGTCACCTTCACTTTTTCTCTGTAGTTTCATTATCTACCTACCTTTTGGTACACACACATACCTGTGTTTTCTACCTTCATGATAAACAGACTATATATATTATCAGTTTAAAATGCCATCATATCTAGAAATGATTCATGTCTTTGAAACCAGATTTGATGTTAATCTATCTCCTGAGATCCTTTTCTTCACAAATATTAAATATACATTTTCCATTCCACTAAGATCAGGGCTCTTTCCTTAGGATTTTCACATTGCTCTTGTTAATTGTCACAGCCAGATGTAGAGAATGTTTTCCATGGAGTGAGGAGAAAAACCAATTCCTTTAGTACCTTAAAAAACAATTTTGACATTAATTAATTTACACTTTCAATATTTTACTTTATCATTTTCTTATTAGTATTTTTATTTCTGTTTTGTTTTGTTTCATTTTGTTTTTGTTTTTCAAGACAGGGTTTCTTTGTGTAGCTTGGCTGTCCAGGACTTGTTTTGCAGATCAGGCTGGCCTCAAACTCACAGCAGTCTGCCTGGCTCTGACTCCTTAAGTCTTGGGACTAAAGATGTGTGCCACGATGCCTAGCTTCTTATTAGTATTTTTAACTATCATACAAATTAATGGATTTTGATGTAACATTTCATGCGCTGTCACACACATACATATATGTTAGTGTTGGTGTTATTTTTATTATTTGTCAATATTTTGGATTTAATTAACACATTTCAGTATCCATTTTGAATGCTTTTCTTTTTATTCATGGCACACAGTACTAGGATTCATTTTGATATGTTTATACATATTTATCAGACATTTTTGTCATTGTAACCCTATTCCTTTGTCTAATCACCTTCCTTCTTCCCACTGTCCCCTTCCTCTGTTTAAACACCCTTCTAATTTCATGTGATATATATATATATATATATATATATATATATTATTCTAAATTCTGCATATGAATAAAAGGCAAGGAATCTTTGTTTCTCTAACAGTATCTTATTTACCTTACCAGCACCCTACAGTCCGATCCACTTTCCAGCAGATGACATAATTTTGTTCTTTATGTCTGAATAAAATTCTATATGGTATTATCATAATATTTCCTTTTCCACTCGTCTGGAACTGAACATCTAAGCTGATTCTAAACCTTACTATTATAGAAGGTGCCAGAATATACAACGGAGATAATAACAAGTCTATGTTTATCTTATCACTAGCCCCCAAAGTTCTGTGCTTAATTTAGAGATCACAATACACATTATAGTGCTCTCCTTCAACTTGCTCAAACCTATGTTTTCTGAAAACTTCATCCATGAGCACTGTGTGTGCATCATTTTCCCTTCGTTTCTCTCATGCTTTCTCCATTCCTCTAATTCATGGCTTCTTATTCTTTTATACATATCATGTATTATAAACATGGTTTATTTGTATTAAACACATATGGTATCTTTAAATACAGCCTGATAGTTTTATCTAGTATTGCTCATAAAAGTATGTGTTTAGGGTTGACCGCTCAGGCCTTGAGAACCTATCATTGGTCTCATCCATGAAGAACACCCATTCTCTTTCCCTTAGTAGTCATTAATTACCTGTAGCTCTTCATCTAGAGTCATGGCCTGATGATATCTCCACATCCACACTGGTATGTCTAATGCTGGTGTCATTTTTCAGGTCCTGTTTAAGCAACCATATGGTTGAGATTTCATAGGTGCAAATTTCCTATTATATATAGAAGACACTCTCTGACAACAAACAAATTAATCTTCTTCTTCTTCTTCTTCTTCTTCTTCTTCTTCTTCTTCTTCTTCTTCTTCTTCTTCTTCTTGCAGTATTTTTGCCTTATCTTCAGTGATGTTTTCTGGACCTTAAGTGTAGGGATATATGCAGCTGTTAGAGCTGGGAAGCCATCATCAGTCATTCTCTACATTTTGACTACTTATGGATTTCTGAAATGGTCCTGCGTGCTGCAAAAAGAAACCTCTTTGATGACAAGTGAAAAGTTGTCTCCTGTGATAATAAGGGAGCATATTTATAATACAGTTAGAAGTTATATTGGTTTAAGGGAGTCGCAGTAGGAGGTTCTCATCTGTGACCTCACATGACACGATTAGTGAGCTAGGTTTATAATGCTGGAGATGAATGCCCACCTATTGAGCGGTTCTTATGTCTGATTAGATGGCTGTTGGTTACCGCCAGCATGTAAGTGCCAATATTGCACCTTCCAGGATATTCTGTCATTATTGTGGCTCACAGACATTATAAAGCTTGGTAGGACTATTAATTGCTTTATTCCCTTATAGCTTGTATAGCTCCCTCTGGTACTATGAAAGATAATCTTCAGGGATATAGTCTTAATTTAAATTGATGAGGGGCAAACAAGGACTATGACAATACCCTATATTTCGGGGATGAATACTTCACATGTGCTAATCAAATTATTTCTCACAAAAATAATGCATGGAAATTGTTATAAATCAAGACAGTGATATATCAAAAAATTAATGAGGACAGACGGACTTAATGAATGGGAGGATGTTGTCAGCAGGATGCAAATGACGTAGCTTTTGTTTCATCTACATTATCTGTTCTCAGCACATTGTCTCTTCACATCATTAAAAGTAGCTAATTACCTAGAATGATTAAAGTTCAATAAGAAACACAACTCCCGCCATCTGCCACATACTTTTAAATCTCAGACATAGTTCTCATTCCGTAAAATGGGAAGGCAGCATATAATATTATGTTAACATTATTATTATGTGTTAATAACAAACTACATTAATGTGCTAATATACATATAATTACTATGTTCGATACAGACTGAGGTTTACCATGATGTCATTTTTGCTTTCACTTCTTTTGAGAGATAATTTGAGGGCTGGAGACATGACTTAGCAATGGAGAGCATTTGCTGCTCATGGAAAGACATGGGTTCAGTTCCCATCACCCATGCCAGGTTCTTACAACCTTCTGTAACTCCAACTCCAAGGGATTTGGTACTCTCTTCTGGCCTCCGGGGTGTGGCACACACATACTATGCATATATTGGTGCAGGAAAAATAATCATATACATAAAACTAAAATGTTAAAAAAAAAGAAAATAACGTAAATGCCAAATATCTGACAAGCTGAAAAGGCAAAAAAAAAAATCTTTTCTCAGCATGAGATGATGGCATCATAAGTTTTCCTCATAGTGTATGCTCTGTGGATATGGCATTTACAAATGCGACATGTTTTAAATGAAAATCTTTTCACTAAAGTGACAGCCTTTGTTTTCTTAAATTAAAAGTGAAGAATGAGGCACAACAACAGAAACTCGCCTGGGGATTGATACTGGAAATAAATACTTATATCAGCATGAACTTTGTTTAATTAAAACAAGTTTTTTCACCTTCCACCGAAGGATTTAGTCTAAGTGGGAAAATGAAACATGGCTATTTATATTATGAACTGTTCTTTTTATTATTTTAACTAATAATGTTAAAATATTTTAAGACTAAACAAATGTCTTTCATACAGTGACTTGCTATGTATGCATATGCTTTGATACTGCAAATAGTTTTATTGCCAGGTGGAAATACTAGACCACCCTAGCTCATTACTAGATAGGTTTCCATGTGTTTTAACATCTGTCTTTATATCATTTATCGATTTTTAGCATGTTCTTTACTTCGTGCTGCGATCCCTTTTTGAGTATGTATTCATGGCGTAGAAAACCAATCCTCAGCATAGTAACTTTTTCAGTTACATCAGCTAAAAGGGTCAGTGAAAGTGGAAGCTAAACATATAAAAGGCAGGAGTCTGACCATAGCGAGTTGGCTTCTTGGAATCATTTCAAAGACTCACGGGAAGAGATGCATTATGCTTGATGAGCAAAAGTCATTTCTGCGAATGAATGACGGTTGGAGAGATGGTTCTCATTAAAACATTTGCCACGCGAGCATGAAGATTTGAGTTCCGCCCTCAGCACTCAAGAAAACCGTTCAGGGCAATACACACACTTGTAATTCCGCCGCGATAGTGGCAAAGAGACACAGGTGCCCGCAGCTTGCGGGCCAGCCAGTCTAGCCAAATGAGTGAGTTCCAGACTGTTAAGATATGTTTCATAAAACAAGGTGAATAGTGACTGAGGAATATACTCAAGGTTGACCTCTGACTTCACACATATATTAGCATGCACTTACACCATCATACACAGGCACGCGCGCGCACACACACACACACACACACACACACACACACACACACACACACACACCATCACCACTACCAAAGACAGCAACAACTCAGCGAAAAATTATCATCATGGCAAAATATATTTGAAATTCCCATATTATGCCTATCATTGCAGGGCACTGAGGTAGACGTACACTATTTGTTTTGTTTGTTTGTTTGATGGTTTTGTTTTTTATTTGCTTGTTTGGTTGGTTGGTTGTTTGGTTGTTTTTTGACACATGGTTTCTCTGTGTAGCCTTGACTGTCCTATAGATCCGCCTGGCCTTGAACTCACATCAATCCGCCTGCCTCTGCCTCTGCCTCCCAAGTGTTGATGTTAAAGGCTTGTTCCACCTTGCCTGCCCAGAAAATCTTGACAAAATATATGGAATGAAAATTTACCTTTAGAGTTAGAGTAAACATTTTACTCATAAATTATCTCTTCATTTTCACTTCTTTTGGAACTTCTCCAGCCATGGTTGTAGCACATATTACTTTAATTTTAGACTCTAAGCACAATTATGACAGATTGACTGGCAAATTAAGCTAAAATCATAAAGTTACTTATTAGCATGCAATGTCCTTTCAGGTACAGAATTGTGGGTGGTGTTGCATACATGAGCATGGCTGGGGATTATAGTCCAGAAACCTAACCTTCCAGAAGACTTGAAACATTTTTATAAATTGAGATATCATGCATGTTTCAGCTTTTAGTATGTTTTATTGAGTTTATTGATAAATTATTAACATCTTTACTCTTAGCATGCATGTAAAAATAACTTCAGGCATTTACCAACAAGTTATTCTGCTACACTAAGATTATTCTTTGTCATAAAACAGCAACATATAAATCTAAACTTTAAAAATTGTAGTTATTTACTCTCCAATTATTGAAAGGCACCAATGCCTTCTTCGACAGAAAAACAAAAATATCTATTAAAAAGTTAGTATCATGATTTTAAATTATTCCTCTGCCTGAAGAGAAAGAAAGTGAAATGTTTAAATCACTCCTAAACCAAATCTTTCTCTTTTAAAGTTTGGGCATACACCCATAAACTTTGCAATTGCTTTCCAGAGGGACCGTTAACATTTTCTCCCATCACATTATTTCAATATAAGGAAAGCTCATTTCCCTTCTGGAGAAAAAAGCAAAAGCCTCCTATGCATGAAAATACAGTAAGACCCGCATAACCCTTCATCTCAGCTCTGTCACAGCACCCTTGTGCTAATCAGCTTTCATTTGTTCTGCCATTCTATTCCAAACTCCCATAAAGATAAAGTCTATATAATCAATCATATAAATTTTCTGTGCATTTATTGCTTGACCTCAATTCTGTTGCCCCCCCCCTTCAATAGCTTGTTCACTTTCTACTTGCCATGCGTATAACATGCGTGACTTACTTATCTTCATATAGCAGAGGCCTTGGAAGATGGCATACCTTTTTTAGGAGGCCAGTATACACTATACTCATGAGTTACTTCATCCTTTTACTCAAAATTCTGACTGATCACTTGTTCTGTGCTAAACACCATGCTAGGTAGCAAGGATAAAGAGGGTGATATTTTTTGTCCAAGGGTAATTGGCCCTTGGACTTATATGAAAAATAATGGGGACTGGGACATAAACTGATACAGGAAATGGTATTAAACACCATGAAGGTACCAGAAACAGTATGGGTCAGGTTATAATTTGGTTTCTTGAGAAAATTCAGAAGGAGATGGATGTTGACATCAGTGTGACCAGTAGCCATGCTTCTCCTTAGAGATACTGTCTCAGACTGCTTCAATGGCTCCTTCCTTACCAATGAGGGCAACTCAAAAGTCACAACCACCATTCTGCTATGCTGGATTAATGTATGAGATTGAAAGAAATCAACTGTCATCCATCTCCTTGGATTCAGCTCAGGGCTGGAGATTTCCTGACAGGTAAATGCTGTGGTTATGAGAAGGGCACAGAGTCGCCTTTCTAACAGAGGCATGAGCTGTAGAAGCCAAGTCACACCTTGGGAGAGATAGCATAATAAAATACTAAATGTTTGGAAGCTTGGAGGGAATGGGACGTAGTCTTCACTAACAAAGGTGAGCCTGGGTGAGATCTGGAAGGGTGCATTTCTTCCTGATCCAAGGTGCTCAGCACTTAACGGCAGCCTCCTGAAGTCATGAGGACTCTCTACTACCAAAAGAGGTGTGTGTGAAGATGCACAGTCAGGAGAGAAGCCAGCAGATTCCATTCTGTGAGATTTTAAATGAGCCAGACCAAATTTAAGCTTAAGGGCGAGCCCACCTTTTCCCCTGCAAACATCCCTTGTTGTTAGCAAATAGTCACTGGAGACAAAACTGCATCTGTGTAATAAGAAAAAAAAATATAATATGCAAAAATAAGAAAGTAACAGAAGCAACATGCAAGAGATGAAATTCGACCAAGCAAGCTGTCTGTCCTGGGAAACAGAAACTGTCAAAGCCTACTTCATAAATGATACAAACACCATGACCCCAAGATTACAGAAATAGAAAGAATAGACACAAAGGAAATCAAGAAAGCTGAAGAGACAGCAAAAAGAAAGCTGTCAGAGTACAAAAACAACTAGAAAAAATAACATTATTAGAAATATGAGAACAAAATACAAATTTGAGTGGAAATAGATTTAGAATTAGGAAGACTGATGAAAAATCACACAAAAAGTCCAAATAGGAAAAGAACTAGAGAAGTGATTGTTAGGATAGCGACAAAGACATGGGCACAGTAACAAAATGTGGTTCTGAAGAAAGTAGAAAAACAGGAAATCAAAGTGCCACCACCTTCTAGGTTGCTTGCAGGCATGAGGAATAAAGATGTGAGATGCACCTGCAACATCTCAGAATGGAGACTGTCTCCTAAATAGGAAACAGTTTTGTAAAGTGTGGCTATAAAAAGAAGAATGAGGAAAAAAAAAACTCAGATGAGAAGCTATGATAAAACTGCTTCAAACACAGAACCAACATCACCAATTCTGAGATCCAGAGAAGAATGTTATTATTATGACTTTTAAAAGTGTGAGTGAGTGTATGTGTGCGCGCACATATATATATATATAAACATATATGTATATGTATACACAAATATGTATCATAAAAACACAAATAACTAACAAAATTAAGGAGGAGAAAGAGGTAGGGAGATCTATATGCCTTTCATTCTGCTATGGGAAATAATAGGTAGAAATTTATTAGCATTGAAATATGAAGTTAAAATGATATTTGGCTCTTTCACTTTTTCATAAATTTATCATTTTACTTCGAATTTTCACTTGAGAACCTGATAGTCTTAAGTGGAATTACATATGAATTCCAGTGATTTATTTTGAGCAACTTCATTTAAAGAACGTGGCAATATTCCACCATTACCAAGGGAATTAAGTAATAAGCATTAACAGTAGATAAATGTATTCAAAACAGGATTTGAAAAAGCCACACTACCAAATTCATTTTCTTTAGGAAAAGCCCTTAATGAAAGAATAGGGGAGGGGTTTTAAGTAAAATGAGCAATTGTGGAGAGAGGAAGGCTAAGAATGGGAGAATTGAACTAAAAACAGAATGAAAGCAATGTGTTGAGCTCTCTAGATACCAACATGAGGCATCTTTTTCACAATAAACACAATAAACCCTATAGCATGTGGATGTGCTTACAAAATATGATTCTGTTTGTTTCAATGTAGTATGGAATGATGGAAGTGCATATATATTTAAGACTAGAAGTTCTAGATTTAGTTTTGTTCTATCTGAGGACCCTGGGGAATCTTTCCTTCTGGCTTCATATTCCTGTATATAAAAATAAAAGCATTTCCCTTTCTGGCTTAATATTCCTGTGTATAAAAATAGAACCATTTCCTTTTCATGTGTTTGGGTATTTAAACATTATTGAGAATTTTGCTTTAACAAGACAGCCACATCCCTAAAGATAATGACTGGCTCTCGCAACAGCCATCAATTACCAATAGCTCCTCAGTTTGGCTTGGATCTCGGTGAACCTCTGCTCCACACATGCTAGGATTTGGTCTGGCTTGGTACATACATGTCTTGTGCATACAGCCCAGCGGCAATGAGTTCCTGGGTGCAGTCCCCTGCCAGCCCTAGCAGATATGCTCTCTTTAGACAACTAGTGCCTTTGGCTTTTACTAACTTCATTTTGGAAAAGGGAGGACAAAGATTGTTAGAAGATAATTTTAAATGTGTTCCTTGGCTAGGATTGGAGGATGTGGAGGCTTCCTAGACGAGATGATTCAATTCTCTTTCTTTTAAACTACGTAATCCTGAGCTGGAAGGATGGCTCAGTGGTTAAAAGCACAGACCGTTCTCCTCAAAGACCCGGGTTCAACACCCAACAGCTACACAGCAGCTCACAACTCTCTGTAACTCTAGTTCCAAGGGATCTGATAGCCTCACATCAATACACATTAAAAAATTAAATAAACTATGTAATCCACAGTATCTTTAATGTTGCCTAGTAAGCTTAAATACCTTAGCTTGCTTGTAACAATGCACTAAGTATAAAATACACCAATTTTGAAGTGGTTTTTTTTTGTTCTTTGTTTTTTTGTTTGTTTGTTTTTGTTTTGGCTAATATTTTTTTTTTATCTATCAGCCAGCTTCCCTCTTTGCCAATAATTTTTGGTCAGCAAATAAAAATCAACATTAATATCATCCCACACTAAACATAACTAGAAATGAAAAATCTGCAAGAAAGTTAATGTTACACCTTCAGAGGTCAAGCGTTGTCGTAGATTATTATGTCGTAGTTCTTAACTAGAGGTAGTTTAGCCCCACGTGGGATATTCAACAATATCTGAAAACAGTTGTGATTGCTGTGGAAGGAGGGGTAGTGCTGGTGGGTAAGCAGAAAAGAGCTTTGAATGCTGCAAGTGCCCCAGCAAAGAAACAGCCATTCTTAAACATCCGTAGTATTAAACTGAGAAACTCCGGGTTTTCGGTGGCAAGATCTCTGTCTATTGACACAGAATCAAAATCATTGAAACCTTAGACTCTTACAGCTCCCAGAGTCCATGTTTAATTTCCATGAATATGCGTGGTTCCTTGAAAGAAGAAAATATCATAGGAAGCACAGCGGGGAAAACAGCCTAGTCCTGGAAACCAGGGCACAGGAAGGATGAGCCACTGCCTGCTGCTAGAACAAGAGGAAATACTGAGCCAACCTTTTCCTTGTTTCCTTGCTAGGATGGAGCCTAAGAAAACTCTTAAAAATGCAAAATGGTTCTCACTGGCATTTCTCCTAAGCAACCTCTTATTGTTGGTGCCCTCTTTACTCCACTTTTGTCTTCTTTTCATGAGTTATCAGCTCATCAATATCTTCCATATCTTACCCAGTCTTCAAACTTATTTTCAATAATCATTTGAGAAAGCTCAGAAAATGTGACTATAGCTGATCATAGGCTTGGTGTTATTCCTGAATAACTATGTTCATTAAAAACAAAACAAAAATGAAAATACTTAACCCAAAGTAACTGATCGATGGTGCTGAAAATTTCAGCAAGGGCCAAAGTCTACCTTGTATTTGGTCTGTATTGCAAGACTGAGTTGGTGTGTAACTCCTCTAAGAGTCCTGCGGTGGTGGTCTCCTTGTACAAATCCCATATATTTTTTGTTTAAGTGTTACAAGTATTGTACCTAGGATTAAGCTTCATCGTTAGCTACAGTTAACCCTTTGCAGTAAATAAATGAACTCCTAAAACATTTTCACACTAAGATGTACATGACTGTTTCTCTATATATGCAGTTATCCTTTGAAAACCAAGTCTGCTCAAACTACTGTACCAACCAAGGACAATGCCTGCAGTAAGCCTATACCCCCTATTCAGATCTAGCGAATGGACAGCACATTCTCCACAGTCGTGTGGAGAGCCGAGACTGACTCTGGTACCACCTATTTCCCCATTTCCCCCCAGTGGGATGACCTAGCGGCACTCAGAGGAAGGGTAAGCAGGCTATTCTGAAGAGACCTGATAGGCTGAGGCTGATGTTATATGGTGGGGAGAAGGTCTCCATCTGTCACAGGCCTAGGCGAGAGGAGTAGAGTGAAAGAAGGAGCGGGGACGTAAAGATACAGGCGAGGGAAGTACAATTGAGATGTAATCTGAATAAATTATTTAAATAATTTTTTAATTAAAAAGAAAAGAAAACCAAGCCCTAGTGTAAACCTTATCCCAAATTCCTCAACCACTCACCACAGTGTTAGTGCCTGGACCCACTAGTGTTTCAGCTCTATCTCCAGCCACAACTATTGCCCACTACGCTTATTATCATCACTGTTAGTGGAAGTGGAGCATCTTTATGGTCCCCAGTAACTTTGAATGAGATATTCTCCTTGATAATTCTGTACTTGTTTCAGGAGACACGTGAAATCCCAAATATAACCCCCAAATTTAGCCTTCCGCAATAATTCTTTTTTTATTTTTTTACATATACATTTATATTATTATACATATATGCAATAGATTACCTATAGCAAGAAGAACCATGACACAATCAGGAATTATATAAGTGTGACATTCTTAGTGTTTTGGCTGTTTGTATTTGACAGCCTTGAAGAAGACATCTTTCCTATCTTGGTGCATCTAAATTTCTGAATGTAAATCAATCTCCATCACATATTGTCATTATCAACTTAGAACAACTATCTTGACCTAAAAACATCTTAACTCCTAAGCAATTAAGTTTCATTGTAAAACTAAGTTACTTGGTCTTCAACTCCCTGAGAGACTTGAGAAGGAAAAAAACTTGATTACCTGAGTAGGCTTGGAGTGCAGGTTAGTAGCTTTCCAAATGAAAATATGACAGAGACAGTTTTCTACCTGAATAATCACCCAAAACTCAATATCAATGGAGCATCTTCTTCAGCCTTCTGGCTCAATATATCTGATAGATATGCTTGTGAGGCAGGAACTATTGAGGACTTGTTTATTCTGTCTTGGCAGCCTTTGGCTGTCAACTCTGCCTGCATCCAAGCTTGCTCTTTTGCGGGGGCAGAATTCTGTCTGTGGTAGAAATGAGGACTAGTTTGCCACATTTAAAGCCATCTCCATAAGGAGGTTCTTTGATGCTCATAATCCTCTTTGAGGTAGGCTGGTTATTGCCAGGAGTTAACCTGTCTTATTGTCAATGAATCTTTAAAGAAATAAAATTATTTTAGATGCCATATTCTGCATATCTCTGGGGTTTTTGAAAACTTTATCTTTCTATAGTGTCATATCTATCTGCTGCACTGAAGATTCTTGTGATAAAAGTAGACCAGCAATTGACATGACCATGATTTAATCTAACATTTGATTTGTATAACTTATTTCTTCTAAACAGCTTGCTATAGCACTTTCAAAGCATTGGAAGTAAACCTTGTATTATAATTAAGTTATATGGGTACAATAACTCATATTGAGTGTAAATATACATATGAGTGAAGAATAATCTTACATTTGAATTCTATACCACTGCATCTACAATTAAACTTATTTTGCATCTATATACAAAATTCTATAGATAGCAGTGAATTAAGAATAACCTTGTGAGTGACAATTGAGGCATTAAGTTGAGGAATAGATTCACTAATCTACTTTTTGTTAAACTGCAGAACAAGCAGGTAATTTATACTACTAATCCCACCATATGGAAATAGCTCTGAGACTGGATGAGACATGAATGTCTAAGCATAGACAATGCTTCTTGTTAGCTACAGAACCCTTATGAATTTCTATTAGATGCCATACTTCATATGGCATGAATGAAGATTTATAGAGACCTTCCACAATAATTCTTAATAAAGGCCTAAGGGTTAATTAATCATAAATATAGATGTATCTAATTGAGAAAAATTAGTTATAACAACTATTAAAACAATATGATCATTCTGTGGTGCCCATTTCAAATGCACATTATAAATCCAATGTTAGAAATAACTGTGTGAGTTAAACATGACTCATTAGGATAAAATAGAATGATGTATACAAGGAGAAAAAGATAGTAAGTGAGGAAAGGAGCAACATGAAACAAGTAGTGTGATTAGAAGAGTTTAAAAGCACATAATGAGATCATCACACAGAAGCATGATTCTGAGGAAACAGCATCATTCAACATGCAAGCAACAAAATCCATGCAAAAGCATTATTTGAATTTCAAGTATTTATAAATGCCTTAGAACTGAGATCATTATTATATAAAACTCTGACAAACAGAAAAAAGTTGAAAATAATCCCAAGTTTTACATCTTATAATAATTATCATTAATGTTTAAAGAACCTTAGTCTGGATATTTCACACTTCTCATTTATTCAGGCATCATGGGCGGGAGTGGTTGGGTGGGTAGATGGATGGATGGATGGATGGATGGATGGATAGATATTTAGATATTAAAACAAATTATTTAGGATATTTGAACATATTTTATTTAATGTATACTTTAAAACATAAAGATGTTGGAACAAAAATTTTACTATAAAGCCCAAAACACTTAGGGATAACTATATCTAAATTTCTTATGGACAAAAGGAAAATACTGGGCAAAAATATTAATACAATAGAAATTTTTAAATCAACTGTTTCCCCTTCGAGGCCATCTTGAATCCTTCTCCATTCCAAAATAGTTTGAACTAGCACATATTACTCCCTTATAGTGCCATCTCTCAGCTCCTGAACTTAGCTATCATGTGCTTTTTTACAAACCCATACACAAGCCAACCACCATTCCTTCAATGAATCCATACACAGTTCCTCTCAGTTTTGTAATGGATTTCATGCTCATCGTCTACTTCCCCTACTGGGCTATCAGAGATTAGCATCTCACATCATTTCTAGCACACAAGTCTCCCTACGCTCATCTTTGAATCAATGGTCAATGTTCATATTACAGTGTCCATGTATTCTTCAAAAGCTGAACCATGATTAGAGTTTCCCTTCTTATTTATTGTGTTTCTCTCCGGTTAGTAATTGATTTTCCTTTCATGTTGTCATCACTAATCCCTCCCCAAAGTAGTGTTATGCAGAATCCTTTTTCCCTGTCTGTGACATGGCTTTTGATGTCACCTATTCTCCAGACACCTCTACTGGCTACTCGTATTTTTCAGAACTGTCCTCACCCTGAAGTAACACCCTGAGGACCCTCTCTCTTCTCAGTCCTATGGTGGTGGCCTTATGTAAAACTCCCACTTGTTATTTAAGAAACAAAATATTCTTATTTAAATAGAATGTGCTTTGAGTAGAAGGAGAGTGATGATGGGTCAGTATGTAAGATCCTCTCTGTAGAATTTAAATTTTCCATTCTCGGGGTAGCTTGGCTGAAAGGTAGTCAAAACATTCCCCCCAGTGCTAGAGAGATGCCTCCGTGGTTAAGAACAGGTACTGCTCTTGCAAAGAACCCAAGTCTGGTTCCCAGCACCCACAAATGGCGGCCCACAACAGGCTCAATACCAACTCCAGGGAGATCCAGTATCTCTACCTTCTTCAAGCATCTGCACTCACATGCATATACCCAAACATAGACAGGCATAAAGACATGTAATTAAAACAACAAAAATTTACATTTTTATGAGGAGCAGAAAGACCGTTATTTCTTATATAGAGTCATTTTCCTGTTGACTATAGCAGTGCCGAAACGTTTGCCTTCCGAGATTTTCATGTCACTTTCCCTATCTCTCTCAAACCCTGTTCCCCTGATGTTTCAGATTCAGAATAGATACCAGCATTTTTATTTTATTTTATGAAGTGTTATTCTGAGCACGCAGGAAGCTATTTGAACTTGGAGGACACGATTATTCTTCTGGAGGGCCTGTTTTTAATTTCAGCAGTCATGTTTCCATTTGCTGGGGAATGCCTTCTTGCACCTTTTAAACATCAACTGTTCTGTGGACAGGAGTTCAGTCTCTTTACTGGGCTTCCCTATGATCGCCATTTGCTGCTCTGAAGAGGCCCTTTTCTCATCAGTGCCACATCTTCCTCACGCCTTTTGTTCATTTGGCCTTCAAATTTCCAGACTTTCTTCAACTCTCTTGTGGTCTCCTGTATGCCAGGTGTTTAGGCACCACATGCTGAGTTCTGTGCACAGACTTAAGTTTAGCCAGTGGGTGGGCTTCATGGTGGAGTCATCTGTTTGATTTTGTGGTACCTCTTGGGCCAGTCAGTTTCTCTTGGGACACTGCTATTTGAATCTGAGTTTTGAAACTTCAGTGCTTTGGGTCTCATGAAGGGTTTGCTAAAACAGAACTTGCGTCAGGGGAATTTGCATGTTAATCAGATTTTATGTGATGCTGGTGTGGCATGTACTGGGGTAGAGGTTAAGAACCACCAGTATTGAAAATATCCTTCCCTTTACTCTGTCAATTACAATTCTTTTCCCTGTTTTACATATTCCTCTTTGCTGACAGCTCAGCCAATAGCGCCTTTCCAATTTCTTTGCTTATAGATTTTATATAATAAAATAATCTCTTGTTTTGTTGACGCTCCAGAGTGAAAACAACAAGAATATATACGTGCCTAATTTGCTGTCTTTAAAATCACCCTCCCTTCTTACTTTTCCTTGCCATCTATTGGTTTCCTTAAAAGCAGAAGAAAGCCAACTCACAGACAATGGATGTCGCCATGGGCACACGGGAGCCCTTCCCTCTTCCAGCACTGCACCCATAGGTTCCAGCACTGCACCCATAGGTTCCAGCACTGTACCCATAGGTTCCAGCACTGTACCCATAGGTTCCAGCACTGTACCCATAGGGAGAGATGGTGTTCTCTTGAGGATCCAGTGTGAGCTACTGAAGGCTTTGAAAAGAGACTCAATTTTCTCACCTTCCTTTGTATTGGTGTCTACTTGACAGTATTTTATTCCCATTGTATTGTTTGAGTTGCGAAACCGTTCCTATTCGGTTGAGGATAAGTTCTTTGTCGTTTAATTTGTTCTTAATATTAGTAATTTCAAAGGAGATTAGAGTAGAAAATTGTATTGTGCCAAGTTTAATTGGGATTTCCATTCTGAGGATTTTAAGTTTACCAAATTTTTATTTATACTGGCTTGAAGTAAAATGATAATTACACATTTGGAAATTCCTCAGGCTCTGAAAAAGAATCTCCTAATACCTATATAATTCTATTTAATTTATTTTTCTGTTTTTGGAAGTTTCATGCTAGTGGCAGTTAATATATGTAATGTAATTACCTTAGCATTCAAGTCTACAACCATTTAATTTAAATTTTTGACAATTTCATGCATGAATGCTATATTTACGTCATTTCCGTGTGTCTTTCTCCCCCTTCCACTTCCCCCACGTCCTCTCTCAGTCCCTCTCAAATTCATGACCTTTTCTTTTTTAATTCCTGAAGTTCCATATGTGTTTGTCTCTGTACAATCAAGTCTATACTACTGAATCCATTTAACGTTGACCTTGTGGACAAGTGCTCAGGGATGAGTGGGACTGGATAACGTATCAGAAAGCTAATCACAGGAAAACCCTGCTTCTCCATCTCACAGCAGCCACTAATCACTTATGGTTCTTCATGTAGGGGTGATGCCTTGTGAAATTTCCCTACTCTCAAGTATACTGATGATTGAACTTAAATGGAATTTTTGTTTGCGTACATCTATGACAAGTAGTGACTCGTGTGATTATTTATTTGTTTGCAGACAGTGATTTCACTCTGTAGCTCAAACTGGCCTATTTGCTAAATTGCTCAAGTCAGCCTTGAACTCGGAGCCTCGGCTACTCCAGCACTGGGGATAGTAGTGTGAGACATCATACCTGGCTCAGTTTAGGGGAAAAGCCTAACTCCTGAGGATAGTTCAATACCTAAGAATTTTGTTTTCATGTTTTCCAGTAGATGCCTGTAAGTATATAGATGCCCAAGGATAGTATGTGAACCATTTGATTAAAACTGAATTCTGTTGAGTCATGACAGTCAAGAAGACAGAGGCCACTTTTATAGGTGTCACTGTGAACAGATCACAAGTAGGAATGTGAGAGAAACCAACAAGATCACAACATAAAAAGAAAATCTTGGTACCCCTAAAATCTTGAGGTTTAGGAGCTGAATATAGTAAAGGATCAGTCACCCTAGGGTGTTTGTTTGTTTGTTTGTTTGTTTGTTTGTTTTGCCGAGTTATATTCATAGTCCCAGTCTATGTGGCTTTGTTCATGGTCCAGTAAAGTGCTATAAAAACCTATCAATTGGAAGTATAGCTCAGACAATGAGAAACGAGCATTTCTGGATTGTTAAGTGTATGCCTGTATTCCTGATCAATATTTAAAATCAGCAAGCTAACGTTAAAGCAAGACACTTCTTGCTTTTCATGTTTATATGAGCGGCTACATATACTGCTTTTTCAGAAGACTCCAGCTCAGTCCTCATCCCCCAAGCTGGACAACTCAGCCATCACCTATACCGCAAAGCTCACTTGGGATTTAATGCCTCTCTGTATCGGTTTGCTTTCTATTGCTATTATTCAAAACCAATAACCAAATAAAAACTATGACCATAAACAACTTGGGAAGGAAAAGATTTATTTAGCTTACACATCTAGATCACAGTCCATCACTGAGGGAAGCCAAGGCAGGAACTCCTGCAGGGTAGGGACCTGGACGCAGGAGCTAAAACAGAGACGGTTTGCTTGCTGGCTTGCTCTTCAGCTACCTTTACTTTTCTTAATTTGTTTTAGATTTACATATTTAATGTGTATGAATGTCATGCCTGCATGTGTATATGGGAATTACATACAAAGCTGCGGTCAGAAAGCATCAGATGCCCTGGAAGTGACGTTGCAGATGGTTGTGAGCCACCGTGTGTGAATGCTGGGAATGAAATCTCAGCCCCCTGAGAAGCAAGAAGGATTCTTTCTTGACCACAGAGGCAACGTTCCTGCACTTCAGCTATTTTCTTTTACTTCCTAGGACCACCTGCCAGGGACAGCACCAACCACAGTAGGAAGAGCAAGGTTGCCAAAGCCCACATGTCATACCTGCTCTTGCACTGCTATGGCAAGTGTGGAATCCTTTGTGCTTCAAACTGCCTATCTTTGGCTCATTACTCTTCAAGTTAAAAATATCACATGACCTCTACTATGTGCTATCCTATATTGCTAACCATAAATATAATACTGTACACCAAATCTTTGGTTGAGATTGTTAATCAAAAAACGCCTGCACAGACTTTCTTACAGGCCAATGTTATGGAGGCATCTTCACAGTTGAGGACCCCTCTTTTCAGCTCCTCAAAGCTTGTATCAAACTGACAAAAACTGACTACACATTTTTACCTCCATGAGCACTTGCAGTCACATGCACATACACCAAACACACACACACACACACACACACACACACACACACACACACACACACACACACTTAAATAAAAATAATAAAAATAAATCTTTTAGAAAAAGAACAACTAGGAGTGGTGGAACACCCCTTTAATCTCAGCACTTGGGAGGCAGAGGCAGGTGAATCTCTGAGTCGGAGACTAGTCTGGTCTATAGAGCCAGTTCTAGGACAATCAAGGCTACAAAGAAAGACCATGTCTCAAAAGAAAAAAAAAGAAAAGAAAAAGAAAGAAAGAAAAAGAAAAATTATTTAAAACATTTTTTAAATTGGAGAAAGTGTGTTTATTTTCCCGAGTCTCTTTAAAGGTAAACAGTTTTTTTATAAATATGGATATCAGAGTTGCGATCAATAATTTTAAGTTTGTACAGATACAAGAGTTGCCTTTGCTTTGCAAAGGACTCTCATGGAAAGCGAAATCCGCCTTCAAATGTGTTCTGACAGGTTTCAATTAAAAATCACCCTAATTTAGCACATGCTCAGAACACTGAGATTTGCTTACCAAAGCACTCTGATGGATAGACATTGCTCCAACGCACAATATTTTATTTTAAAAACTTTACCCATTTGTGCTCCATCAGATAAACCTGAACAGCAATTTTAAAAAATTGTTTTCTAGCTAATGACTGACAGGAGCGCTTTTATAAACAATCATTTACTCAGTTGTCAAGCCTCCAGAAAGTATTTCATTTAAGCAGAAAGAGATATGTGGATGTGCTGCTGTTAATTCTTCACAAGGCTGCCCAACACAGCACTAATATATTTCATGGGAAATAAAATGCAATTTGGATTGAACTTGCAGTAGAGTGTGTTCTGCTCATTACTGAAAAGTTACTGCCTCTCTCAAGCAATCAAATAAACTATTCAGCAGAATGCAGAGCTTATGGTGTTGACATAACGACGACGTGATTAAACCACTCATTTCCAAGATAAAACTGCTTTGTATAAAAGTGCTATTCTAAGTACTCAAAGTTAGATGATTTGTGTATATTTGAGATATTTATAGCTGTCTATCAATAGTACTTCCCCCAAAGGAAACAAATAAAAACTCTCCAAGGAGTGGCATCAAGTGTTCATTGTAAATACTTCCATGCCCACCGTGCTTTTCCAGCTTTTTAATAGTAGTAGTTGTTCAGGTCCATGCCATTAGATCTTACCAATGTTTTTAAGCAAGGGTGATGTATATGCTCCTTGTAGACAAAGCTATGGGAGAGCAAATGTGACTCCTGCCCTTAGCATGCTACAGCAGACACAACGTCCTCTATGCCTCAAAGAGTCTTCCTTTGATTCTTCATTCTTCAAATAAGACACATGAGGTCTACCCTGTTAACACATTTGCAAGTGTGCTATATGACATTGCTAGGCAAAAGCAAGATACCACACAATGACTCTAAGAAACCTATTCTCTCAACTCTCCTAGAAGAAACTTTATATCTACCAAGGGGCACCAGTACTCCATAGGTTACGTTTCAAGGATGAATAATTTCCCATTGCTATGTACACCAGGTTTTCTTTATTCATCTATCCACAGACAATTAGATCTCTTTCCCCACTTGGCACCTAAGAATAAAGCTGCTAGGAAGAGGGAGTGCAAGTATCTCTTGAATACCAATTTCCTTTTATGTTAATGCAGAAGCGAGATTGCTGAATCATAGGAAAGTTCTATTTCTTTTCTTTTTTCATTTTTTTATTGAAAAACAAAATCATTCATATTACATCTCAATTGCTATCCCATCCCCTGCATCCTCCCATCCCTCCCTCCCTCTCCCTTTCACCCCATTCCCCTTCCCTATGACTGTGACTCATGGGGATCTCCTCCCCTAGAATATGATGCTAGGGTATCAAGTTTCTTCTTGGTAGTCTACTATCCTTCCTCTGAGTGCCACCAGGCCTCCCCATCAAGGGGACATGGCCAAATATGGGGCACCAGAGTCTGTGTGAAAGTCAGTCCCCAGTCTCCACTTAAGTGTGGAGAATATTCTGTCCCTTGGCTAGGTCTGAGCAGAAGTTTGATGATGACTGCACATATTGTCCTTGGTTGGTGCCATAGATCGAGCAGAACCCCTGGGCCCAGATCTGCCAATCATAGTGTTCTTCTTGTAGGTTTCTAGGACCCTCTGGATCCATCTATTTCCCTATCTCCTATATTTCTCTCACCTTAGGATGTCCTCACCACCATCTCACTTTCCTGGTGAGGGAAGACTTTCATGAGACATGCCACTTGGCCTAGTGTCCAGATATAAGTGAGTATATACTATTTGAGTTTCTCTGCTTCTGGGTTAGCTCACTCATTATGATCATTTCCTTGGAATACACCCAGAAGATGCTCCAGCATACAACAGGGACATATGCTCAACCATGTTCATAACAGCCTTATTCATAATAGCCATAACATGGAAACAGCCTAAATGTCCCTCAGTAGAAAAATGGATAAAGAAACTGTGGTACATTTACACTATAGAATACTACTCAGCTATTAAAAACAAGGAATTTCTGAAATTTGTGGAAAGTTCTATTTCTATGTTTTCCTTAAGAGTACATGGGCAGTGGTACCATGTTCTTTCTGAATTTTACATTCCCCCCCCCCCAGAAGTTTACAAGGTTTCAGGTTCTCACATCCTTGTGTATACTTGCTTGCTTATCTATCTTTGTGCATGGTGAATGCTTTTACACCATCAACTCATTTCCTTGCTTAACTCATTAGGTATAGTTTTCATGGGTTTCTTTATGGCTGCTCAACTTGGCACTTTAGAACTTTAGAATTCATAGCACATCTTTAAGACACTGCAGTTTACCCCTGGAGGAGCTTATGCTATTGCACATACAGTCTATCCTTACACAGAATGCTCCAATTTTGGCAGGCTTGGCCTTGTTATTGTGTTGGTTCTGTACTTTACTTATTATGAACCCTACTTCATGTAATTTTTCATATACAGCCAACTAGCTTTGAAAAGCATTTATGTAAGAAAACAAACTCCTCAGTATTTGTCCATGTAACTCCTATACCTCAGTCCTGTTTATAATCCTATATTTCCTTCCTTTCTCACTTTTTTCTTCTGCTCAAAGACCTTCTGTTTCATTACATTGCTGTGATAAAAAAAAAAACACTTTGATCAAAGCAACTTAAGAAGGAAAGAGTTAACTTTACATTACACTTTCTGGTACAATCCATCATTGAAAGAAGTCAGGCAGAAACTGAATCAGGACTGCAGCGGAAACTGTAGAGGATTGTTGCTTACTGGCTCTCTCATTGGCTCAACTAACTGTTTTATACACCCCAAGCTCACCTTCCTGACAATGGCTCTACCCACAGTGGGCTGAGCCTTCCCACATCAATTACCAAAGAAACAATTTCCTACAGAGACTGGCCACAGGTCAATCTCATTTGGGCAATTATTTAATTGAAGTTCCCACTTCCTAGGTTTTATCAAGCTGATAATAAAAACTGACCAGTACACCTTCTTCTAATGTTTTCTGTGAGGATTTTATTTTTTGCCTTTGTTTCTGTTATTTTCTTCAGGTACAAAATTTTAGAATGGAAGAGCTTTATTTTTTTTTTCTCTTTTTTCTTCAAGTGTGTCAATGATATTTTTTATCACCTTCTCAATTTTTCAATGAATTATTATCTGTCATTTTAATTTTTATTCTGTATGAAATATATACCCTTTTTATAGTTTTTAAGATTTTCTTTGTTACTGGTTCTGACTACTTTAACAACAATATACCATTCTGTAGTTTTCTTCATGTTTCTTGTATTTGAATATATTGGGTCATTTGGTTCATAACTTTTACTCTTCATCAAATTTTGGCCATTTTGTCTTCAAATACCTTTCTTCTTTGTTCTCCTATTCTGGGACTCCAATACTATGTTGCATAATTCAGGCTGTTTTTAGCTGTCTCACTACTCACAGGCAATAACAAAGACATGACTATTAACTAATGCCAGTGCCCACATCTACTTTTTTAGCTTTACTTTTAATTTCATTGGAGATGATGTCTCCTGTGTAGCCCAGGTTGACCTTGATTTTTTTTTCCACTTCCATCCCCTGAAAGTTGGGATCACAGGAATACACCATTACTTTCAGCAGAGTTAGCCTCAAGTAACTAATTCTTATTATGGGATGGATATTTCCTTTTCCTTTGAAGTCTGGTAATATCTTAGTAGATACCAAAGGTTACCTTTGGATAACTATAATTATTGCAGAGATTTATATGAGGACAACACTTATTTACCAGAATTCTTTCATTCTTTTGACTTTGCACTAATACTGTTAGGGGGAATCAAAAATGATGCCTGTAAGCCACATGCATTCCAGATAGCTATGAATGTTGCACAACACATGTTACTAACGTCATACTGTCAAACATCTCAAAGGTGGTCCAACACTGACAGAGCCCACGACGTCCCACTGTGAGGCATGCCCTTTATACTAGGCCTCATCAGCTCCTGTTTCCCAGCGTGATTGGTGGTTAACAGACACTATCCATGAGCCTAATGAAAGACAGGCTCAGTCTCCTCTATTCCTTTTGAATGCTTCCATTTCCTAATTAAAGGTGATTTTCTGACAAGTGTTCAGTAATACTTCCTAGATTCTCAGAGTACGTTCTGTGTAGCTATCTATTATCTGATATTTTACTTTGCAAATGAGCTCCAGCACGACACCCCCATAGTTAAGCAACTGCCTCACCCAAGGAGCATGCATGGCTTTGCATGAGATCTCCCCCTCTGTGCTGTGGTCTGGGTTTTCTCTCAGGGTGGTACGCTGCGAATATTAGGGTTCACACCATTTGCCCTCCATTTCTCAAGAATCGTTGTCTTGCATTTCCTGATGTCTAGGCACTGAGAGGCTTTTTTTTTTTTTTAATCTTCTTTAAGTTTTCCAGTGTGGGAGTCGTTTCATGGTAGGGTCTGTTTTGGGTGAAAAAAAAAAGAATGGGAAATGTGGTCCTTGTTACTATGTCTTGGCCAGAAGTAGAATCCAAATCACTACCATCTTTAGATATATTCGTTACCACAATATAAGTTGCTCCAGCATGGTTAATACATACCTGGTACACCTCCATAGAGTAGCAATACCACAAGCAAAGTGTCTTAGGGAAAAAATAATAATTTATATCCTATAGTTTCTCAAAAAAGACAATAGATTTTCTATTAAAATTTAGAGAGAAGATTATCTGTTTTGTTTTTCAGTTTGTTGGTTTTTCAAGACAGGGCTTCTCTGTGTAGCCTTGGCTGTCCTGGACTCGCTTTATAGACCAGGCTGGCCTCGAACTCACAGCCATCTACATGTCTCTGCCTCTGCCTCCCAAGTGCTGGGATTAAAGGCGTGCGCCACCATGCCCAGTGAGAAGATTATCTGAAATATCAATTATTTTGCATAATATGATTTTGAACATCATTGTGGAATTGGTTCTTTTTAGTCCCCAATGGGCGGATCTGTTCAGAATTGGTGTATACATATCTAGTCCTAAATCTAAATGGCAGAGATCTGCTCAATCTTTTAACCCAAGAAACTAGTAAAATTCAAATTACCTTTGTACCAACTGTCATGTGCAAAGACGAAGAGAGAAAATCAAGTGAAGACATTCTCACTCACATCTTGGACAATTGTGGTTGAGACTCCAGCCAGGGCGAGCAGCCAGAACACCTCCCCTTCCCATGGAGCTTGGGCTTCTTCACAGCATGACAGCTGGTCCAAACGTAACCCTAGAGAGAAAGCCAGATGGAATCTACATTACAGTTTCTAATAATCTGACAGAGGGCATTGCATACTGTTGCTTCCCCTATGTTTTTCGTTTGCTTGCTTGGTTTAGTTTGGTTTGGGTTTGGGATTTGTTTTTCCAAGACAGGGTTTCTCTATGCAGCCCTGTTTGTCCAGGAAACCACTCTGTAAACCAGGCTGGCCTCGAACTCAGAGATCCACCTACTCCTACTTCCTGAGTACCGAGATTAAAGGTGTGCACCAATACACTCAGCGGTACATTGTGTATTTTGAAGTCATCGCAACAGCCCATTGAAAGTCAAGAAGAGAAGGCACAGTCTACATGTTAGAAAAAGGAAGGGCAAAGTTCTAGAAGAAAGTGTGAGGAGACTGCCACTTTGTCAATTTCTAGAAAATGTCATCTTACCGCACCTACCATGCTAATAACTGTTAATACTGACAGCAGTAATGATACAATCAGATACTTAGAAATACCATGTCTTAAAGTCCCAGTCCCAATACAGATTCTACACTCCTCTGGGGATGTCTGTTTCTCTTTAATATCCTTCCTGGTATTCATGTCCACTTCTTTCACTAGACACAGTTTCTCTGAAAGCATAATTTGCACCTTAGTCAAGTCATTCATTCAGTTTCAAAACCACAGCAATAAGTTTTCCCAGAACAGGCTAACGCCTTCATTATATGAATGAACATTGGAACCATTCCAGCTAAAAACAAAGAAACAAAAATCTGTCCATATAGCTCTCAAATAATCCCATACTGTTAGTAAACTTCTAAGTCCTAAGTATTTTTCATAATAAAACCAATAGATTGTATCATAATTGAAAACATTATTGGGTTAAGTTTTTGCTTTTCTTACATGTTGAATTTTTGTAAATTTTTTTCTGAATTTGGGGGAAAATATAAAAGATGGTGCAATGTTGGGCTCACTCAGCATCCTGGATCCTCGGCTCTCGCATTTCATTTTGTCAGCCAGCATTCAAAATTAAATGAAGGTTCCAGCTTGGAACAGATAACAGTTTATGTAACTAGTAAGCCAAGCTTGCCAGTGTTTTCCTGGGAAAGCATTCCAGCCTTAAGTCACATCAGGGCATTACCCAGTACTACGTATTCAATGGAATACACACAAATCACTTTGGATAAGATAATCATGGCCTTCTATACTTCCAGACAGGGGCCTAGCATAACTGTCATCTGACTGGCTTCACTCAGCAACTGATGGGAACAGATGCAGAGACCCACAGGCAAACATTAAACAGAGCATGGGGGATTCTATGGAAGAGGGGCATGAAGGACCCAGAGAGGTCAAGAACAGCACAGGAAAACATACAGAACCAACTAACCTGGCCCCACAGAGATGAACCACCAAATAGAGAGTACACTTGGACAGACATAGGCCTTCTGCGCATAGGGAACAGTGGTGCAGCTGGGTCTTCATGTGGTTGTCCTAACAACAGGAGTTGGAGCTGTATCCGACTCTTTTCCACTTTGGCATCTTTTTCCTCTAACTGGACTGCCCCAACAGAGAAGACGCACACCAAATCCTACTACATTTAGATTTGCCGAGTGAGGCCCCCCTTTTTCTGAGGAAATGGGGAGAACAGGAGGATGATGGGGAAGGGAAGCAAGAGGGAGTCACGGTGAGGAGAGGAGGGAGGGGAAATGGTGGTTGGTAATATAAAATAAATTTATTGACTTTTAAAAAGATAGTCACAGCTCTGCCTATTTTCAACAATTCCATTTATGTTCTCTACTTTGTACACCCTAGTACTAATTTCTCAAATTTTAATCTAAATCAATAGAATATCATCTTTACATTCATATGCTAGAATCATTCTTTTCAGAATATCTTGAGCATTTAGTGCAGTAGGAAATCCCATCTAGTGATTTCATTTTACTCTAACAGGATTAAAAAGTGTAAACTCTAAAGCGTAAGAAGATTGGTTCTTGGTTAAAAGTTCAAACCCAAAGGAGATCCAGCACGTGTGTGGTGTGAGATCTTTCAATACGTTTCATCTGAAAAGTAGATTTGTTAGCTTTTGGCAAATACCCTGACCTTTATGAACTGCTGGTTTACAGAATAAGACTGCCTGTAGACTGAAACCAAGTGTCTCGTGATCACACTTCTTTTGTTTGCTTTGCGTGCAAGTATCAAAATTGCTACAAACTCTGAAAAGAACCATTTTCCATAAGCTGAGGTTGTTCTGCGGAGTCCTTTGCTCTGGAAAGTATACTTTGACGTTGTCATTTAAGACGTTCACATTCTTATCACTATAGTTGCTGCATGCTATTTCTACACTAATATATGAATTAAACTATGGCACTCAGTTTTAAAGTTTTGTATGTGTAGATATATATATATATGTATATATATATACACTCATATGTGTGCATATGTATGTATTCTACAGTTATTTGGGGTTTTTTGAAATTATAACATAATTACATCATTTCTCTCCTTTTACTTTGCTTCCTTTAATTCTGTCTGTATAGGTCCCCTTGGACACTTTCATACTTATGGTCTCTGTCCTCTTTCTTTGATTTGTATTACACAAACATATATTCATGTGTGTGTGTATGCATATATATGAACATGTGTTTAGATATAATCTTCTCAGTCCATACAATGTAACTTGAGTGTATATGGTTTTTGAGCATCTATTTGTACGAGGTACTTTTATAGACACTAAGAGTAAAAGGAATGAGCATCTCCTGGAGAAATACATCTTTCATGTTGATGGGCTCACAGCAAATAACTACAGAGAGATTGGATCCTTAAGCCATGAGAGATCAATAAGACACTGTTGAGGAATTGTAGTCCAGGAGACAATTAATTGTCCTTTGTGGGAGCTGCACTATGAAAGCTTACATTGGAACAGATGTGGAATATCAATGTTCTTATAAATGTGTGTAGGCAGACGGTAGCTGATCCACTAATGTGCCTGGATTCTAATTTTGATCTCCAGAATTTATCTTCAATCTCAGGTGCAGTGGTCATTGCTTGTACTTCCAGCTCTAGGGAGGGAGCGATAGGTGGGTCTGAGGATCACTTGCCAGCCAGCTTAGGCTAATTGTTTAGCTCCAGGCTACTGAGAAACCTTGTCTCAGAAAAAAAAAAATCAAAAGTGGACAGCTACTAAAAAAAGATACCTTAAGTTAAACTCTGGTTTCCATAAACAGGAGACCATAGGTGCACACACAATTGTTTTGTCAAGAAAATAAACACATATTACCTTACCACCACAACCACTCAATTCAATCAGCACCTTCTTATGAGATTTTCTGTCCAGTTCATTCTAACTCTTTTCAGTCCACGCTCATGATTAGCCTCTTAGACCTATCGTACCTCACTCTTCACTCACGCAGGAACTCTACGAACAAGAGAAACCTGGGTCGCTCCATGTGCGTGCGTTACACGTCTCTGGCTTTGCGTATGTACTCTGTGCTACTACTTAGTCATGAGTGAGGGGTGACACTACCAAGCAAATTAGGAATGAGAAATAGAGAATTGCATTCATAATAATTTAGAGCTACCGAACCTAGACTTCACAACATCCCAATCAATGGAGATATGACTCTGCAACCTGAAAACCAGGTTTACTTTTGAATTTTTGAAATGTATTTTGTGTGTTTTGAAATGTCGTCTAGTGCCAAAGGAGATTTCAGAGAGAAACAATAAAGGATTTGTTTGACTTTGATTTTGGTATTTCAAACTGCATGAGATCTCTATCAGTCATCTGTTTTACTGTTCATCACCCCCACCCCACCAAAAAAAAAAATCTCAGGATACAAAACTCCCAGAATCCTTTCAAACAGCATCTCCAACCTTACCTTTAATGACTCTTTCCCACTGTTCACTACCTTCCATACCTTTGAGATATTTTCCCCTGAAAAGATAGTATTGTTTGGCCCTCAAATAAAAATCAATCTCGCTGTCTATGGCTTTCCCAGATAGCCTTTTCCTCTGATCCAGGAAGCTTACATTAAAAGTGTCCAAGAGAAAAGTGAGGACAACACAGGAAACTATTAAGCAACTTGAAGAAGGCAAAGGTAGGAAGGACAGGGAGAAAGCTCTGATGCACACAGGGCTGCATCAGCTTATCTGTGTCCTCTGTATAACTGATACTGACATGGAACCTTAAAAACAGGGTTGAGCACTGGCCATACACACTCTCTGAATGATCAGCACACAAGTTCTGTAAAGTCACCACAAAGATGGAAAACACCACCCACACCATCCTGGACTTCCTCTCAGCAGCAGCCCTTTAAGCCTAAGGCAAAGGTCACTGCAAACTAGACTTTGGAGTAATGAACTTTGAAATTTTCCTACACTCCACCCACATTTAGCTTTTACTTGAGAAATAGAACAAAGCAGACTGTGCCGCACCCTTCCCCCTCTGCGGCGCCACACTGTATTCTTCATTCCCGTTTTTTTTTTAATCAGAACTTCTTGGAATTTTCTCTTTTCAACTTCCTTTGATCAAGAGCGTGGTATCATAATTCCACCACCAATACTGACAAGGTCAACAATCTGTTGACAGATTGGTCATCCCATTATTTATTTTCCTTTGGGACCCAGAGTCCCTGAGCCTTTTTTTTTTTTTTCATCCAACCCAGCCTGCTAATTCTCCATTCTCCTCTTATTTTTTTTCCTTATTATTTGTCTTCATCTTCCCAGCTTTTAAAAAATGACCCTTTCTCTACCTCCTCAGTCCTTATGAGACAACTAATCCTTTATATTCCACTTATATTGTGACATCTCCCACATTTACAACTCTGTTTCTTACCTCCATCCCCAGACATCCGTGGGCCATTCTATCTATCAAAATTTGTTTTATCCATTTCCCATCTACATTTCTCCGCACTAATGATATTCCCGTCATTGTTCAGCTGAAAGCCTAGATTCAAGAGATCCAACCTAATGACCTGAGTCTTGTTCCCACCCATTCATGTGGGAGCCAGTGCATCTTAAAGCTGAGATTCATCGCACATCCATCGTTCCACCTTCAAACCCTTCAGAGCCTTGTCAAAACCGTGATCACCAGTGCCAGATATTTACTGCATTGGTTAGGATCTCTCAGGACAGGCTATTCATACTGGGATTTGGGGTAGATTTTGATGAACGGGGCTGTTGACAGAATCATGAGCAGAATATGTGAAAAATCACAACTGGCTGACAACCAGGGCCATTAGCTGGGCTGATTGTAGCACTGATGGTTACGGGGTGGGGGTGGAGGGTCAAAGTAAGAAGCTGATGATCAGAGGGGAGGGGAAAGGAATTGCATGGAAAGAGCTGCCTGTCAGAACTTGTGACCTTGCATAAAGGACCCAGTCAGCCATACTGACTCTTCAAACAGAGTCACAGCGTAGTCACTTCCCAGACACCTCCTCCTTCACCCAGACTTACCGCTTGTGGCTCTGCATTTCTTGCCAGGAAACCTGTGGATGCAGTTTCACCAATGAACCCTCTGGGCAGAGAGCAGGTGGCGGCAGCTGGAGGGCAAGCCGAGAGTATAGAGGGCACTGACGGAGGCTGGAAAGAAGCGTCTCCCGTGCTTGATTGTATCTGTTACTACCCTCACCTTACTGTGTCCTGGCCACAGAGACTTGCCAGGTGTTTATAATATCTTAATGCTTGACTCCAAGGTCTTTACACTCCACTCACACTTCCCTTTATTTTCAACTTGAATCTTCTTTCCCATCATTCCTATCTCCCCTTCCCTGTGTCTTCTGCACAAGCCAGCCCTGACAACTTATCGAAAGGACTCAAAGGCAAAGCCGTCCACAGACACTCTACTTTTCTCAACTTCTGACATTGACATACACCTTTCATCATCTCAAGAACAAAATGCTATTGGTCTACTCACCTGTGCCACTTTGCTAACTTGCTATTTTCTGTTTTCTTATATAAGAATTGGATTTTTCAGGAATGCAGGGACATCGTTATCTTTCTGTGAAGCCATTGAGAGGGGATAAACCCACCCACTTCACATTGGAACACACTGTGCTGGGGGATGGATGGGGATGCAGCATTGGAGAACACACCGGAGAGAAACTAGATTACACATGAGACCAGTCAGGCAGATGCAGAATGTCAGGCAAAGACACAACTGGTGAGAGAATAGACAACTCCAGAAGCACCTGAGTAGTGTAAATAGCCCAACACGTACAAGCACCTTTGACATTACAAAGCCCAGAAGACATAGACAACATTTTGAAATCAGACAGATTCAAAGAAGACATGAAGTAGATCAAGATCTAAATTGATATTTGAACAACAGACAGTAGAAGAGAGTTCTCTTTAAGGCACTGAGAAAAAACTTGCTGACATGGAATTAAGTGGCCAACAACAAGAGAAAAGGGCTCTCATATATGGATAAAATAATGGCTTTTCCAGACTAAGTAGGTTTAATAAAATTAAATTAATACTAAAACATAGTTGATGAATAATAATTTAATGAATAAAATGATCACAAATGTATTATACTAAGTAAAACAAATGTAGGTATGAAAACTGCATGAACTTATTAATAAGTAATAAGCATTGACTATATAAAACAATAAAAAATTATTTCAGAGATCAAAATAGCAAGAATGAGCTAAAAGTCTAAGAAATTTTGGTATATAAATAGGAAGTATCAGCAATTTAAAATATTCTTTTTTAATATATTTTACTAATTTATTCATATTACATCTCAATGGTTATTCCATCCCTTGTATCCTCCCATTCCTCCCTCCCTCCCATTTTCCCCTTATTCCCTTCCTCTATGACTGTGACTGAGGGGGACCTCCTCCCCCCGTATATGTTCATAGGGTATCAAGTCTCTTCTTGGTAGCCTGCTATCCTTCCTCTGAGTGCCACCAGGCCTCCCCATCAAGGGGATGAAGTCAAATATGGGGCACCAGGGCTCATGTGAAAGTCAGACCCCACTCTCCACTCAACTGAGACAAACAAAAGAAAAATATTAAAATATTCTTTAATTGAGGGAAGAGTACATTTTTGATAAATTTTAGACACCTTTGAATTAAATCTGCTAATTAACATTCCTAGAATAGTCCTCAATAGAAGTTTGCATATAATTTTTAAACCACTGGAAAATATTTGAGGAAAACAATAAAAATAAGGCCACAATGTAATTAAAATTTTTTAAAGACAAGATAAATTAGATGTGCCAAGTAAGAGCATAGAAACAATTAAAATATTTAAGTAATCTCAATGTAGATTATCTGAACCATCATGTAAAACTGTCTGTATCATTTTAAAATAATGTTGTAAGAGACGGAGAGTTGGCTCAGTGGTTAAAAGCATTTGCTGCTATTGCTGAGGACACAGGCTCAGTTCCTAGCACCCACATGAGGGCTCACAACCATCTGTAAGCCCAGTTTCAGGCATCTAAATCTGATGCCCTCTTCTGGCCTCTGAGGGCACCTACACACACATGGTGCACATATATATACTCAGGCATGCACATATATATGAGACAGAGAGACAGAGACTGCTATAAGACACACACTAAACACAAGGACGGGGGAAATGAATGTAAGATGATAAAAGTTACACATCAGCAAATGACAGACAACCCAAAGCAGGTAATGCTGTGTTGATATGGGGAGGGAGGAAGACATGCAATTAAAAAGCTTCAGTATGTTCTCACACCCTGACTAAAGGCCTCTGTTTATCAGAAATGCCGGTGTCATGGTGTGTGCAAATACATTTTCTTAGTTACACGACTTTCTTGCTGACTTTCCCCAATACTTACTATGAAACTCTTAGCAGTCAGAGGAAGAAAAATAAGCAAAGGAGTATATTCTTCCTCTTTCCCCTGGACAGCATGTTTTTATTAACAATAAGTATCACTCCTTTTGAAAAACTGAGCAATGTCTAAGAAGAAAGATATCAGACAACATCAAACTCTAGTTTGCTGAGGAATTACAAGTGCTACTTTGTATTATCCAATTTTTGTAAACCTGACCTTTCAAATCTATGTGTGTGCCTAACATTAGGGACACCTTTGCTTCTCACGTGTGAGAAGAGCAATAGAAAGAGATCTTCACCTCAGAATTTCTGTCATAAAAACATGGCTGGTAAATACCAGTGTGTGTGTGTGTGTGTGTGTGTGTGTGTGTGTGTGTGTGTGTGTGTGTTGTTTATGCATGTGTGTGTCTACTTGTGTGTGAGCATGTGTGCATGTCTGTACTTGTGTGTGTGCACACATGCATGCATATGTGTGTACTTCTATGTTGCATACTTATTTACTTTTGTTATTCTAACTTGAAATCCATAAGACTATGAAAGACAAGTTGACATACTTAAGGGTTTTTATAACCTAGAAAGACATTTTGTGGGAGAGGGACCCAATAAGTCCCACCCTAGGATGATAAGCTATGGGCAATTGGTGGCCGCTAGAGGAAGCACAGTCAGCTTCCTTCAGAAGTGCACTTCCTGCCTAGCTACCTATGCTCCAGTAAATGGTCCTCTTGCACCCTCAGGCAGCAGTAAGTGGACTGAGTAAATTTTTAAAACTTCACATGGAGTTGAGAGGGGAAAGTGGTGGGAGAAATGGCGCCAAATCAAAGGGGAGGGAATGAGTGATTGGTTTAATTAAAACACATTGTACACATGTATGGAATTCTCAAACAATATTTCTATCTTTTAAATTCATCGGCCAAACAGTTCTTCCCTTTTCAAGGTAGCTATTCTGAGGCAAGCCAGTATGTGCCAGGGATGGTGCCATTGTTTGGGATGTGCTGGCAGCTCCTCAGTTGGAATCCCTTTGCATTCTCAACTATGCTATTTTGAACATCTTTGAGGGTAGAAATGCTCTATCCTTTGAGAGTGTGGCTGGTTTTATATGAGCAGCACTGAGTCATTCAGAGGCAAAGCCCATGAACTAGAAGAATAGAGAAGTTACATAACGGTGTGTCACTCTCCAGTTGAGGTGGGCTGTTACACAGAGAACCTGGACTTGGGAGCTTCCTGCCCTGAAAAAAAGAACTCAAGGCTCAAACTGTTACTTTTCTGATAGGCTTAGGAGATGGGTCATCAACACAATTTCAAAACTATCTACAAACCTGAAAAGTGAAGTGCTACAATTAATATCTAGCTGTCCAAAAACACTGATGGAAGTATCAATGTGAGCATTTTTATTGTATGTTTTATTTTTATTTATTTTTAAGTCGATCCTATTTTGACTGATACAAATTATTAACATACATATTTCCTGGGTGCCATGTAATATTTTAATGCATATAATCACTATCTAATGTTTATGTCAAGTTCTATATATCCATCTCCACAAACATTTATTGTTCCTTTATGGTACAAAGCACCCAAACACTCTTTTTCTTTTTTTTAAATTTTATTAATTTATTCAGATTACAACTAAATTGTTATCCCATCACTTGTATCCTCTCATTTCTCCCTCCATCCTGCTTTCTCCATATTCCCCTTCCCTAGGTCTATGACTGAGGGGGACCTCCTCTCTCACTATATGGTCATAGGCTATCAAGTCTCATCTTGGTAGCCTGCTTATTCTTAAAGACTCTTTTTCTGGTTTTCTGTATACACAATAAATTATCCTCTGTAGATACCCTAAAATACCAAAAGTTATTATTTAAATCCAACTGAAACAGTACATTGACTCACTCGCCCCCAAATCATTCCTTTTTTCTCCTTTTTTTTCTAATTCCCCAGTAACAACCATTCACTTCACAATGCCTATGAGATTAGCTTTGCAGAGTCAACATATGGACAAAAGCATGTAGCCAATCTGTGACTTACATATTTCACTTAACATCATAATCTCCAGTCCCATGTTATTGCAAGAGGATTTCACTCCTTTTAAATGGTAGAACAGTATTCTATTATGTTGATGTGCCACATTTTCTAGTTAATGGGCATCTGTAGTGTCCACATCATTTTAGTTCATGGATGTCTAGAGTGTTTCTATCTTTACCCCAACATGTGTATGTGTGTGTGTGTGTGTGTGTGTGTGTGTGTGTGTGTGTGTGTGTGTATGACATATGGGTCCATTTGCTTCTACCCAACGTTGGTGTGTCCACAGTTCCTGTCAAACAGAATGGGCATGTTAAGACAAGATAGGTTTGACATGGGTGCCAAGAGCTTGAAACCATTAGGAGGACAAGAAGAATGGTCTCTAATAAGGTTCAATAAGTAAGGAAGAAATACCAGGTTCACCCAGAAGCCCCAATCCAAATCTTTTTCCTGCAACTGTGAATATGCAGGCATCTCTTTCTGGAAGAGAGCAAGTATTTTTTCTGTCTTTCACCTCCCTCCCCAAAGCTGAATGGTGTCTATCATTAGAAGACTGAATCACTGAAACTACTACAAAGGACTGTAGAAAAGTGTGTTTCTTGAGTACAGCCATGGCCCTGCAAGAGGGGACAAGACACGTAAAAAGGACAGACAGAGGGGTCGCCTAAGAGTCAGGGAAGGTTGGCTCCAAAACAATCTGTTTTGTGGCTGTGTCAGCAGACCAGATAATAGAAGACCTGTATGTTAGACTTAGTATCAGGGAGTCAATATTTATTAGTGATCAGCTTGCAACCTCTCCCGTAGTGCAGTATTGATTTGCCTGTAGTGTGGGGTGACCTATTCCCTCCCTCTTAGAATAGACACAGGATCGGGTGAGTCTGAAGCTAAGAAGGAGTGAGTAAGTGGGAAAGAAAAACAGAAGCATGTACATTGTTTCCTCTTTCACTCATTTTCTTCGTGTCTCGACTTCGAAGCTGTATTTTTTTTTAAGAGCCATTTCTCAAACAAATGAGCACAATAAAGTAGCCAGGGAAAATGTCAATTTCACTCGCTTTTAAAGGCTTGTAGATATAAAGGCTTTAAGTATTTATGGTTTTAATTTTAGGCGGAGATGCAGTACAGTGACCTAGAAAGGCTAATGCTTCGTGATATAAAGCCTGAAAAAAAAATTCAGCCGAACAGCTCTGGAGAACTCCCTTTGGAAGTTAAAGGAAAATCACTTGCTAAATTGCTTCTCTCTTTCCTTATGATTTTATTTAGAAAGTCATCCAGCGGGGAGGGGGGGGGGCGGATTTGCATGAGTAATGCAGAGACTAAGCAGGCTGAACCCAGAAATTATAGAATAGAATACTGGGGACATCTAGGTAATTTACACTCAGTGTTGAGGTAAGTTACTACCACTAAATGGTCGGCGAAAGTATAATGACATTCAAGATGCAGTAGAAACGTTTCCATGTACTCCTCTTGTGCAGTTGTTTAGTATGATCTCCATGTTTATGTCTGAATTTAAGATTAAAGAGTAACAGAAAATCGAGGGTCAAATCAATTCTAACCATTTAATAAAGGCCCTTCACGAAAACATCTGTAATTCCAGTTCTAGGACATATGGTACTACAGGCAATTGGGAGCCACCTGACAATGGTGCTGGGAATCAGACCTAGAAGGACTGTATGCATTCTTAAGCACTGAGCCATCTGTCCAGCCCATGTGAGATTTCTTGATTTAAAAAAAAAAAAAAAAGCACATCAGGCTTAGAAGCGATTACACTAACAGTTCCCTCTGCCTCTGCCTATGGCACTCTCCTGTTTGATTCCGTCACCTCCGTAAACCTGCTTGGATCATCTCCATATTAAAAGTAAAGGTTAACCTTACAGCCTTATTAGGTCATGGCTGTTCTCTCCATTTAACTTGATGTTGTCTTTATTATGCTTATATATAGGCCTTGTATCCCTGCTCTCTCCAAGACTTTAAACATGAATGGGTGCTGGATTTTGCCAAAGGCTTTTTCTGCATATAATGAGATGATCATGTGTTTTTTTTTCTTTCCATTTGTTTATATGTTGGATTACATTGATGGATTTTTGTATGTTGAACCATCTCTGCATCCCTGGGATGAAGCCTACTTGATCGTGGTGGATGAGGTTTTTTGATGTGTTCTTGGATATTGTTTGTGAGTGGTTTTTTTTTTTTTTTTTTTTTTTTTTTTAGTATTTTTGCATCAATGTTCATGAGTGAAACTGGTCTGAAATTCTCTTTCTTTGTTGAGTCTTTGTGTGGTGAAGGCACCAGGGTAACTGTGACTTCATAG
Source organism: Acomys minous (assembly GCF_964271855.1). NCBI lineage: Eukaryota > Metazoa > Chordata > Mammalia > Rodentia > Muridae > Acomys > Acomys minous. The sequence continues at coordinate 65,595,287 of NC_140495.1, read as the reverse complement.
AATGAGTTTGGCAATGTTCCTTCTGCTTCTGTTTTGTGGAATAGTTTGGGAAGTATTGGTATTAGCTCTTCTTTGAAAGTCTGATAGAATTCTGTACTAAAATCATCTGGCCCTGGGCTGTTTGTTTGTTTGTTTGTTTGTTGCTGCTGCTGCTGCTGCTGCTGCTGCTGTTGTTGTTGTTAGAATTTGATGACAGCTTTGATTTCCTTAGGGGTTATAGGATTGCTTAAACTGTTTAACTGATATTGATAGGTTACATCTATCTAGAAAATCATTAATTTCTTTTCTATTTTTTAATTTTGTGGAATACAGACTTTTGAAGTGAGATTCTTTGGATTTCCTCAGTATCTTTTGTTATATTCCTCTTTTCATTTCTGATTTTGTTAATTTGGGTACTGTCTCTCTGTCTTTTAGTTAGTTTGTCTAAGGGTTTGTCTATTTTGTTGATTCTTTCAAAGAACCAGCTCTTGTTTTCACTGATTCCTTGTATTATTCTTTTTGTTTCTAACTTAATGGTTTCAGCTCTTTCTTTGATTATTTCCTGCCATCTCCTCCTCTTGGATGTGTTTGGTCCTTTTTGTTCTAGAGCTTTCAGATGTGCTGTTAAGTTGTTAGTATAGGATCTCTCAATTGTTTCATGAAGACACTTATTGCTAAGAACTTTCCTCTTAACACTGCTTTCATGGCATCTCATAAGTTTGAGTATTCTGTGCCTTCATTTTCATTGCTTCATGTTAGGAAGTCTTTAATTAATTTATTTCTTCCATGAGGGAGTGGTCATTGAGCAGGTCATTGTTCTGTTTCCATGAGTGTATGTAAGCTTTTCATTATTATCTGTTGTTGTTGAGGTCTAGATTTAATCCATGGTGATCAGATAAAGAACAATAGGTTAATTCTATTTTATGTATCAGTTGAGCTTTGCATTATGACTGAGTATATGATCCATTTTGGAGATATTTCCATGCAGTTCTGAGACGAAAGGGTATTCTTCTGTGTTTGGGTGCAAAGTTCTATAGACATCTATTAGGTCCATTTGACTCACAACTTCTGTTAGTTTTGTTATTTCTTTATTTAGTTTCTCTTTCAATGATCTGTCCATTGGTGAGAGTGCTGTGTTGACGTCTTCCACTATTGATTGGGGATCATCAATAGTGGGGATTGATGTGTGAATTAAGATCTAATAATGTTTGTTTTTCAAATGTGGGTGCCTTTGTATTTGAGGCATAGGTGTTCAGGATTGATATGTCCTCTTGTGCGTTTTTCCTTTGATGAGAATGAAATATACTTCGCCATGTCTTTTGATTAATTTTGGGTGAAGGTCTAATTTATTAGATGTTATAATACCTACTCTAGCTTGCTTCTTATGACTGTTTGCTTGGAAAATCTTTTCCAGCGCTTTACTGTGAGGTAATGTCTATCTTTGTTGTTCGGGTGTGCTTCTTGTATGCAACAGAATGTTGGATCCTGTTTACACATCTATCCTGTTAGCCTGTCTCTTTTTATTGGAGAGTTGAGTCCACTGATCTTCTTAGATATTAGTGCCCAATGATTGTTAGTTCCTTTTATTGTGGTGTTGGTGGTGATAGTGTGTTTGTGTGCTTGTCTTCTTTTGGTTTTGCCATTGTGAAGTTTTCTATACCCCATGTTTTCTTGGGTCTAATTGATCTTGTTGGGTTGAAGCTTTCTTTCTAGTATCTTCTGTAGGGCTGGTTTAGTGCATAGATATTTTTTAAATTTTTTTCTGTCATAGGATATCTTGTTTTCTCTCCCTCTATGGTGATTGAAAGCTTTGCTGAGTATAGTAGTCTGAGCTGACATCTGCAGTCTCTTAGTGTCTGCATGATATCTGCTCAGGCAAGCCCTTCTGGATTTCATAGTCTCTGTTGAGAAGTACGGTGTGATTCTGATAGATCTGCCTTTATATGTGACTTGACCTTTTCCCTTGTCACTTTCAATATTTTTCTTCATTCTGTAGATTCAGTGTTTTGATCATTATTGGCGGGAAGAATTTCTTTTTTTGGTCTAGTCTATTTCAGTGTTCTATAAGCCTCTTATATGGTTAAAGGCATCTCTTTCTTCAGGTTGGGGAAATTTTTTTGAAAATATTTTTTGGTCCTTGGAGCTTGGAATCTTCTTTTTCTTCTATTCCCATTATTCTTAGGTTTTGTCTTTTCATGGTGTCCTTGATTTCTTGAATGTTTTGTGTCAGGATTTTTTCAGGGGACTTTAGTATTTTCTTTGACAAATGTATCTATTTCTTCAATTGTATCTTATACACCTGAGATTCTCTCTTCCATGTCCTGTATTCTATTTGGTGATGTTTACCTCTATGGTTCCTGTTCTCTAAGTTTTCCATCTCCAGGAATTTTCTTAGTTTATATTTTCTTTATTGATTCTGTTTCCATTTTCAGATCTTGAACCATTTTATTTGTCTGCTTCATCTGTTTAATTGTATTTTCCTATATGCCTTTCATGGCCTCTTTTCTTTGACTGTATTTCCTCTATTTCACTGAGAGATTTATTCATTTCCTCTTTAGATGCCTCTAATAACTTCATAAGCATAGATTTGAGGTCATTTTCATGTGTTTCAACTGCATTAGAATATCCAGTGTTTTTTTTTAGAAAGGGGGCTTCTAATTTTGGTTGATTGTGCTCCTGTGCTGACCTTTAGCCATCTGGTTGTCTGTAGCATTGGCTATTTGTTCCCAGTACCTGCTGGGTTTCTCAGGCCTTTGTGATCCAGTGAGGTCCTGCCGATCTCCTCAACACAGCTAGTAGATCTCAACTGAAGGCTGTATCTCTGGAGTTCAGAGTCATCTTCAGGATGGCTGTGGAAGTCTGGCGGAACACCAAGGGTCACAGGTGTTTTGGAGTTAGCCGAGTAGCAGCTTGCTGCAAAGCGGACTCTGCACTCCTAGCACTCAAATTCGGCTGAGCTCCACCATCTTGGATCCTGGACCCTGTATGCTCCTATTGTCCAGTCGATCTCCACAGGGTCACCAGTCGAACCATGGATTGGAGGTTGGTATTCTGACCCCAACATGCAGGAGCTGCCTTTCAGAAGTGGGAAGAGTACGAGGTCTTATTGCTCTAGAGGAGCACCCCTGAAACTAGGGACCCATTTTCAAATAGGCAGAAAGTGCCTAGAACCATGAGTCTAGGATTGTGCATGACTCCTGGACCTGGGAGATGGCTGTCCAGGGTGGGGGAGCTGGAAGTGTGCATCCCCAGCTCCCAGGATGGCCCCTGCAGTCCAGGAAACACTGACTTTTGTGTTTTGGAATCAGCCACCAGGTTACTCACCAGATCTGCAGTCTCTGATCTTCTGCCACTAAGATACAGTACGCCCTGTCCACCACTATCTTGAAAGTCTAGGTCATTACTCTTAATTCCACTCTGCTTTTGCTTTTTTTTTTTTTCACATGTAACACCATGTTGTTACATACTCTATATTACATGTATCCTTTATGTTGGTTGTGTATTATCTTTCTGTCTTTAATTTAATCTGCAAGGTAATCAGGGTCTTGGTCTAACTAATATGTCTCAGATACATAGCAGAGTGCGTGGCACACAACACTAAATGTTTAAAGAATGATGAGTGATTGAGTGATGCTATGGAATAGTTGCGTTTACTTAGAAAACTCAGCTGGGTCTATTAAAAAGAGTGTCAGATGAAAAGCCCGAAGCCTTGTTTTAAAATTCTGACTTTGCCATTACTATGACTTTAGACAGATCTCTAAAGCTTTACTTTGTCATATTCTGTATCTCTCAAGGGATGATCATGCTGTCTTTACATGTAGTTTTTAATCATGCTTGAGGGAATCTTTGAAAGTTTAAAAGTTTATAATCCTGGGACCACATAATTTATCACAAATTAAATACTTAATTGTTTTTGCTGTCTGTATGGTTTGTTGGTTGGTTTTGGAGACACCTTCTCCATTATGTAGCTCTGGCTGCCTTGAAACTCACTGTGTAGACCAGGGTGGCCTCAAACTCACAGAGATTCACCTTCCTCTACCTCCAAAGTGCTGAGATTTAAGGGGTGCGTCACCATGCCCAACTCCAATCCTTTAACATTAAGCAAAGGTACTCCTCTCAGGTAGATATGGTGGCTCACCAGCAATATTAATTCTTAGGATACTGAGTGGGGGAGGATTGCTTTGAGCTCCAGGCCAGCCTAGGTTGCATGGCAAGACCTAGTCTAAAAACTAAATAAATTAACTATTTCAAATGTAAGAAAACAGAGTAAACTCTCAGGCATTATAACCATAGGTATCCAATAAAATCCACGGCAAACAGCAGGTCTATATGTGCCAAGCACTATGAGATGTACCTTCAAAACATAATTCAACATCTTCTTTTCTACTGTTCCCTACACACTGTTCTTTCCAGTTCACCTTGAATGACATTCTTAAATAAATCAAATCAGGTCAGTTCCATGCTTCTAACGCCTTGGGGACTTTTCTCTCACTCAGGACAAGACCTCAGCTTTCTAGCATAGAAGATACGGACTAAGACCAATCTTCTCTCCTTCGACAACTCCATGCATGTCGCACCAGCATTTCTAGCTGTTTCTGTAGCTCTCCAAAATCATGTTCTTTACTTGGGGGTTTTAACTTATTGATTCCTCTAGTGAGATTTGTTCCCTCTCATATTTGCATGTCTCCGTGTCGCTGGCCTCCCTGTTTAAACGCTACCTGTCACGTTGTATGGTAGCAGCAGTTCCTCCTTCCCGCAACACTGACACGCTGTCCCATCTTCATCTGCCTCATTGGTTTTTCTTTATGTCCACGCACTTATCACCCCTGACATTATGTTCCTTAATTATATTCACTAATTACCCACCTCATACCAGTTAGAGCAAGAATGCTTCCTTCCCTGTTGCTATACTATAGCATCTAAAGTGATGTTTGGCACCTGAGTAACAATTGAGATATTTGTTGGATGCATGAATGAATGAAATGAGCTGATGACCTGATACAAAAGAGCTTATTTGAACCAGGAGCTACTGAGCTTGGATTTGCAAGCACCTGATTCTCTTTGACTCCTAGCAATGCTGGCCCAGCATTTGAATTCTCCCATGATGCAGTTCAGTATGTACCGAAGAGAATGTATAAGTTAGCCATGTTATGATCTAAACCAGAGCTGACAGAAAGCACGATGTGAGCCAAAGGATAATACTCCTCTAGAGTCCATGCAGGCATCTGAACAATTAAATGCCCTGTGGCATATTCTCATCTTAAAAGACTCCGACATATTAATTCCTGCTCTGACTTATACCTACCATGAAAGTTCTCCAAATAAAACTTAAAGTGACAGAGAGGAAGTTCAGAGACAAAATAGTTCCTAGCTGATTTGATAGTTTCATTTCTTTAACCTAAGAATGGAATTACATATGTTTGCTATGTAGAACTATATAGAGGAAGATTAGCTTGTTTTTCTGATGAAATTATTTTTTTAAAAATCTGATTTCTTGATCTGTGACTAAACAACTTACTGGAAATGAAATACTCAATCAAAAAACACCAAATAAAGAAATGACATATTTTCAATTGAATTTGCTTTGCTATTGTGAAGATAACCTTATTTAATTTTATCCATCAGTGGAATGAAACAGTCAAAAATTTAATAATGCAATACATAGCCAATAATTGTGAAGACTTTATAAAATCCTGTAAGTTTGAAATTTTATTTAAACTCTCTCTTTCCTCAAAGTTGACACAGGTTTTACAGTCAAATATGAATAATATCCCTCAGCAGGAGCTGGAGATAACAGAATCAGAGTGGGCTGAGGAAGTGAATGAATGTATAAATTTAGAATTCTACAGGGAGTGGCTTTCTGAAGTTCTGTCATGACACTTCAGTTTGATCAAAGCACTTTATGAAGGAAGTTTATGAAAGATGTTTAAGAAGAATTTTGAGAATGGAACCAAAGAACATGCTAGTCAAGCTTAACATCTTGTTGCTAGCTAAATTGTGTGTGCGTGCGTGTGTGTGTGTGTGTGTGTGTGTATGTATGTGTAAATACAAAGCACTAAACTTAGATCTGTAATGTGCAGTGTGTGTGTGTGTGTGTGTGTGTGTGTGTGTGTGTGTATGTATACAAATATAAAGGCACTAAATTTAGATCTGTAATGTGCATGCTGAAAATCAAATACAATATTTTTTGTTTACTACCCGGAAACTTCAAACAAATAGACTGCAGTGGCCCTAGGAAGAACTTAATAGCATGAGCATGTATGCATATAATATACACATTAATGTTTTAAGTGAGCAAGTGATCTTATTGTTCTACAAAGAATGTGTGAAGGTAGCATCCTATATGTTTTCAGGCACCAATCAGCTATACAGTTGGCACATTTTACAAATAAATCATTTGGTTTTTTGGTGTCTGGTCACCAAAGTAAATGGCTAGCAGCTTAGAAAAAATGGTGTGAAAAAAATTATTGTTTAAAGTTGAAAAGAAAGAAGTTAAAATCATATATGTCATTTTAGATAAAGTATTTTTATATAATCAGTGATGATTGGCCTCAATTAGTTTTTTCAAAGGATAGACTTTTGTCAACTACTACGATAAATTATGGTTTTTAAGGACAGTACTTGGTCAACTTGAGTCTTCTCTGCCTACCTAACAGGTCAACACTCAGCTACACAGAGGTTTAATTGTCCTAAGGATCTTTTAGCCATTTTCTGCCCTTCATATTTTTCTGGTTCCTTATTGAGATTCAGAATTAGGATGGAGTATGTTTAGTACACAGTAATGGCTTTGAAAACAACCCAGAGTCTAGTTATCTAGGCCAACCTCTCTGTTGATAGAATTCCAGGCCTCAAAAATCTTAGTGAATCCCAAAAATCTCTTGAGACAATGTTTAAATTGGAAAGAAGATCAAAAAATAAGGAAGCCCCCCTCAGTCACAGTCGTAGGGGAGGGGAGTAAGAGGAAAATGGGAGGGAGGGAGAAATAGGAGGATGCAAGGGATGGGATAACCATTGAGATGTAATATGAATGAAATATATATATATTGTATTTCTAAGCTTGTTCTTTAAAATGCACCTGACGTTGTTTACAACATCTCTGGGGCTCATGGCAAGGAAAGGCCTTTATTTTTCTACATGTCTAGTTGGGACTCCTGAACAATCACTGCAGATGTCAACCTTGCCTAGTTTATTGTCACAACATGGCTTCCCGTTTGCTCAGTCACAGAGAGTCTCTGCAAGTCACGCTCTTGTCAGGAAGGATAATCTCGCTCTCCTGCTTCCTGGCCGTAGTGGAATAGTGAAGGACCAAGTGAAGGAAGGCTGCTTTCTGTATGTGGCGCCTGGAACCTGCATAGAGGGCTCGTTATGGAGGCTCCACACTTTGATTCGTCATAAGGAGTTTGTTCCACTATACTGGCTTCATATACATCATTTTAACCCTCACAGTAAACCTATATGTTGGATGATAATGTTGCTCCTACTTTATAAATAAAGCCAGATAGATGAGGTACCCTGTTAAATGACACACAGCCAGGAAGTGGGTTTGTCCAGTGCCCATCTTTTTTTTTTTACAGCAAGACAGATGATTTATTGTACACAAGCTACACTTGGCCACAAGTGAACAGAACCAGTCCAGAGTGCCAACGGTCCAGAGGGACTGTTTTGTTGTTAAGGTAGGCAGCCAGCTTGTCAGGTGGTCTCAGCGGAGATGGTGTTCCAGGTGCCCTGAGGCTCATTACCAATGGCAGCACACAGTCCCACAGCTTGTACCAGCGTCACAGCCATCTGCACCCTTTGCTTCTGCTCCTGTAGCCTCCATTGTGCACAAGGTGGTTTACTTGGACCTCTGCCTCATCTTTCTTCTCTTGCGCTTCTGCCTGCGCATTCGCTTCTTCCGTACTTCGCTCTCACGGTGCAGGAGTTTTGAAGAAGATGACGCTAAGACCAAAGGTGAGCCCATCTTCTTAACCCTTTCCCTGGATCAAATACAGCTAGCCTTGCACTGACACCTCCTCAGCTGAGAGCCTTAAGACTACTTTTCTTCAGCCTTGCCTTTTCATGGCACCATTGATTATGATCTGGGCCACTTTAGAAAGTAGCATTATGAAACTCTTTGAAAAGTATTGTTTTGAACTTAATCCATTGACTCCTAGCACATGTTCCATAGGAAAATAAATACCTGTCTGGGGTCAGAAACAAATGCAAGTATTCTCCTATCATAAGCACAGTAGTCTCATTCTCACTCATCACTTGTTTCAGCTGCTAGTGAACTCACTGATTTTTGTCCTGCCACTATTCTGTACCTTTGTCCTTGAAAAAGGTCCCTGTCCTCTGACCAAACTTGATTCAACATCCCTTTAGGGCTTCTTTTAACTAGTCTCAGTCTGAAGTTCTAGTCTTGTCTCCTCCAGGCCCAGCTTGGTAAGAATTCTACTGTGTTGATTTAGTGAAAATGATATACCCTTGAAATCTGTCAAATTCCCTTATAGGCCTCCCTGGCCACCCTTCAGGATAGACAAGTCAAGTCAATTTGAACAGAGTATGTTTTACTCTCATGCTTCTCCCTTGGTCATTTTTCCATGCATATTTTTATGTGCAGTAACTGGCCCACTTTCCTGGTGCTTGCAGTAGAGTTCCAGTCCTCTCCCTGCACAAGGGCCTGTCACAGTTGTCCTCGCGCCTAACGTCTTCAGTCGGTGTCATTGAGTTATATTTTCCCCTTAGGCCCTGCTTTGCATTTCTTATTTAACGATTTTACTACAATTCATCCTTATTTTTTCTGTATTATTCGTTTCTCCATTTTTCTCTAGATATAAAGTGTCTCCCCCCCAAATCTCAGATGACTGAAGACTTGGTCCTCAGCAGTTGTACTCTTTTGGGATAACTAAATCATGAGGTACTGACCACATCAGTAAATCAATTCACTGATGAGCATAGCCATGGTGCACTATGAGAAGACAGGCTCTATTTGAAGGAGGTGGTGCACCGTGACATCGGGTGCTTCGGGATTCGTTTTTTGCTTCTTCCTGATGCCATGCAGTAGGCTGCTTTTCTCCACTAGGCCTTTCTTTGGTGATTTGCCTGCCTTGCCATGGCACTAAAAGTAGTTAAGTGAGCTGACCACACAGACCGACAATCCTGAAACCAAGAGCTAAAACGCATCATATCTCTTGCAATATTTTTTGAAGTGAGGCTATTATTTTTCATCCAGGCAATTTAAAAAGTGAGTCACAGAAAAAAAAAAAACAGTGACACAGCCCCTGAGAAATACATACACCAAACAAATTATTACTGTTGTTAATAAATCCCACAAAGTTTGAAGAGGTTATTTATTTGATTGTATGCCAGTCAGTGCTCTCAAAGTAACGCTGAAACATTTGTGCTGTGAATATTAAATAGCATGGTGTTTATGTTCCATCAACGAACTTTAGCAGATTGAGAAATTGTAAATAGTTATTCACTACTTTCAAGTTCCACTTCTGATGTCACAACCACTTCAGCTTCACCTCTTTCAAAGCCCAGGGGACCTTGAGATTCTTTTCTTTTTTTTTTTTTTTTTTTTTTTTTTTTTGAAATTAAGAAAGGGCAATGGGAGGAGACAACTGAGATTGAAGTTCAACAAATCCATCTGGCCTTAAATAGAAAAAAACCAGAGATACTCCTACCGCTTTAGAAAGGGCTTCCAGGATGAAAAGGAAGGCCTCTCCAACTGGCAATTTATAAGGAATGAATTAGCCTTAAACACATTCCCCGATATGGGCCCTACTGCAGACAACTGAATTTTATAATTTAAGAGAGGTGTCTACAAAATGATTAACCCAGCACCCAGAATCCCTGTAATAGACATGTATTGGGGATAACAAGAAAAAATTTCTAGGAGAAGTAAGGGGGTATCTTGTCAACATGACTAACCCAAGTCAGTAGGCTTTTGTAGAGCCTTGCTGAGGAACCAGGATTTGGTAAGGCAATGGATGGAAAAATGAGAAGAACAAGAAAGGGATTTTATTCTTGAAACTTCTGGCCGGGCGTGGTGGCGCACGCCTTTAATCCCAGCACTCGGGAGGCAGAGGCAGGCGGATCGCTGTGAGTTTGAGGCCAGCCTGGTCTACAAAGTGAGTCCAGGACAGCCAAGGCTACACAAAGAAACCCTGTCTCGCAAAACCAAAAAAAAAAAAAAAAAAAAAAAAAAAAAAGAAAGAAACTTCTCAGGGGAACATTTATAGTGAGTGGCTGTTTCGCAGGACAAGTTGAATTGGATGGAGAGATCCTGAACTCCATTCTGGCGTGCTGGACTTTTGGTGCCATGTAGCATGTGGATGAAGAGACTTTGATAGTCTTTGGATTATATGGAAACTCCAAAGAAAAGCTGGAAATTGGCCTAGAAACATTCAGTTTAACATTTGCCATCCTGGACTGGGGAGGTAGTTCAGTGGGCGAAGTCCTTGCTATATAGTTGTAAAGACATGAGATCAGATCCAGAGGACTCTGTTGACAAACAGCCTGCACTGAGGGCACAGTGACATTCATATCATGAGAACTGTCTAACTAGCCATGATAGACAAACTCAGATTCTGTGAGAGTCCCTGTCCCCAAACTAAAGTAGAGAAAGAGCCTCCACATGCACACAGAAGCAAAGGTGCCACGCTTCCAAATATGAACAAACTCGACAAACTAAGTATGGTATCTCTCTCTCTCTTTCTCTCTCTCTCTCTCTCTCTCTCTCTCTCTCTCTCTCTCTCTCTCTCTCTCTCACACACACACACACACACACACACACACACACTGGTATCATAGGAGTGCAAAATTCACTAAAAAGGAAAAAACAGAACCTATCCCTGGGTAGAAACAGAGAAAAGACATTAAAATGTCAACTAAGATTGATTGTCTGAGAGAGAAAAGGAACCTAGGAGAGAAGAGCACTGGAAGCCGATGCCAGATGTGTACCAGGAGTGACACAGCTTCATTTCAGGTAGAACTGAGTTTCAATAAAATTAGTTTTACATATTGAGAGAGAGAGAGGGCTGTATATAAAGTTAATTATAAAATTACAATGTTAGCATTAACTTTATAGTAACATAATACATAAATGAGAGAGATGCATACATGCACAGATACATATTATTGTATTACATTATTATATCTAAGTAAGGAATAATTTCTATGCTATATGGAGATGAAGTCTACATTTCAGACCTCCTTATTTAGAGCTCTAGGCTGTTCAATGTGCAGTGGAGAATATTTTTAGTGGATGGTCACTGTGCCTTTAGATCTCAACTTTCCAAAATTATGTTACTGTCTGGTTTTACTTAAAGCTCATTTATAGAACATTTGAGAGGATTCATGGTATACTAACTGAAAAACTCTCCTGGCCCCTAGAAGCTGAGGCTTATTATCCTTCTTGTGTTGTCCCAGCATTATCCTATTAGAAGCTAAAGCTGAAGAAAGAATATGTTTATCCAAAGAATACAGAGTATAAGTGAGCATAAGGACCTATTTTTGTTTTCATTTTTAAGCTTTTTCACACTTGGTGTTTTAAAAGTACAGAACATCTTAAAATCAAATATATAACCTATTTCATAGCTTCTCTAACAGCAATGATTGTGTAATTCCTAGGTTTCTTCAACTGAAATCTCCACCAGAAGTATGCTTTTATTCATGTGTTGAATTCTTAGTCTTTCAGCCACCATTAAAGACACTTGAGTTTTGCTGTATGGTCTTGATGCTATGTTTGTTCATGTAGAAATTTGTCCAAAAACGAACAAAGTTGCCAAAACAAAACTGCCACGTTCAGTTTATATCCCATTGGGCTCTAATGACCTTGGCATGTACTGTGATATGAATTAAAAAAAAAAACCACTGAGCCCAGGAACGGCAGGGCTGATGGCAACAAGACTGGCCACCATATCAAGAGGTCAATAAGACTCTTCCTCATTTTTGGTGAACAGAGATTGCAAGTCAAGACACCCAGACCCTTGCTTAAGGACCTGAGAAGTTGATTAATGAAATATAGAAAAGGATATTGTCATACATAAAGCCAGTGTCAAATAAATCAAAGTACTGTTCATAGGTCATGTAAAGGACCATTTCTAGTAACCTGGAAAATATTCCACATTGTACATCAGCTCTCTGCCCTGCTCAATCAAAAAGAACTCTCCAGAATGAACTCATCAGATATTTGGAGCATTCTTGCTCACACTCTTGTATTCATTCCTAGCTCTTGTGTCCAGCTCTTCATCTCTTACTGCTTAATAAGAGCACAGGACCTTATGCCTTCCTCCAAACCTTCCCAGCATCCACATGGAGAGATGCAGTAACCACATTTTTACAGAGTGACAGACCCAAACAATGAAAAGCTATCTTGGCTCAGTGTAAATCCTCAGTCTTTGTATCCATGTCATATTCTCTCTCTCCTCTCTCTCTCTCCTCTCTCTCTCTCTCTCTCTCTCTCTCTCTCTCTCTCTCTCTCTCTCTCTCTCTCTCTCTGTGTGTGTGTGTGTGTGTGTGTGTGTGTGTGTGATCCTTCCCTATATAAGAACAAATAGTAAGTGTCATAGAACCAGAGAAGACTTATTGGAAGACCCAAAGAAACTTGCCTAGGAAGTTATCTTAGAAATCAACATCTATAATTTGCTTGTACATAGAGAAGAATATCACATCTCCTCAGGAATTCAATACACCTTCCATAGAGGAGCTAATTATACTCATCACCCATTCTTTTACAGACATTGCCTTACCCATGTTCTGTGCCATGCCTCCTCCCTGGACCTCTTCTCTCTCACAAATAACCAGAAGCCCATCTCTGGCTTCTGACTCTCAGCATCCCAAAACATGGATATGAACATATTAAGGCATGCATATTTAGCACATTACTTATTGCATATATTAGAACCAAACACCTTTCTCTGGCAATAGGAAATACTGTTCATTGAATGCATAGTTCGTATATGCCCACAGTAAGAAAGTTGAGGAGATTACACCTATAAATAGCACTTTCTCAATATAAGCCCTATAAAAATACTCCCTTTAATGCCTTTATTGAGTATATCTATCTAGCCCTGTAGGGAACTCAACATGAGGAAAGGTTTAAGTTCTTTTCTAAATGAATTTACCGTTTTAGGGCACCTACTGAGTCCCCACATGATGCTATTAATAAATGATATTGCTGGTTATCTCTGCTGATATGCTATATTAAACAGAGAGGAGGACATGAAGCCATTATATTCAGGAGAAAAATCAAACTACACTTGCTTTGCTTGAGTTCCTTAGCTGGTGTGATCCAGTATAGAATATTAGAATATTCCCTGAGTTACTGAAGTAAATTCTGCTCTATGTAAATATTTTTAAATATTGGAACCAAAAAAGCCAGTACAGAAATTTACAACCAAAATTCAGTGTAGTTGTATCTTATGGCAACATTCCCTAACAAATAGCTGAAGCATTAGAAAGTCTGCTACATGCTTCATTGACTATATTAGCTGCTGTTCAGTGCTGATATTTAAAGTATGCAAAAGAAACATTTTGTCAGGTGAGATGGTACACACTTTAATCCCAGCACTTGGGAGGCAGAGGCAGAGGCAGAGGCTCTGAGTTCAAGGCCAGCCTGGTATACAAAGTGAGTTCTAGGACAGGCAAGAATACACAGAGAAATCCTGTCTCAAAAAAACAAAAAGAAAAAAGAAAAAAGAAGGAAGAAAAGAGAGAAGGGGGAGAGAGAGAGACAGAAAGAGACAGAGAGAGACTTAACATTTCCTAATAATGTCAACATTTCTAGGATTTGCCTTAATAATGTGAACTTTTTTATCCTCAAATGTTAAGTTGATGCATTTCAATCAATATGTTTGCCTCGAAAAACTACATCGCTCTCATGAATACATTTTTTGATCTTCAAAAAATTAAAATATTTGCTTTAATGTATTAATTTATAAGGGTATGTGCCAAGAATGCCCATAATTGTGACAACCTTGTACACAGTCATCAAGATTTGGTATGAACTTCCACGTTACACATTTTGTCCATCTATTCTTTTTCACCTTCTCACAATCCTCCACACTTGCCATAATATGTTGCTTCCTCCCACTCATTTCTTCTCCCTCTTTTCTTTCTGAAAGAAAAACTTACTATTTCCTGACAGCTCATTTAAGGCTATTGACTCAGTTTCAAACACAAGTCATGGCAATCAATGGATTCGTCAAACTAAGTTTAGTATGAAGACCTCAGAGCTTGTCTCTTACTTCCTGGTGAATGTGTTCTGCTTCACGTAAATGAGGGTAAGAGTTGCAGGTGAATTGAGGAGCCAGCTACAAGTTCACTGCTTTTATGGACCTGGGCTGGCTTAGCATGAGAAGAACCTCCCATGGTGAAAAGAAAAGCAAATAGAAACTGTAGGGTGTACGACGTACAGCCACAAGCAAATGCCTGACGGGGAGCAGGATGGTCACAGTGGCTTGCCATGACATACAGTTAGTTAGTGCATGCTGTGCGTGTGTCCGGAGAATATCCATGAAATAGCATCAGGGCATGGCAGACTCCATTCCAGGGGATGATTCAAAGCCTCATGGCAGCCTGGGGTTCCTCTCTAAAGTTTCACAATTTCATATTCAGGGACATATATGACACCACAGTGTCATAAAATAAAACCCAGAAGTGATTTGTTTTAGTTTGTGCCTTTACCTACTGCAAGATGAAAGGGCTCCAGTTACTCTTTTCTTAAAAATAGAAGAGGCCTCACCGTGCTTGCCAGGCTCAGGTAGAAGACCCACGATGTATTACTGCAAAGCATTTATTAGCAATGATTGTATAAAATTAAAAATAATAACTTTCCTCTGGGTGTAGGAAGGGTTTTGACATTCAATAATCCATTTCAATTTTTCTAAGTGGGCTTTAGCTCTTCTGCAGAATCCTCCTCCAGAGTTTAAATCCAACACTCAAATGAACCTCTTCTTGTAGAGTATGAATCGCCTTTTCTGTGTTGATTACTTTCCCTACCAAATTTTTCATTTTGCACTGTTTTTAAGGAAAAATTTTTTCCATAATTGGATACTTACATAAAGCAATCTCAATTAAAATTATCTAGTTGTTAAAATTAAATACCAATTCATGACTTTAATAATAATAATAATAATACTTCATTCTGAAAGCAGCCCCATTCAGCACTCTCCTATTTTAAAATGCTCTGCACACCACAAGCATAACTAACTTTAGCTCAGATAGTGTTTTAACTTAGAAATTTGCATCATGCGGTGAACCCGAGATGTCGTGTAATAGTTAACCTATCTAACACAGCTATAAACGTTTGCTTGTACTGTTGCTCATCAATTCACTCACTCAACATCCACAGCCTATCTGTTGATTGCCATGTGCACCAAGTCCTACATCTGTCACCCGACGGGACAAAAATGATTGCTGGAACTCACAACCAGGTAGGATAGGAAGTAATAAAACAGATGGGAATTGTAGCAGTCACGTGCTATGCAATTATATTTAGTTCAAGGGCATGCAGTTTTGCAGAGACCTAAAACAAGATGAAAGAATACATCATCAGAATTGAAACATACAAGAAAATGATGTTGTGGGAAGAATGGTTCAGTTTTTTTACAGGGTTTCTTTATGTACCTGCAGGCTGCCCTTGAGTTCATTGCACAGCCCAGGAGGGCCTAGAACTCAGGGACCTTGTGGCTCAGCCTCCTAGTTCTGGAATGATAGGCTTGTGCCACCATACTGAGCTCCCATTGGTCTGATTTAATAAAAGTAAAAAATAAAAATAAAAAAAAAAGACTAAAAGCAACGTAAAGCACTTTCTTTCCTTGAGAGTTTAGAGAGAACTTTAATTCTTCTTTTCACTTCTCTCACTAACATTCCTATTTAGAGAAACAGCTGTCAGTGCCAGTCACACCCACTATTCCTTCCTGAAGTTGGGGGCAATATCTGCATTCACCTCTGGCACAGAATACCCCATCATCCAACGTTACTCATGTGGGCTTCCTTTACTGGTGTGGGACTCTTTCTTTAAGGATGTGAGTGCTTGGGAAACTCAATATAGAGAAAACCAGAGTCCCAGGCCAGGAGATCACTCCTAAGCCATGAGAGCTGACAGTTATTTGCATGAAGAATGGAAAATGAAACAACCACTATTTAAGTGCTTTGACATTTGTTTAAAGCACCGAGAGAAAAATCTACGATAATTTCAAACAAACCTTGAAGTCTGTCACTTCTGTGTACATGGGATAAAATAATTTTAAATATTGTTTCATTCATTGCTCAATAATATTATTGGGAAGGGGCTCTGGCCAACATGAAAGGTGTTATTTGGAGCAAGCTAGAACTTGTGTTAACAGGTTCAACAAAGACCCCCTTGGACATGATAATGTGTTGTGACAACATGTTATCCCTCATCACTCATATCTTCCCTGTGTAAGGAAAGAGATGGTAGAAAGAGAACAGCCACAGAGATATTCTGTCCTCATAGCTCTCCCTTTGGAATAGGATATGTGGCAGAAGACAAAGGATGCATAATTACAGTGAGCTCCGGATGTAAGCAGCTGAACTTATCTCTTTAGGGAAGTCCCTGGAAATGAGTCTTCCAGCACGTGGGACCTTGGGAATCACTGCTCCCCAACCCCAAAGAAGCTGAGGTGGGAGGTAGCTTCTACCTGAGGAGATGACTCCAGTCTCAAAGGACTCTCTGGGTGGATCATGAAGAAGAAACTCACCCGACAATGCATAACACACCTCACAAACATAAACTGAATGAGAAAAGAGTGTTTCAAAAATTCTCTCACTACATAGATAATAAGTAAAGGGTAGTGATATCGTTACTAATCAAGCTTAAGATCAGACACTGTGTGAGTATATACGTCTATGCATGTATATACATAAATATGCTCTAACACCTTATGGAAGATTCTTCACAGTCACATTTGCAATATTGAGGTCAGAGCGTCTTTCAAATGCCCTTTGAAAATAGGGGTGAGTTGAGCTGCAGCACTTTTTGGAGACAATGGTATTTGTGTTCATTAGGTTTGACAGGATGAGGAAAATGAATGGGAGCTTCCAATGCATGATTCCTGGCAACTTTGCCCACCAGCCCCCAGGTAACGCTGCAGTCTCTGCACCGCAGAGAGCTCATTAGTGTGGGGAGCTCCCACAATCAATCCCCAGAATCTGTTCTTTTCTCAGCTGAAGAGTGATGAGATTAAAAAGAAGAAAAAAAGTCGTGTGCAAAGGGGAGCAAGTCAGGAAGTACCCGCTAATAAATTGTCTGATTCAGAATGAGAGAGAGCAGCACATGAGAATGTATGGCTAAAAGCAAGCCAAGGCAAACAGCCACAGCCTCTCTGAATCCACACTTGCTTTCTAGTTGTCACCACAGGCCATGCAGTCAGATACGTGAGACAGCTGAGCAATGAAGAAGCTGTCACGTTTCTGGTCTACTATAGAGACACAGCAAGGAGTGTAAGTCTGAAGGGGACCTGCAAAGCAGACACTTCTCTGGCAGCATGGGTAGTGACCACATACTAAGGAACTCTCATGGCCAAGAAATCTAAGAATAACCAGGAAGATTCCCTTAACGACGCATGTGGCTACAGACATTCAGCACAACAAACAGCATTTTCATAAGCGTGGAGTAGGAGTTAAGTGTCGTCTCAGTGCAAGTATTTGTGGATGTCCTCTTTTTTTCCTGACATTTTTCTGAGTACTACAATATAGCAGAGACCGCATAATGTCTGTTTTCACTCAGCTTTAACAGTGGTGAGGAGACATCCCACACTAGAGAGAGACAGACAGACAGACAGACAGACAGACAGACAGAAAAGAGGAGGAAGAGAGAGACAGAGGCAGAAAGGAGGAAAAGAGAGGCAGAGATAAACAAAGACAGAGAAAGTATGGAAGAGTGGGTGGAACAATGGATGGATGGATGGATGGATGGATGGATGGATGGGTGGATGGATGGATGGATGGATGGAAGGATGGATGGGTGGATAGGTGGATGGATGGATGGATGGATGGGTGGATGGATGGATGGGTGGATGGATGGATGGATGGATGGATGGATGGATGGATAGGTGGATGGATGGATGGATGGATGGATGGGTGGATGGATGGATGGATGGGTGGATGGATGGATGGGTGGATGGATGGATGGGTGGATGGATGGGTGGGTGGATGGATGGATGGATGGATGGAAGGATGGATGGGTGGATGGATGGATGGGTGGATGGATAGGGGATAGGGGGAAGACGGAGGTAGAATGGGATGGAGAGGAGAAAAAGGAGGGCCTACAATTGGGATGTAAAGGGAATAAATTTTTAATAAATAAATAAGGTGTAAATGTAAAGTTTTATTTTAAAGATTATTTCCATAATGAACATTTTTAACTCATGCTGTGAATTTGATTAATTTTCCAAGTTACTATACCTGGCATCCACTCACCTCTATGTCTCTGTCTAGTCCCATCCCATTATATTTGGGACTTAAGAGAAGACTATGAACTTTACATAATAGTCATCATAAGGTCTCTGTAATATAAAATAAACATCTGAATGTACAATGTTGGGTAGCAGAAAATATCAAAAACATGCCAGCACTGGCGGTATGTGTGTCAGCATAGGGACCATGATGGGATTTCTAGATGTAACCTGGAATAAGATAAACCAAGAGAGCCAATATTTAAGCATGGAACCCAGTAACAAGATTGGCACTTGATATGAGTCCAAAGGTCTGTGCTCTGAGCAAAGGCACCCTCCCCTCATCTGCTTCCTTGAATCAGTCCTATTGTAGGTGAGCCAAGTCTGCAGGTAAAGGACAGGCCTGTTGAAAACATATGCATAGGGTGTGTGCACAGGGCACAGAGCCAAGGGGATGAATGGGCATTGAATCTTGGCCCAGGTTCTGCCTGCTAAACCATATGTTCTGTGAGGGCCTGGATCCACCTGAAGAAATGCACCTTTTGCTGAGTCTATCAGCCCTCTTGCCAAGGCACTCTACCAATGCAACTGCAACCACCTTGAGCATTTTTTCATTCTAACTCCTCTGGAGGAGCCTGCTGTTCTGGCAGCAGTCTTGGTGAAGGAAAGCAAAGATGAGGATTTAGAATGGAAGAAAGAAAAAAATAGAATTGAAGAAAATTAAGAGTTAGAAATGGGGTGAGCTGGGAAAAAAATGGAAAAGAAGACTCAGAGGATCAAACTCAAGCAAGATATTAAAGGTTTTTTTTTCTTTTTCAAAGAAGTTTTCTGATTCCTTCCTGTAACTCTCCTGAATTCAAGGAAGACTTCAACACTAACAGCCATTTGAAAATATAGAGTTGAGCTTAGTAATGACTGTGTTAATTCAGCTTTCCTTCATAATAGAAAATACCTGAAAGGAGTAACATGAAAAGGAAAAAGTTTCTTTTGCTACTGTTGCCCAATGACTCTAGATTTCTGGTAAAGCAGATTATTATGTCAATAATAAAAGTGTGAAGAAAAAGAGGCTATTTATGTCATGGATTAAGGCAGCAGGAGGAGAGAGAGACAGAGACAGAGACACAGAGATACAGAGATATACAGACAGATTATGCCAGGTTAAAATATGCCCTCTAGAAAGACATATCGCTAGTTTGTCCTCCCCAATAGCCCATTGAGTTAAGGACCCACAAATGGATTAATCCAAGCAGTTAAAACCATCATGACCTATTCACCTCTAAAGATTCCACCTCTGAACACTTGTCTCCAAGGGATCAAGCTTTTAAACACATGAGCTTGGAGGAGCAACTGAAACTCAAAACTAACATTTATATTACAGTTGGGCTTCTCTGTGGATAACAGATATCTGCAAATTAACATCTTCATTAAGCTCAAAATATATTTCCCTCTCACATCAAATTTTATGTATGGAAATAGAGTATCCTTTGAGTTCTGGAAACCAGTGTTTACAGACAAACAACCACAAAAGACCCAGCCATCACGTTCATGTTTTTAACAGAAAATTAGAAAGGGCCCATGTCACAGCCAATAAATAAAGTTATCAAAATCTGCTGGACTATTTTTTTTTAGTTAATGTAGCAAAAAATAGTAGCAGAGTCTCACTTTGCTATAAAGAAGAAGTCTTAAAAGGAAATGTTGCCATGACCCCTGTGGCCTTAAATTTAAGTAAACATTAGAGATCCTTAAGAAAATGTAGAAGTGGACTTGTGGATGAAAAACATAAATATAAGTTAAAGCTGATGGACTTAAATTTGTCTTACCTTATGAATCCCTCCCACACAGAAAATATGCTAATTTGTATAACAATATTATAATAATAAGACCAGTTTTATCTTGAGGGCAGTGGAACTAGAGTGTAGTCTCAAAGTAGCATGTTTTAAATCTAGTGCGTGTCTGTTATGAAGTAACAATGACATTTTCTTTAAATGTTAGTGATATTTGAGCTGGCTGCTTTTTTTTTCCCCCCATGTCTCCATTTAGCTTTTCTGGCAGACAACCTCAGCCCTTGCTTCAGCATCCGAAGCCACAAGTGTGGTAAATGGAATCACCCTTCGGAGATCATCTATTCTCCCTTCCTCTTCCTACAATCTCTAGAACAATCAGCTGAAACTATTTAGCTGTACTTAGGAGGTCCCTGTCTCCTTGTCTTTCCCTTCCTTTGACACTTGGGTGGTAGCCATCATTCTGTAAGCAATCTAGTGTCAGCTAAAGGCAGGTGTCTCAATCTGTGGGCTAATTCTTCACACTGGTTAGCTTGCTTATCTGGGCTCATGTCTTTCTAATTTCTTTTTTCTAATATGATTCTGTGTGGGGTTTTTCTTAATGTATTGTGTCCCAAACTAAGAAAAATGTCTAAGAGTATGCACAATCTATTCTGTAAACAAAGGTTTTTCAAATTTTTATTAACGGTTTGTGTATGCCAGCATGTATACATGCCTGTGTGCGTGTGTGTGTGTGTGTGTGTGTGTGTGTGTGTGTGTGTGTGTGTGTGTGTGTGTGTGTGTGTAGACAAGTACAGAAGTCATGAGAATGATGAGTATCTTCTATCACTCTTTGCCTATTTCTTTGGGGGCATAATCTCTCCATGTGCCTGAGGCTCATGTCTTTCTCACCTATCTTGGAAGCTGGAAAACCATGCTAATTATCTGTCCCTACCACTAACAGAGCTTGGGTTACAAATGTTTGTAAGACATGGTGTTTGTGGCATGGGGACTTGGATCTGAGCTCTGGTCCTCATGATTGTGTAGCAACTGTTCCTAACCACTGAACCATATCTTCAGATGTACTGGCTAGTTTTATGTCAACTTGGCACAAGGTGCATCAGAGAGGAGGGAGCCTCAACTAAGAAAATGCTTCTGAGGCATTTACTTGATCGGTGATCAATGCTCTCTTCCACGGCCTCTGAGTTCCTGGCCTGCTTGAGTTCTTGCTCTCACTTTTGTAATGAACTGTCATATGGAACTGTGAGCAAAATAAATCCTCCCCAAGTTGCTTTTGGTCATGGTGTTTCATCACAGCAATAATAACCCTAGGACAAGTTGGTAAGAGGAGTGGGGTGCTGCTGTTACAAACCTGATCGTATTGCATGGAGAGGACTGTGGAAGGACTCTGCAGCTTTGGGCTAGGAACATCACTGAGTGTTGAGAGCTCAGTGACCCGTTCTGTTGGCTTAAAAGATAAGAATTTTTAAATCAGTGCAGACGATGGAGACCCGGCTTGTGAAGTTTCTGAGGGAAGCAAAGACTCGACCAGGCCTTTTTTGAGAGGTATCTGTGGTTGTAGTTATCTGGGGCTGAAGAATCAGCTGTGATTAAGAAAATGTCAGGCCTACTAATGTGAAACCTTAGCTTTGCATTGATACTTGGTGCTGGTTGGCTAGAACTGAGAAATCAGTGGTGGTGAAGAAAAGACCTGCATTGTTAAGGTGAACTCTTCCAGAAAGTGTTTCCTGAGAGTCAGCACACAGAAGCTGTGTTCCAGACTTAGCCAAGGTCGTTGCTTATGCTGGCATGCAAACTTGGTAATGTAAGAGCCACCCAGATGGCTCTGGTTTTGAAGATATGAAGGGTTCACAGAGAGCAGCTAAGGCTTGGCTCTGTGTGGCAGGGCTGGAGTCTCTAAAAAAAGAGCCAAGAAAAGGCTACCGGTGAAAGTAAAACCCAGTTGCAGCAAGGGACTGCTGCAATTTTGGAGATGCCACTGCTATGGGGTGACCACCAAGAATAGCAACAGCAGTAGAGTGGAACCAGCTAGAGCCTAGAAGACAAGATTTTTGTGCTGTGTAGAGCAGAGCTGGATAAGACACACAAGCTCTTTGGAGGATCCCAGAAGACTGTGAGTGAATCCAAGACACTGCGCATTGAGTTATTTATGCTTTTGGAGTTTGGTATTGCTTTGTTCATATTTGTGACTGTGCCCTGATTCTTACCTCTTGAAGAAATTATTAACTTTGGTTTTGATAGGAGCCCCATCTAAAAGACTTTGAACTTTTAAAAGGGAGTTTGGATTTTTTTTAAATATGGGATATATTAAAGAGACTAAACTTTGAATGTGTTTAAATTTGTAAGGACTGTGAGACTTTTAGTTGTTTGTATTTTAAATTGTGATACTAATATTAATGTTCCATCTTGGACATGAATAAGAAAGTAAAGGTTCTAATTGAAAAGTGATGTGTAACATTAGCAAGGATTCAGTTGTACTGTCTGGTTTTATGACAACCTTACACAAACTAGAGTCATCAACAAGCAAGGAGCCTCAGTTGTAAAATGCCTCCATAAGATCTGGCTATCAGGCATTTCTTAATTAGTGATCAAGGAAAGAAGGCACCGTCCATTGTGGTGTAGTCCCTGAGCAGGTGGTCCTGGCTTCTGTAAGAAAGCAAGCTGAGCAAGCCATGAGGAGCCAGGCAGTAAGTTAGGCGTCCATGACCTCTGCATCAGCTCCTGCCTCCAGGTTTCAGCCCTGCATGGTGAGTCTCTGTCCTCACTGCTGTTAGTGAACTGTTATATGGAACTGTGAGTGAAATAAACCCTTTCCCCTTCCCAGTTTTCTTTTGGTTGTGGTGTTTCATCACAGCGGTAATAATCCTAACAAACCAGCCCTGGACAAAGCTCTTAAATGCAAACATCAATTGACTCTAGAACATCTGTTAAATAATGATTTCCAATTTGTAACTTAAGACTATCCTCCTACAAAGAACAGATTCACGCTTCCAGCCTTCCCATTTCATTGTCTAATTAAGAGTCTCAGAATCTGTCACTGAGAGAATGCAGTGATTAATTCCTCTCACCCTGGATACTTGTGGTTTCCCCACATTACACCCCAGTACAGTCCCTACAGTTAAAGAATTTGCAAACCACTCAAAGGACTAGGGGGAAATCCCAGCATTGTATTTATTGGCCCTCAGCATTGCTATCTCCATCTCATCCACCAGTGGGGTCTGCTTTCTACTCTGTCAAATCTTGACTCAGATAACCTTACATCACTGTGTTCTCTTCAATCTAAGCCACTATGATTTCTTGTTTAGACAACAACACTAGCTACCTGTATGAACAGGGTTAGGAAATGGCTAAACAAACATCAAACTCCTCCATCCTGTCAAGGATCTTAGAAAAATCTCCATAGGCTCATGGGTTTAAGCATAGTCCCAAGAAAAGGGCACTCACTATTTTGGCAGGTTTTATTTTTTTTTCTTTTTTTATTAATTTATTCTTGTTACATCTCAATGGTTATCCCATCCCTTGTATCCTCCCATTCTTCCCTCCCTCCCATTTTCCCCTTATTCCCCTCCCCTATGACTGTTCCTGAGGGGGATTACCTCCCCCTGTATATGTTCATAGGGTATCAAGTCTCTTCTCGGTAACCTGCTGTCCTTCCTCTGAGTGCCACCAGGTCTCCCCCTCCAGGGGACACGGTCAAAGGTGAGGCACCAGAGTACGTGAGAAAGTCATATCCCATTCTCCACTCTACTGTGGAGAATGTTCTGACCATTGGCTAGATCTGGGTAGGGGTTTAAAGTTTTATAGCCTGTATTGTCCTTGGCTGGTGCCTTAGTTTGAGCGGGACCCCTGTGCCCAAATCTGCCTATCATAATGTTCTACTTGTAGGTTTTAAAACTCTTGGAAAGTAGGACCTAGTTAGGAGTGGGTTTCTCAGTGAAGGGGAGTTGGCACATAGCCTATTCCTGTTGAGCTTTCTCTGTGTTTCCTGGTCTCCTGAGATATGGAAAAAGGTCTTACCACATTCACTGGCTCCTGTTGAGCCACCTCCCACTGTGAAGCTACCTAGACAGTGACTCTACCTGACAGACTACAGCCCCTCCATTGTAAACCTAAACAAATGACTCTTCCTTTGCTTCTAGTAAGGTATTTGATCCCAATGAGGAGGAAAGTAACTAAGGACAACTGGTACCAAAGAGCAATGGTATTACTGGGGGAAAAAAAAAACCAACTTGACTGTATTGTATAGGCCTCTGGAACTGGTGTGTGGGAAGAGGCCTGCTGACCATAATGTTTTTAGGTTTCTGTGAGGAGAGTTCTGGCAGAGCTTGAATGACCAGAACAGCAAGAAAAATATAGACAATGGCAGCCCAGCTCCTAATTAACATTTATCAGGAGTTGGACTAGGGGTATTCATGATACACACAAAGCAATGACTCTGTCAGCATTACATGACTGCACTAATGAGGCTGAATTTTTTAAATAATACATTAACTTGTTGGATGGAGGAGGGACACGGTAGCAGTCAGGCAAGGGCATAGTTACTGCTCACTGAATTTATCCAATTTACAGAAAAGAGATAGCAAAAAGACATTTTCAAAACTCTTGTGAGTTTGGTAAAGAAATGAGTGTGAACAGAGTGTGGTTTGTTAGGTAAGAAACTATGCCAGGAGAAACTGAGGAAAGGACAGGTGTAGGCAATGTGCTTATTAAAATGACCAGCATCATCGGAGGGATCCCTCATTCGCTGCGGTAGAATAAGGGAAGAAGTAACCTGAGAGCAAGACCTCAGCCATCAAAGGTGACAGTTTGTAAATATCCAAATTAACTTAGAAGGAGAGATTGTTTTAACTCAGAGTGCCACCATAAGGATTCCCCAAGCAAGTCAAGCAAGGAATTTCCCCAGGTGCAGCCAGGAGAGGAAACCATTACAACTATAGCAGAAGGTAGCCAGGTGACACTTCAGATGTCACCAGGACTTAGTGGCAGCATCCACATGGGACCAACTTTGCTGAGCTTTATGGTTTGATGTTTGCTTTCTTGAATTTTTGTCTCAGTTGAAGCCTATCTTACCTCCTAAGAGATCACCTTGAACCTCAGGAGACAACACTTAGGGCTTCAGGCTTTTTGGACGATGTTAAGACTGTCAGCAGCTACAGAGCCTTTGGAAGTTGCTTTGCATGCATTCTGCAATCCAGGATGGTCATGAGCCTGTGGTGGCAGGGGTGAGATGGTACAGTCGGAACACAGAGGGACTCTGCAGCTTCTTGTATGGTAATACTCAGAGCCCAGCTGCTGGGACTGTTTTGTTTGTTTGCTTTTGTTTGTTTGTTTTTGTTTTTCAAATATATTTTATTAATTTATTCATATTACATCTCAATTGTTATCCCATCCCTTGTATTCCCCCCTCCCACTTTTCCCTTACTCCCTTCCCCTATGCTGGGACTGTTTTGAGAAGTAGAACTCTTAGCAAGTAAACTCTCACTGGAGGAAGCAGGTTACAAGGGAGATGATCTTGAGACTCATAGCCCGTTCCTACTTGCTTATTGCTCTACATCCCAACAGGCTGAGGTGTAAGTAAGCAGCTGCTGCGTGTGTTTACTGGTGGATTTTATCCCCTCAAACTGAGAGCTTGAAATAAACCTTTTCTCCCTGAAGTTTTAATTTTAAGTTTTAATAAGTTAAAGTTGTTATTTTTGTTTTCCTTTTATAGGTTTAAAAAAGGGGGGGTTGGTTGCTAAGGGGAATGGGAGGGGATGGTTCTCTGTTTTTATTGACAGGCTTGGCTTATGTAAACCTCTGCTTAGCACAGTGTCTCTTCCCTTGATAGGTCTGGTCTTAATCATATGCATACCCAACTATGTATAGGCATAGGGAGCTAAGTGGAAGATTATCCCTAAAAATTCACTAAGAGGGCATATTTGCCTTATTTCAGATGCATGAAAAATCATTCTAGGTCAGACTGGCCTCCTACCATCATACCCAGACATAAGTGGCACACATCTGAATGAAGTCTACATTTGATGGCTATTAAAGAGAGAAGAAAGTTATTCCGTTGTTCAAAGACAGATGTGCATCCATGTGGATGCAGGTGTGTTGGGCGCTCAGATGCCAACAGGTTTCTAGACACATAGTTAAGAGAGGAGTGTGCATAGCATTTGCAGGTAAGGGTCCCAGACTCCCAGGTACAATTTTAGAAGACAGTGATAGTTAGTTTGATAGATAGATGATAGATAGATAGATAGATAGATAGATAGATAGACAGATAGACAGATAGATGTATATATATACCAAGTCAAGTAAAGTCTTTGATTGCTGAACTATTCAACAATCTTGCATGTTAAAATTGCACAATATTAAGAGCAGGAAGCTGGTGTGTTCTCTTTACTCTAAAGTCTATTAGTAGGAGGTAGATATAAACATAGAATGTCCATTTGCTGAATGAATAAATATGTTTCAGTTGGATATGAGTTGGGGCCAGCTGTTATAAAAGTGACCAAATTAGTATTTTTAAATAAATATCAGCAAAGTATAAATAATGCTGCTATAAACAGCCTAGATCTATGAAGTCTATAGCTGTTACATTATTTTCACAGTATCAGTATCCCAGGTCCCTTCTATCTTATTGCTCTTCTGTGCCTAGGATCCCTCTAATCTTGTATTCTGTGGTTCACACTTCATCCACATTCTAGACAGAAGGCAGAAGAAAATCAAATGTAACTTTTTCAGTACTCAAAACTCATATCTCTCTTATATCCTACTAGTCACATGATCCCACTTAATCATAAGACAGGAAAAAATATATAATCCATCGAGTCACGATACAAACTAGGCTTCTGTTATTACCAAAGAAATAGAGAAATGCTAGAAGAAGAAAAAACAACAATTTCTGACATAACATTCAGAAATTTTTTTTCTCCATTTAGAATTTTATTTTTTTTTCTTTTTCTTTTTTTTCTTTTTTTTTCTTTCTTTTTTTTACTTTTTATTTTTTTAGATTAATTTATTCACATTACATCTCAGTTGTTAGCCCATCCCATGTATCCTCCCATTCCTCCCTTCCTCCCACTTCCCCCCTACTCCCCTCCCCTCCCCTATGTCTGTGTCTGAGGGGGACCTCCTCCCCCTGTATATGCTCATAGGGTATCAAGTCTCTCCTTGGTGACCTATTATCTTTCCTCTGAGTGCCACCAGGCATCTCCATCCAAGGGACATGTTCAAATATGGGGCACCAGAGTTTGTGTGAAAGTTAGATCTCCTTCTCCACTCAACAGTGGAGAATGTCCATCGGCTAGTCCGGGTAGGGGTTCAAGGTTTTTACTGCCTATTTTTTCCTTGGCTGTTGCCACAGTTTGCGGAGGACCCCAGGGCCCAGACTCGCCTGTAGTTTTCCAGGACCCGCTGGATCCTTCTATTTCCTCTTTCTCCCAGGCTTCTCACACCTAAAGTCTCAATAGGATGTCCTCCCCTCTTACCCACTATCCTGGTAGGTACAGTTTTTCATGGGGACGTACCCCTTGGACTAGTGTCTCGATATAAGTGAGTATATACCATTTAGCTCTTTTTGCTTCTGTGTGAACTCACTCATTATGACAATTTCTAGTTCAATCCATTTGTCCACAAATTTTGGAAATTCCTTGTTTTTAATAGCTGAGTAGTATTCCATAGTGTAAATGTACCACAGTTTCTTTATCCATTCTTCTATTGAGGGGCACGTAAGTTGTTTCCAAGTTCTGGCTATTATGAATAAGGCAGCTATGAACATGGTTGAGCATATGTCCCTGTTGTGTGGTAGTGCATCCTCTGGGTATATTCCAAGGAGTGGAATAGCTGGGTCTTGAGGAAGCCCTATTCCCATTTTTCTGAGAAAGCACCAGATAGCTTTCCAAAGTGGTTGTACTAGTTTGCATTCCCACCTGCAATGCAGGAGTCTTCCTCTTTCTCCACACCCTCGCAGGCATGAGGTGTCAGTTGAGTTATTGATCTTAGCCATTGTGATGGGTGTAAGATGGAATCTCAGTGTCGTTTTGATTTGCATTTCTCTGATGACTAAGGAGGTCGAGCATTTCTTTAAGTGTCTCTCAGCCATTTGATATTCCTCTGTTGAGAATTCTCTGTTTAGCTCTGCGCCCCATTTCTCTATTGGGTTATTTGGTTTGGTGGTGTTTAATTTCTTGAGTTCTTTATATATTTTGGATATTAGACCTTTGTCAGATGAAGAGTTGGTGAAGATCTTTTCCCAGTCTGCAGGCTGTCGCTTTGTTCTCTTGACAGTGTCACCTGCCTTACAGAAGCTTCTCAGCCTCATGAGGTCCCATTTATTAATTGTTGATGTTAAGGCCTGGGCTGTTGGTGTTCTGTTCAGGAAGTTGTCTCCTGTGCCTATGAGTTCCAGACTCTTCCCCACTTTTTCCTCAAACTGGGTTAATGTCTGTGGTTTTAGGTTGAGGTCTTTTATCCACTTGGACTTGAGTTTTGTGCATGGTGACAAATAGGGGTCTAATTGCATTTTTCTACATGTAGACATCCAGTTAGACCAGCACCATTTGTTGAAGATGCTGTCGTTTTTCCATTGAATGGATTTGGCTTCTTTGTCGAAAATCAAGTGAGCAAATGTGTGTGGATTCATCTCTGGGTCTTCAGTTCGATTCCATTGATCCACTAGCCTATTGCTGTGCCAGTACCATGCTGTTTTAATTACTGTTGCTCTATAGTACAACTTGAGATCAGGTATGGAGATTCCTCCAGAGGATCTTTTATTGTATAGGATTATTTTTGCTATTCTGGGCTTTTTGTTTCTCCATATGAAGTTGAGAATTGTTCTTTCAATATCTTCAAAATATTTTGTAGGTATTCTGATAGGGATTGCATTGAATCTGTAAATTGCTTTTGGTAAGATGCCATTTTTACTATGTTGATTCTTCTGATCCACGAACAAGGTAGATCCCGCCATCTTCTGATGTCATTTTCAATCTCTTTCTTCAGAGGTTTAAAGTTTTTTTCAAATAAATCCTTCACTTGCTTGGTTAGGGTTATTCCTAGATATTTTATATTGCTTGTGGCTATCATGAAGGGGGTAATTTTCCTAATTTCTTCCTCTGCCTGTTTGTCATTTGTATATAGGAAAGCTACTGACTTTTTTTAGTTTATTTTGTATTCTGCCAGTTTGCTGAAGGTGTTTATCAGCTGTAGGAGTTCTCTGGTGGAATTTTGAGGGTCACTTATATACACAATCATATCATCTGCAAATAGGGATAATTTTACTTCTTCCTTTCCCATTTGGATCCCCTTGATCTCCTTTTGATGTCTTATTGCTCTGGCTAGAACTTCAAGAACTATATTGAAGAGATATGGGGAAAGTGGGCAGCCTTGTCTGGTCCCCGATTTTAGAGGGATTTCCTTGAGTATCTCTCCATTTAATTTAATGTTGGCTATTGGTTTGCTGTATATAGCCTTTATTATGTTTAGAAAAGTGCCTTGTATTCCCGAAAACATCGAACTGGCACTATGGAATGACTTCTCTTGCGAATGTCACAGCTGAGTGTAGCTCTGGCTGGCCAACAACAAACACTACAGCATTAACTTACTTCCCACCCACTTTCATTTAGTTGTTGAGAATATCCTAGCACTAATAGGTTAGGGCAGTGGACATCCTAATTCTGAGCCAACCTTTGGTATTTGGCTCCCACACAGTGCTTCCCCTCAAGCTGATATGCAGTTTCTAATGTGGAATTGAGAAATTAATTGCAAAGAACTTTTAATGTCAGGTTCAACCTTCAAAACTCAAAGGTATTCACTCTATACTATGAGGGCTTTATCAAGGGCCTCTCTGTTGCTTTCAGTGCTTCCTCTTCTCCTCCTTAAAGTGCACTAACATGTGCACATTGAGAAATTGAAGAGTGCCATTCTGCTGCATGTTTGAAGTTTGTCTGTTCTAAATGTCTGGGAATGTTCACCGCAGCTGCTTACTGGAGGGCATGCCCCGGTTTCCTTCCTACTTCTCTGATGAACACTATGATCAAAGGCAACTTGGGGAGGAAAGGGTTTGCTTCACACTTTGAGTTACAGTCTACCATCAATGGAAGCCAGAGCAGGAACTCAAGTTGGAAACCTAGAGGCAGGAAATTAAACAGAGACCGTAGAGGGACGCTGCTTACTAGATTGCTCCTCATGCCTTGCTCAAGATGCCTTTTTAGACAATCCAGAACCACCTGCCTAGGAATGGCAACACCAATAGTAGGCTAGATTGTCCCACATAAATCATTAATAAAGAAAATGCTCCCATGGGCTTGCCTACAGACTAATCCGACAAAGGTGGTTTCTTTTTTTTTTTAATACATTTTTATTAATTTATACATATTACATCTCAGTTGTTAGCCCATCCCATGTATCCTCCCATCCCTCCCTTCCTCCCACTTCCCCCCCCTACTCCCCTCCCCTATGTCTGTGTCTGAGGGGGATCTCCTCCCCCTGAATATGCTCATACGGTATCAAGTCTCTCCTTGGTGACCTATTATCTTTCCTCTGAGTGCCACCAGGCATCTCCATCCAAGGGACATGATCAAATATGGGGCACCAGAGTTTGTGTGAGAGTTAGATCTTCTTCTCCACTCAACAGTGGAGAATGTCCATCGGCTAGTCCGGGTAGGGGTTCAAGGTTTTTACTGCCTATTTTTTCCTTGGCTGTTGCCACAGTTTGCGGAGGACCCCAGGGCCCAGACTCGCCTGTAGTTTTCCAGGACCCACTGGATCCTTCCATTTCCTCTTTCTCCCAGGCTTCTCACACCTAAAGTTTCAATAGGATGTCCTCCCCTCTTACCCATTATTCTGGTAGGTACAGTTTTTCATGGGGACGTACACCTTGGGCTAGTGTCTCGATATAAGTGAGTATATACCATTTAGCTCTTTTTGCTTCTGTGTGAACTCACTCATTATGACAATTTCTAGTTCAATCCATTTGTCCACAAATTTTGGAAATTCCTTGTTTTTAATAGCTGAGTAGTATTCCATAGTGTAAATGTACCACAGTTTCTTTATCCATTCTTCTGATGAGGGACACGTAGGTTGTTTCCAAGTTCTGGCTATTATGAATAAGGCAGCTATGAACATGGTTGAGCATATGTCCCTGTTGTGTGGTAGTACATCCTCTGGGTATATTCCAAGGAGTGGAATAGCTGGGTCTTGAGGAAGCCCTATTCCCATTTTTCTGAGAAAGCACCAGATAGCTTTCCAAAGTGGTTGTACTAGTTTGCATTCCCACCAGCAATGCAGGAGTGTTCCTCTTTCTCCACACCCTCGCCAGCATGAGGTGTCAGTTGAGTTATTGATCTTAGCCATTCTGATGGGTGTAAGATGGAATCTCAGTGTCGTTTTGATTTGCATTTCTCTGATGACTAAGGAGGTCGAGCATTTCTTTAAGTGTTTCTCAGCCATTTGATATTCCTCTGTTGAGAATTCTCTGTTTAGCTCTGCGCCCCATTTCTCTATTGGGTTATTTGGTTTGGTGGTGTTTAATTTCTTAAGTTCTTTATATATTTTGGATATTAGACCTTTGTCAGATGAAGAGTCGGTGATGATCTTTTCCCAGTCTGTAGGCTGTCGCTTTGTTCTCTTGACAGTGTCACCAGCCTTACAGAAGCTTCTCAGCCTCATGAGGTCCCATTTATTAATTGTTGATGTTAAGGCCTGGGCTGTTGGTGTTCTGTTCAGGAAGTTGTCTCCTGTGCCTATGAGTTCCAGACTCTTCCCCACTTTTTCCTCTAACTGGGTTAATGTCTGTGGTTTTAAGTTGAGGTCTTTAATCCACTTGGACTTGAGTTTTGTGCATGGTGACAAATAGGGGTCTAATTGCATTTTTCTACATGTAGACATCCAGTTAGACCAGCACCATTTGTTGAAGATGCTGTCGTTTTTCCATTGAATGGATTTGGCTTCTTTGTCGAAAATCAGGTGAGCAAATGTGTGTGGATTCATCTCTGGGTCTTCAGTTCGATTCCATTGATCCACTAGCCTATTGCTGTGCCAGTACCATGCTGTTTTAATTACTGTTGCTCTATAGTACAACTTGAGATCAGGTATGGAGATTCCTCCAGCGGATCTTTTATTGTAAAGGATTGTTTTTGCTATTCTGGGCTTTTTGTTTCTCCATATGAAGTTGAGAATTGTTCTTTCAATATCTTCAAAATATTTAGTAGGTATTCTGATAGGGATTGCATTGAATCTGTAAATTGCTTTTGGTAAGATGGCCATTTTTACTATGTTGATTCTTCCAATCCACGAACATGGTAGATCCCGCCATCTTCTGATGTCATTTTCAATCTCTTTCTTCAGAGGTTTAAAGTTTTTTTCAAATAAATCCTTCACTTGCTTGGTTAGGGTTATTCCTAGATATTTTATATTGCTTGTGGCTATCGTGAAGGGAGTAATTTTTCTAATTTCTTCCTCTGCCTGTTTGTCATTTGTATATAGGAAAGCTACTGACTTTTTTGAGTTTATTTTGTATCCTGCCAATTTGCTGAAGGTGTTTATCAGCTGTAGGAGTTCTCTGGTGGAATTTTGGGGGTCACTTATATACACTATCATATCATCTGCAAATAGGGATAATTTTACTTCTTCCTTTCCCATTTGGATCCCCTTGATCTCCTTTTGATGTCTTATTGCTCTGGCTAGAACTTCAAGAACTATATTAAAGAGGTATGGGGAAAGTGGGCAGCCTTGTCTGGTCCCTGATTTTAGAGGGATTTCCTTGAGTATCTCTCCATTTAATTTAATGTTGGCTATTGGTTTGCTATATATAGCCTTTATTGTGTTTAGAAAAGTGCCTTGTATTCCCGATCTCTCCAGAACTTTAAACATAAATGGGTGTTGGATTTTGTCAAATGCTTTTTCTGCATCTAAAGAGATGATCATATGGTTTTTCTCTTTCAGTTTGTTTATATGGTGGATTACATTGATGGATTTCCGTATGTTAAACCATCCCTGCATTCCTGGAATGAAGCCTACCTGGTCATGGTGAATGATGTCTTTGATATGCTGTTGTATTCGCTTTGCGAGTATTTTGTTGAGTATTTTTGCATCAATGTTCATAAGAGAAATTGGTCTGAAATTCTCTTTTTTTGTTGGGTCTTTGTGGGGTTTAGGTATCAATGTGACTGTGGCCTCATAAAAGGAGTTTGGTAATATTCCATCCATTTCTATCTTTCGGAATAGCTTGAATAGTATCGGTATTAGCTCCTCTTTGAAGGACTGGTAGAATTCTGCGCTGAAACCATCTGGCCCTGGGCTTTTTTTGGTTGTAAGACTATCAAGGGTTGCTTCTATTTCTATAGGCGAAATAGGGCTATTTAATTTGTTTATCTGGTCTTGGTTCAATTTTGGTAAATGGAATCGGTCGAGAAATTTGTCCATTTCCCTTAAATTTTCAAATTTTGTGGCATAAATGTCTTTGAAGTAGGTCCTTACGATTCTTTGTATTTCTTCGGTGTCTGTTGTTATGTCTCCCTTTTCATTTCTGATTTTGTTAATTTGGATAGCTTTTCTTTGTCTTTTAGTTAGATTGGCTAACGGTTTGTCTATCTTGTTAATTTTCTCAAAGAACCAGCTCTTGGTTTTGTTGATTCTTTGGATTGTTGTCTTTGTTTCTAATTTATTGATTTCAGCCCTGAGTTTGATTATTTCCAGGCGTCTACTCCTCTTGGGTGTTTCTGCTTCTTTTTTTTCTAGGGCTTCCAGATGTGTTGTTAGGTTGTTTATGTGGGATGACTCCATTTTCTTTTTAAAGGCACTTAGTGCTATGAATTTTCCTCTTAGCACTGCTTTCAATGTGTCCCACAAATTTGGGTATGTTGTTCCATCATTTTCATTGAATTTCAGGAAGTCTTTTATTTCTTCCCTTATTTCTTCCGTGACCCATGTGTCATTAAGTAGAAAGTTGTTTAGTTTCCACGTGTTGGTATGCTTTTTGTTATTTCTATTGTTGTTGAAGTCCAGCCTTAGACCATGGTGATCTGATAAGATACAAGGTATTATTTCAATCTTCTTGTATCTGTTGAGGTTTGCTTCGTGACCAACTATGTGATCAATTTTAGAGAACGTTCCATGGGGTGCTGAGAAAAAGGTATACTCCTTTGCGTTTGGGTGGAAAGTTCTGTAGATATCTGTTAGATCCATTTGATTCATGACATTGGTTAATGAAGTTATTTCCCGGCTTAGTTTTGAAATCAAAGTCCTATCCTTGAGTGAAAGTGGGGTGTTGAAGTCTCCCACTATTAATGTGTGGGTATCGATGAATGGGGCAAGCTTTGTTAATAACTCTTTTACAAATGTCGGAGCCCTTGTATTCGGAGCATAGATGTTCAAAATCGTGATGTTTTCCTGGTTGACTTTACCTTTGACAAGTATGAAGTGACCATCCTTGTCTCTTTTGACTAATTTTGGTTGAAAGTCTATTTTATTAGATATTAGAATAGCTACCCCAGCTTGTTTCTTGTGACCATTTGCTTGGAATATTTTTCCCCAACCTTTCACTCTGAGGCAATGTCTGTCCTTGTGGTTGAGATGTGTTTCTTGAATGCAGAAGAATGTTGGGTCGTGTTTATGCATCCACTCTGTTAGTCTGTGTCTTTTTATTGGAGAGTTGAGACCATTAATGTTGAGAGATATTAATGACCAGTGATTGGTAAGTCCCTTCATTTTTGGTATTTATAACAATCGAGTTTTTGTGAAGTTGTGATTTTGTAATGGTGTAGTTATTTATTTCTTATGTATTTTTGGTTGTAGTTTGACCGGTTGGGGTGGAGTTTTCCTTCTAGTAACTTCTGTAAAGCCGGATTTGTTGCTAGGTATTGTGTGAATTTGTTTTTGTCATGGAATATCTTGTCTTCACCTCCAATGGTTATTGATAATTTTGCTGGATATAGTAGTCTTGCCTGGTATCTGTGTTCTCTTAGCGTTTGCAGAACCTCTGTCCAGGCCCTTCTGGCTTTCATGGTCTCTGCTGAGAAGTCAGGAGTGATTCTGATAGGTTTGCCTTCATATGTTACTCGTCCTTTTTCTCTTGCCGCTTTTAATATTTTTTCCTTGTTCTGTATATTTTGTGTTGTTATTATTATGTGGCGGGAAGATTTTCTTTTTGGGTCTATTCTATTTGGTGTTCTGTAGGCCTCTTGTATGTTCGTATGCATCTCCTTCTTCAAATTGGGGAAATTTTCTTCTATTATTCGGTTAAAGATATTTTCTGGGCTGTGGAGTCGGTTACCTTCTCTTTCCTCTATCCCTATTATTCTCAAGTTTCGTCTTTTCATGTTGTCTTTTATTTCATGAACGCTTTGTGTCAGGAACTTTTCAGATTTAGCATTATCCTGGATGATTGTTTCCAATTGTGCGATTGTATCTTCAAGTCCTGATATTCGTTCTTCCATTTCTTGCAATCTGTTAGATAAGGCCACCTCTGAGATGTTTGCTTTCTTTTCTGATGCTTCTCGATCGCGTTTTTCTTCCGTGCGTTCTTTTATGATTTCTTCCATTTTTATCTTCAGGTCTTGAACTGTTTTAATAATTTCCTTCATCTGGTTATTTGTGTTTTTCTGAAATTCTTCAAATGCCTCTTTATATGACTCTTTTAAGTCATCAGCCCTCTTGTTTGCTTCCTCCTGCATTTGTTTACAAAATTTATTTGATTCTTCCAATATCATCTTACTTACTAAGGATTTGAGGTGGTTTTCATGTATATCCATTGATGTTGGGTTCTCCAGGTTGTTTTCATTAGGATTGCTGGGATCTGGAGATGCCATCCTGTTTTGGTTTTTGTTAGCATTCTTTCGTTGTCCCCTTGTCATTTTGGTGAATCTAATGTTGGGAGGTGGTTTGTAGTGACCTTCCCTGTTTGGGAGTGGATAGTTGATGTCTGCTTATAGGTAGGGTGCCCTTACCTGTGGGGAACAGGGAGTACTTCCCTGGACCAGGCTGGTGATTCAGATTCTACTCCTGTAGATTTTTCTCAACACCTTAGGCTCCAGGCTGAGTCCCGCGAAGTAGGTTTCTGTTTGGGCCTTTTCCCCTTACTGCTGTATCTCAAGTCAGCAGTATTGGGATCTAGAGTAAGGTCAGCACACAAGCTCTCTGGTTGTGTAGGTTGATCCCAGCTGTCTGTCTTTCCTGTTGCTTTGTAGCCAAGACCCCAGGTGGAACAGATCTTCTGGGTTGTAGCTGTCTTAGGAGCGTTCAGCCTTTCCCATGAATTTGGGAGTTCTTGCTGGGTCTGCAGGAGCTGACACAGCTAGGATCTGCCTGTTGGAGATTACAGGATCTGTGCCTGTAACCATACGGTTTCAGGCCACTGGCAGTATCTGAGGAGGTAGCAGTTTCCACGTCCCTGTATGCCAGGCCACTCCCAGCTTGCTATAAATTAGCGGTTATACCCTGCACATATGAGCCTCAGCTCCCTGTATTGTGGGATACAGCTAGGGAGAGCCCAGTCAGAGCCAGCAGTTCGTCCCCGTGGCTGGGGACAAAAGCAGCTTAGACCGCTCCCAGACGCTTTAAGGCAGCAGTTATTCCCTGTCAGCAAGGCCCACAGCTCCGGATAAAGTGGGTGGTCCTAACGAGGGCGCGCAAGAATGACCCCTGCTAGGTCTATTGTTCAGGTAGAGCCCAGTCAGAGCCAGCAGCTCGTCCCCTCGGCTGGCGACAAATCTCCTGTATTTTCCCTTTCTGCTAGAGAAAGGCAGAGTGCGTCGCCTTAGGGCAGCAGTTATTCCCTGCCAGTAAGACCCACAGCTCCCGATAACCTGGGTGGATCTGTCGCGGGCCCACAAAGATGGGCCCAGTTAGTTCAGTTGTTTGGGGATTGCCGGCAGTCAGGCCACGCAGCTGGCGCCAAAGGCAGTTCAGACCGCTGGCGTGAATCTGCTGCCGGAGTACTGCCAGTTCCCTTTAGGGCAGTAGTTAGTCCCTGCAAGCGTGACCCTCGGCTCCCTATAACGTGGGCGGACCCACTGGGCTGTGGGAGCAGACCACGCCGGTTGCTAACTGCCCCAGTTTGCAGGGTCAAACCTTTGTGTCTGGCTTCAGCTTGAGCGCAGGACGCAGACGCGGTCCCCAGATCTAGTTGGTTTTGGTGAGACTCGCCACCTGTGTTTCCACCCGGGTTAGGCAGGTGCCGTCCGCAGTTCGGCGCGGTGTGGATGTACAGGATCAATGGTAGTTTCACCCTATTCGCTGAGACTCCTCAGGCTTGGGGCTCCGGAAAATCTCCTCCCCAAATGGCGAATTTGGGTTTTTTGTGCTGGCTACAGCTTGATTGTGGATTCCTTTTCAGAGTTTGGGGAGTGCGTTTAGCCCTCGGGGCTGTCGCTTGTCCCGGGGTTGGACCCCCTGGTGGTCTGCGGAGTTTGGGGCCCCACTCACCTACAGTTCTCAAAATCCAGCAGTCTGTGGTTCCATTCAAGTCCCTGGTCTCCTCAGAGAAGATCAGCTATGGTGCCTACTGGTCGGCGCCATCTTGGAATCCCAAAGGTGGTTTCTTAAATGAGATTTCTTCTTCACAGATGTGCCTCCAAGACTGCGCATCTTCAAGAAACTAAAATAGAATTCTCTTTTAGACTTCCAATGTTCTACATATAAACCATACAGACTGTGCACCCGCTTTTAAACATGTGTGCCTTTGAACTTTCTTCTTCCAGCAAATGTCTCATTTTATTTGTGTTGAGAAATTTTATAAGAGAATATAAATAGTAGAGGCAAGATAGTCAAAATGAACTGTGGTATACGTAAAGAAGGATGGTTGAAAATACTTCAGGACTAGCATGATGGGGCTTATAGCTTCCTCTGATACCATGTACCTACCTATTTAGTATGTGCATGATCTATGTGTGTTAAAGTTGTCTAGTGTCTCAGTCAAGATTTTTTTCATCTACCTGACTTTTGCTACCTCGACTGTGTGGGGCTATTGATGACACATTAGATTCCAAATTAGAGTAAACTATGACTTTGAGAAATGTATTAATTTCTCTGTGTCATGAGTATTTGAGTATAAACAACTAAATCTTTTATTTTTAGACTCTGGTAACATGTAACTGTTTAAAATGGCTCCTGTAGACAATATCAGTATAAATTGAGTCATTGAAAGTGTATTTTATGCACAGTAAGTTTTACTTTGTACTGTGGCTTTAGTTCATAGAGGGAATCTCTACCCATTAAAAAGAAAACAGGCGGACTTTATTCAGAGATTTGTTTTTACCATCTGAGCGGAGGCTGTCCCTGACATGGACTCAGTGGCCTGCATTTTCATCTCTTCCCCATGTCAGCGTTGCCTTGCCAGGCCACAGGGTAAGAGGACGCAAGCTCAGTCCTGATTCAACTTGAATTTCTGGGGTGGGTTGGGTTACCGCCTCTTTACTGAGGAGAAGGAGAAGATGGGGAAGAGAGGAAGAGAAAGAAGGAGGGAGGGTGAGGCTGGGAGGACAAGAGAGAGGATACTATGATAGGGATGTAAAGTGAATTAATCTATTAATTCATTAATTAAAACCAATATAAATACAAAGGGCTCTTATTGATTTCCAATTATTGTCTTCAATATAACCTTTTTACAGTTTGGAGATATTTTATCATTTCAGGTCCCTTTCAGACATTATAAGAGACATTTCACTATAAATCTTTAATGTTGTATCCATTAGCCACCATCAACTAGACTGGAGCAAGGAAGCAGAATACTGCTATGCTCCTAAGCTTCTGGAATGTGTGTATGGATGCTTATGTGTGGTGGTGGTGGTGGTGGTGGTGGTGTGTGCGTTTGTGTATGTGTGTGTGTGTATGTGTGTGTATTTGTGTGTGTGATATGGTGTGGGTGTGTAGTTTGGTATAGGGGGGTGTTTTTGTGGGGTATGTGTGTGTGTGTTTATGTGTGGTGAGTGTATGTGTGTGTGTGTGGTGTATGTGTGTGTGTGTGTGCTGTGGTGTGTATGTGTGAGTATGTGTATGTGGGAGCAAGCGTTTATGTGTGATGTGGTGTGTGTGTGTGTGTGTGTGTGTGTGTGATGTGTGTATGTGTGTGTAGTGTGGTGTGGTGTGTGTGTGTGTGTGTGTGTCTGCCAAGGGGTGTTGATTTCTATTCCTCTATAATAGGGAATGGAAAAGAACAATTAGAAGAGACATATATCCTTAAATGCCACCTGTGGGTGGTGGAGAGGAAGCCTTTTTCTTGTTCTAACTCAAAATAGACCCACCTACAACCAGAGATATCCACAGTGTCCACATGGGAGATGAGGGTGGTTTGTGAGGATTCCTACTAAGAGGGTCAACAGTCTATCCCTTTAGCCTCACCAGCATATGGTGTTGTAGTCTGAATCTGAAAAGCCCCTGACAGACTCGTGTCTTGAATGCTTGCTCCCCAGCTGGCAGAACTATTCTGAGAGACCGTGGAACCTGTAGGAGGTAGGGTCCAGCTGGCGAAAGTAGGTCACCTACAGATGAGGCCTAGGCCTAGTCTACCACCACGTGAGGAACTTTTGCCACGTGCTGCCAAACCATGACCTCTGTCATGCTGTCCCCCCTGTGATGAACCAAGATCTCTCAAAACTATAGGCCAAAATAAAATGTCATTCCCAGGGTTGGAAAGATGCCTCAGCAGTTAAGAGCGCTTGGTGTACTTGCAAAGGACTGGAGTTCAGCTCCCAGCCCCTGAAGTAGAAGTCACTCATACATATCCTTCTCTAAATGGAGTGTAACCCTGTCTGGTCTATTTTTGCCTTTACAGTTTGTGTTCAACTCCCCATTAACCTCTTTGTTCTTTCAACAGAACTGCACAACCTGCTAGTCTCCTCTTCTGACTACTCAGAGAGCCCAGTGTCGCAGTTAGGTTTCTATTGCTGGGATAAAACACCATCACCAGAATACAACTTAGAGGGAAAGGGTTTCTATTACCTTACACTTCCACATCACAGTTCATCACCCAGAGATGTGAAAGCAGGAAGGCAGGGCAAGAACCTAGAGGTGAGAAATGAGTTAAGAGGCCAGGGATGTATGCTGCCTACTTGTATAGTTCCTTGAGGCTTAGCAAGCCTGGGCCCTCCTACATCAATCACTGATGAAGAAAAAGTCTTAGAGACTAGAGATATTCTTAATTAAGGTTTCCTCTTCCGAAACGACTCTAGCTTGTGTCAGCTTGACAGGAAACTAGCCAGCAGCCACAGGAAACCAGAGGAGGGTGCTTCCTTATTGTCATTCCCGCAACACTATACTTCAGCCCTTTGTGAGTTTGCTGCTGACGAGTGCTCTAGCTGCCCAGAGCTTGAAGACCTCAACAGAGGTCTCTTTACTCACACTCACGTTATCATACACCCTCACCACACTTGATCACACTTGTACACTGGAATATGCCTCAGATTCCACAGTTCAGAAACCTCATAGGTTCATAGAGAAGGATTTGGAACTACCACCAGGCACCTGACACCCAGATCTCTTACTTTCATTCCTGTGGATGCACACTCAATGGGTTCTTTTCATACTGTTACTAGTCTTTTGCCAGTCAGGTATTCTTCTGGTACTTTGTGCTTCTTTGCCTAACTAAAGGACAAGCCTAAGGTGACAGGGAAAGCCCAATTGGTGTTTTAATCAACAATTCGCAGTTTCAAATGCCAATTACAATTGAAATTGACTACCAGATTATTTACGAATATCATTATGTTTTGATCTTCATTCTTTTTAAAGCATTTTTAATATGCAAGATAACCTTCTTTGATTTGGGTACCAGTCTCTCTGCCAACTCAGACGCTTTTGTAAGTGGCCATGCTTTAGCTTCAGACCTGATAAAAACTGACACTTTTCCTTGACAGCTGCCTAGGGCTTTCAAAGCCAGTGTGTATTTCTCCACACTCAGTTGACCTCCATAAAGAATTTTCCTCTACTTTGGTTTATGCTTAAATTCTGACTACACTTCAATAATCGAAGTTCTTACAGTGGAAGCCTTATCATAAATCAACATACTTAATTGTGTAAAAAAAATGCTGACAGATTAAGTATATCAAGTGTATCATGTTCTTCAATAAGTACTTAAAGATTTGACACCAGCCTGTGAAATCCATATTGACAAGCGATCTGGAGCCTGGAGCAACCCGTTTCTGCCTTTACATTTCAAGCAGAGAGATAGTAAAGCATCTGTAGCATTTAATTGTGTTTCTTTTCCATGGGACTGCCATTGTAGAGCTTTCGGTTTGGCTAATCACCATCTCTTAAGGCACATGTAATTTTTTTTTGTCTCAAATTTGAATTGAATTCTAATAAGAACCCAGGCAGTATCTTTGGGAAATTTTAACACAGTTGATGAATGTAAACAGAAAAAACAACCCCTCAAGATAAATAATGTATCACGCCCATGTCCTCTACAGACTGGTTTTAAGGAAGCATATCATTTTTTTCTTTAGTGTATGTGTGTGTATGTGTTTGTGTAAATGTGTACATGTGTGTGCACATGCATATGGAGGCAAGAGATATTGTGTGTCTTATTTCATCATTGTTCACCTTAGATTTTGAGACATGGTATCTCCATGAACCCGCATCTTACCGAGTTGGCTCACCAGCAAGCTCCAGGAAGCCTTGTCTCTGCCTCCCTAACTCTGAGATTCCAGGCGTATCTGCACCTGGATTTCATGTGGATGTTGGGGACCTCAGCTCATGACATCACGCTTACACAGCAACCATGTTGTATGCTGAGCTGTCTTCCTAGATCTCTTCTTTTTCTTTTTCTGTTTTGTTACTTTCTCCCCGAGAAACAGAACCAAAAGGGTGTGGACATGCTACATGCATCACTATCTAAACAGTAAACATGTCTGTTAGGATTGCTATATAAGAGATGAGCATGTATCATACAGAACTTTTCCATGTGATTGCAGAGCTGAGAAGACTCTCATATGTCTTCTACAAACTGTAAATTCAAGAAAGCTAATCTGAGTTTAGTCCTACCTTGACAATTAGATAGAGAGCAAATTCTCTTCCACCTTTTAAGCTTGTCCTATTTAGGCCTCAACCAACTTGAATGAGCCCCAAATATGCTGAAAGCAACATCATCAGTCTGATGGTTTAATCTCATTCTAAAACACTCAGGTAAAAGTGTAGCAAATATCTGGGCACTCTGTGGTCCAGTTACATTGACATAAAAAAGTATTCAACACATGATACTAAGGAAGTATTTTACATGTCCTCAAAGAAACATAAAATATGCTGTTGAGAATAAGAATAATAAATCTGCCATCCAGAAAATATTCTATGAATGTAATATCTGACATTCAGATATTTAAATATGTTTATTGCATTGACTAAATGTCTCCATTAATATTCATATTTTTGGTTTGGCATGGACAGAGCACTAGAGAGGAACAAACATGTCGATGTTTTATAAGCTAATAGGCATGTGAGCAGTCATGAATGAGAGATATTCAGAAACAGTCGAAGAGGCAATGTAGATAAAGGGTATTTTGATATGGAGTCAGCAAACAGCTGGCCCTCAGAATTCCTGGGTGCTGGATAAAAACATGAGTCTAACTGTTACAATTCAGCCTACCAAAGAGTTAGAATGCATAACGCCTGTATTTCCCATCCTCCTCAAGCATCCCAAAACTTAA
The DNA here is from genome assembly GCF_964271855.1 of Acomys minous. Lineage (NCBI taxonomy): Eukaryota > Metazoa > Chordata > Mammalia > Rodentia > Muridae > Acomys > Acomys minous. Next base: position 65,552,510 of record NC_140495.1, on the reverse strand, counting down.
AAATATCTACTAATAATGACTCCTCTATAATAATTTTAAAGAAGTATAGAATTCCTGGCAGTTGTTGGCTGCTGAGCTCCTTTCCTCTGGGGACATGGCTGTGGATGGCTATGCACTCATGAGTAATTGCACTCAGAGAGTTAGTTATTAATAGCAGTTTTTTAAAGGACATGGAGTTGGCAGCAGGAAGGCATGAGGAGAACTGAAGGAGTGGGAGAGAGGAAGAAGCGGGTGGATGTGATCAATGCTCATTGTATAAATGTAAAAAGACTTTCAAATAATAAAAAAAAAAAACTATTATTATCTCAGGGGAAATTGCAAACGAGGGGGCAAAAAAGATTGTTAAGAGCCAGAGGAACGGGACTTTCAAAAATATGGCTGCCTGAACAAGACCAGCGTGATGATAAATACCAGTTGACATGTCAGTGTGGACAGATGAAACTTCACATTAGCTAACCTGTAGATAAGGAGCTGCAGGTGGTCAATGGCTGCTGAGGACATGAGAATCAGTTTCCACTGAGGACGAGCTCCCACATTGGCTGTCCAGTGCCACAGGGATTGCTTCAGTAGGCCGTGTACAAATGCATGTGAGAGAGAGAGAGAGAGAGAGAGAGAGAGAGAGAGAGAGAGAGAGAGAGAAAGAGAGAGAGATGATAATAATTAGAGAGGATTGTAAATTTAGGAAAGAGGGAGAACATGGGAGAAGTTAGAGAGGAGGGGAGAAGAACAGGAGTAATGAGATGTAGTGTTCCTTTATGAAGTCCTCAAAGTATAAGATTAAAAATAGTTTAAGGAAGAATGGCTAGTGGACTGAAAAAAAGAGCCCAAAGGCCAAATTATATGAAAATTTAAATATAAAAAAGGTCAGTGGTAAGGAAAGTACTTAGGCTCTTTTGCTTCTATACGTTAGGCCCACTACTTTCAGGAACTTGCCTTTTCCAAGACTTTTTCTTTTTTATCTGTAACAATTTGGTCCAGATTTACACTTTCTTCCCCACAGAGTGCCAGTGAATTCATTTGATCAAGTAGCAGCTCACCACGCAAGTGCAAAGCCTTCTCTCTCAGTTCACTATGTGCCATTCTTTGATCTCTCAGTAGAGTGGGAAGTGGTGCAACATAAAAGGACAGAGCATTGCTTCACTTTGGAGAAAGGAAAATGGGATTTCTGGTCACCCCTATTGGATTAAGCTGAGTGGTGTGGAGTACTTGTTTCCGTTCAAGGAATGACTAAGCTGATTTCTTGGTAGAGAAAAGACAAGAAACAGTACCCCAGTAGGAAGTACTATAAAAGAAATTCAGGGCACATATGCCACCAGGGTCTTCCATTAATGAAACATCTACTCAAGTGAAGTGGGAGGAAGGAAACCCACAGTCCCAGGGAAGAGCTGAGTTAATTATTGCATATTGGTTAAAAAGTATTTTTTTCCAAGTTGTGCTTGCTGAGTCTGAAATTTAGCTCGCTGCTGGAGGTGGCGGGGGGGGGAGCTTTTGTTTGGTTTGGTTTGGTTTGGTTCGGGTTTTTTTTTTTTTTAATTTCACAGGACAGAATTTCTCAAACTTATGCCAATGGATGATAAAATATGAGACTTTAAATACAGCCAGTGGCTGTGTCCTAAAATTTTTGATACATCCCTAACCACAGAAATATTTAACTTTGTTGGAGACACTTCCCGTACATATCATGAATCGATATAAATATCTCAATGTGGTATTTAATCAGGGAATTATGTATAATAAATATGGTAGGAGCTAAGAAATGAAGGGAAGAAGGAAGTCTAAAGGAACTCAAAGTGGGTGCCCAGAGGTGAGAGACTCTTGTCACTGCAAGCAGGAGTCACATTCTCATGTGTGACTTTGGACACAGCTGCTTTTGGATTTGCTACCATGATTAGAGGCCATACCACTGCTAAGGTCCACACAGCTATCAAGTCCATAGCCACTAATGTATTGCAAAACTTCCCTCAAGTTGTCAAGGTAGAAGGAAGTCACTTCTTCTCCTTTTACAGCTCTCCATTGTTAAATTGTTTCATTCCTTCTCCTGTGGAGCATAGCCTGGGGTCAGGTGCATGAGAGCATGGAAAATAGAGTTTCAAGACTGTCAATACCTGACAGTGCACAGCCAGGTACAAAGGAATTGGGGCTGAGAAGAAAGATAAATGACAAGCATTCAATTTATTCATATGATATAGAAATCAGCCTTCTGGAACTATTATAAACTAGGTAGGCAAAGACAAGATAAAAATTAACAAGAAAGTCTTTATTCTTGCTGAATCTAATGGTAGCTAATACGGGAATGTTGGGAGAGCAATTTTACCTTGAGAATTACTAGTAAATTTGGGGTTTTTGCTCTGTTGGAAAATGCTCCAACTTATTTCTTTATTTACTTTACTTTGCATCCTGATTGTAACCCATCTCTCTTCTCCTCCCAGCTCCACCCTCCTTCCCTCTTCCCCCTAATCCCCTCCCCTACTCCTCACAAAAGGGAAGCCCTAACAACAACAACCCCCCCCTGCCCCAGCACATCGAGTCTCATCAGTACTTGATCTTGATTATCTTACTCCCCCATGGCCTGGTGAGACAGCCCCACCAGGGGACAATAAAGCAAGCAACAGAGTCCATGTCAGAGACAGCCCTCACTCCCCTCCCCTTACTAGGGTACCCACATGAATACTTAGCTGCCCATCAGCTACATCTGAGCAGAGGCCCTAGGTCTAGTCCATTCATGGTCCTTGGTTGGTGCTTCAGCCTCCAAGAGCGCCCACTGGGCCCTGGTTAGTTGGCTCATTTGGTCTTCTTATGGTGCTCCTGTCTTCTCCCCTCTGTACTCTCTCCCACTCTTCCTCAAGTCTCTCTGCACTCCTCACTGTTTGACTGTGAGTCTCAGCATCTGTTTCCATCTACTGCTGGGTGGAGCCTTTCAGATGACAGCTATGCTAGGCTCCCATCTTCAAGCATAGCAGAGTATAGTTAGCAGTGTCAGGGATTGGCTCTCTCCCATGATCAGGTCTTGGGTTGAGCCAGGCATTGGTTGGAGATTCCCTCTATCTTTGTTTTGTTTTTATCCCTGCATATCTTGTAGGCAGGGTAAATTTTGGGTTGGAGGTTTTGTGGATGGGTTGTGTTCCCCTCCCTCCACTAGAAGTCCTATCTAGTTAAAGGATGGCCTCTTCAGTCTCCATGACCCCTGCCACTAGGAGTCTCAGGTAGAGTCACCCATTTACACAACAGAATCCTACTCAGCTATTAAAAATAAGGACATCTTGAAATTTGCAGGCAAATGGGTAGAACTAGAAAAGATCATTCTGAGTGAGGTGAACAAAACCCAAAAAGAGATGCATGGTATGTACTCACTTATAAGAGGATTTTAGCCTATAGTACAGGATAACCCTACTACAATTCACAGACCCAAAGAAGATAAATAACAAGGAGGACCCAAGGGAGGATGCTTGAATCTCACTCAGAAGGGGAAACAAAGTAGACACCTAAAACATTTAAAGAAAGGGAACAGGGTAGGAGAGGGAACGAGGAGAGAAATGAGGGTGGAGATCAGACCTGGGAGGAGTGGAAGCAGGAGGGCAGAGGGATTGCAGAGGGAAGGAAAACCCTGGACAGAGGCATCTCTGAGACAAGGTGGAGAACTATGGCAGGGTAGGCTCCTGGGACCATATGGGTGATGCTAGCTGAGACTTCTAGTAGCAAGGGTCATAGAGACTGAAGAGGCCACCACCCTCTCTCTTTTAAGAATTATGTTTGAGCCCATATCATGCTCTGGAAGCCAACCCAGTTAGGGCAAGCACTTTTCACCACAGTGGATATCATTCTTAGATGTACGATACAGTTCAACTTCCTATATTTTGTGATGATTAAATGTTGTAGATCTATAGACATTTAGTCAACATGGGTTCACATGTAAACTTTGTCTTTTCCATAATGACTATTGTGAATATGTTGGCTCAGTTTATTAACAATTAAACTTTATTATACAACCCAACTAGCATATACAAGAAGGAAAAAAAGGTTAAAGGGACAGAAGATTAAAACCTCCTGGAATCTGTTCGGCAGGACGGGTCCTTAGGTGTCTCAGTCCCACGAGCTGGTCCGGTCCTTTCCTCTCTCTCCACGCCTTCTCCTTCTCTCCTCCTACCTCTTGTTTTTCTCTCCCCCACCTTCCCAGTCATATGCAAAGGGCGGTCCCTTCTCCCTTCGAGGGTCAATTAGGAAAACAATAGCCACGGTGGAGTTCCTAGGTAGGCTTCCTGAATTCCAAGCCCAGGAAGGCTCCAAACAGTCTCTCACAAGGTATTCATGGTGTGCCCCAAGGGTAAAGCCCGCCAAGACTGCTTCCACCTGAGACAAAGCTTAATCTTTCCTACACCTCACCCTTCTCTCTAAAAAATTAAGAACTATATACACATATATACATATATACATATATACATACTCATCAGGAATTAAGAACATAACAAAGTCCTTTTATACTTGTTAACCTAAGGGAAAGTATACCACTATCCTACCAAAGAGAGTCCTTTTCTTTTATGAGAAATTGTAATTATTAATCTACTAAAGCTTCTAGTAACACTGTGGCTATCTAGTCTTCAATCCCATCAGAGACCCAAGAAGGAAAATCTATCTAATAAAGGAAGTGTTGGCAGGCAACTTCCAAGTTGCAGAGTACAGAGAGAGCAGACTGTCTGGATAGTCACCGAATTCTCTCCTTCATTGGGGCAATCAGTCTTCAGCCTTTCGGCCCAAAACATCCAAGGAACTGCTTTTGTTGGCAGGCAACTTCCAAGTTGCAGAGTACAGAGAGAGCAGACTGCCTGGATAGTCACCGAATTCTCTCCTTTATTAGGGCAATCAGTCTTCAGCCTTTCGGCCCAAAACATCCAACGAACTGCTTTTCGAAGCAGGAAATCTGACGGTTTGGTCCATCTATTCTCTTTAAAGCTGAACAGTCATCTTTCCAGCATCATTGTTGATCGTTGCAGACAGTTAGCCTGTCATCAGCCGTAGAGATAAGAGTAGTAGCAGAGCAGTTTTTTCGTCTAGTGACCATTCTGTCACCAGCGTCTCTTGAAGCCCCCATCTTCAATGATGTAAATGGAGAGGCGGCCAGGAGCGGATGTCTCTCTCTGTCAGGAAAGCCCTCATCATTAAATGTCATATTTTGTGGATCTCTGAAGAGTTTGAAGAGCAAATCTATTTATTTTTACAGTTATCAATCTATTCCTTTGAAGACATAGACAAGCTATTAAACAAACCTGCTCTATAACAAAGTGAGTATCTAATAGGATTTTTACGTAACTAAATACCAACTTTTATCCCCGATGATTCCAAACAGTTTTTTATAAGACATTAGTGGTACAAATAATACATCAAATAAACATTGAACAAAAAGAACGTAAATTTTTGACATACAATATACAATATTTTGTCAACATATAACATACAATACATAAGGCAAAAATGAATGGAATATACAATTTAAGTTCATATCAATGTGAAGCAAAAGTTGAAGTCTTAAATTTCCATCAATCAAAAGTCTTAAATTTCCATCAATCTACAATACCAATGTAGAATTTTTTAAGTTAGTAGATTCAATAATCTACCTTTTATTCTACAATCCTGTGTCCTCCCTTCCTTCCCCCCTTTTTCTTAATATTAAAAGGGATAGAAAGTAAGAGAGAAAGAAAGATAGAAGAAAGAAATCCCCAAATGAACTTTTATTAATTGTAAATAACCCCGTTAGGCAAAGATGAGCATTGGTAACCCACCAAAAACATACATCCCACCTACTGGGAATGGGGGCATCGTGTTCTCAAAATTACTTGATGCTGTTTAAGAGAAAAATATTTTTCGGGTACCCAAGAAAAATAATATATTGGCCAAGCGCTGGAAAAGCTAGCTGTTTTTTGTCCAGTCCTTTTGGGATCGACCTTTTCGGCTAGCCGATTTATTGTTAATATGCATGCAATTTCTGGAAGAAGTAGTAGTGCCAGAGGCAGAAGTTCGATCTTCATAATTGTCCTGTTTTTTGCTCTGAAAGTAAGCAGACTTTATAAATCATTAGTACAGGTATGTTAGTACATATATAATTTTCAAGGGAACATCATTTGAGGCATCTTGCTCGAGGTGCCAGAGGCATGCTTTTGGGGTTAAATCACCCATGCTGCCTGCTGTCTTCAGCATTGTCCTGCTTTTTGTAAATACAGGGCTCTACCTGCATATACACCAATAGGACAGAAGAGGGCATTAGTTCTCCAAGCTGTAAGGAACAATGTCAAGCTGTTAAGAACCAGGTAGCTCTTAAGATTCACTTGTTATATGGTCAGATCTAATCTTTATAAGTTTAGTTGGTAGCCATATATTTTCACTCCCTGTGGAAACATACGCATACCCACGACCCCATCTCAAAACTACTGCAGGTTTTCATTTCATACTTTCCAAGTCCTTGAAGAATATTGGTTGCCCCAATTCCTCAGTTTTTTCTATTATCCAATGTCTCTCCGCAGCTGACGTCCCTTCATCATTCACATTAAGAAAATTTAAAGTCAACAAAGCATTATTTAATCGATCCCTGGGTGTCTTTACCCTTCCCTTTTGTTTAATAAGCATTTCTTTTAAGGTACGATTAGCTCTTTCCACAACTGTTTGTCCTGTGGGATTGTGAGGTATACCAGTAACATGCTTTATATTATAATACATAAAGAAGTTTTTCATCTTAAGGGACACATATGCAGGAGCATTATCAGTCTTAATTTGTGCAGGTATTCCCATAAATGCCATTATTTCTAGTAAGTGAGTAATCACACAGTCAGCCCTTTTAGAACTTAAGGCAGTTGCCCATTGAAAACCTGAATAGGTATCAATGGTATGATGCACATATCTCATTTTTTCAAATTCTGCAAAATGAAACACATCCATCTGCCAAATTTCATTACTTTTGTTACCTCTAGGATTAATTCCAGCAGGTAATGGTAGTTGACTATATAAGGAACATGTAGGACATTTATTAATTATTTCTCTAGCTTGTTGTCAAGTGATAGAAAATCTTTTCTTCAACCCCTTACCATTGACATGATGTTTTTTGTGAAATTTGGAGGCTTCGAATACATTACCTATCAATAATTTGTCGATCTCTTCATTTCCTTGTGTCAATGGACCTGGTAAACCTGTATGGGATCGAATATGAGTAATATACAAGGGATAATTTTTGTTTCTGATGACCTGTTGCAGCTCTATAAATAAAGTAGTCAATTCTGTGTTATCAGGAGTAAATTCAGCAGTTTCTATATGCAAAACAACCTTTTCAGCATATTGAGAGTCAGTAATTATATTAAGAGGTTTAGGAAAATCTAACAAAACCATAAGGATAGCATATAATTCTGATTTTTGAACTGATGTAAATGGGCTTTTAATCACCTTGGTCATTTTTTCAGACTTATAACCAGCCATACCTGATTTATTTGCATCAGTGAAAAAGGTGGGTGCCCCTGAGATTGGTGACCTCTTTACAATACTTGGAAGGATCCAATTAGTTCTTTTTATAAACTGTATACGTTTGCTTTTTGGGTATCTATTGTTAATGTCTCCCAAATAATTACTACAAGCTTTTTGCCAATCTTCATTAATTACCCATAGTGACATAATCTCAGAATCAGTAAGAGGCACTACAATTTCCGCCGGGTCCATCCCTGACAGTTGACGCAACCTTATTCTTCCCTTTGTAATCAATTCAGAAATTTTCTCTATATATGTTTTTAATTTTTTGTTTTGTTTATTTGGCAGGAATATCCATTCTATAATCCGGTCTTCCCTTTGCATGAGAAGCCCAGTAGGAGAATGTTTTGAAGGCAAAATAACCAAAATGCAACCAAGTTCAGGATCAATTCTATCCACATATGCCTTTTGAAGTTTTTGTTCCACCAGAATTAACTCCCTTTCTGTTTGAGCAGTTAAACACCTAGGACTGTTTAAATCCGAATCCCCTTGTAAAATCTGAAACAAGTTACTTAACTCATAGGTAGCTAACCCGATTGTAGGCCTTAACCAGGTAATATCGCCCAATAATCTCTGAAAGTCATTAAGAGTTTGTAATTGATCTCTACGGATTTGTACCTTTTGTGGTCGAATTTTTTGTTCAGTTATTTTATAGCCTAAATAGGTAATTGAATCTCCTCTTTGTATTTTTTCCACCGCAATCTGTAATCCCCAGCATGGCAGAATTCTTTGTGCTTCCTGAAACATTTTTTCTACAATACTAGGATCAGAATCAGCTAGCAGAATATCATCCATGTAATGGTATATGATAGATTGAGGAAACAGCTTACGAAGTATTTCTAAAGGTTGTTGTACAAAATACTGGCATAAAGTTGGGCTATTTAACATTCCCTGTGGAAGTACCTTCCAATGATATCTCTTCATTGGAGAATTACTGTTCAGAGTAGGTACTGAGAAAGCAAACCTTTCCCTGTCCTTCTCGTGTAGAGGTATGGTAAAAAAAACAATCTTTTAAATCAATTGTAATTATATGCCAAGACCGAGGTAATAAGGAAGGCAAAGGAATTCCAGGTTGAAGCGAACCCATGGGTTGAATCACCTTGTTTATGGCCCTCAAATCTGTTATCATTCTCCAACCACCTGATTTCTTTCTTACCACAAACACAGGGGAATTCCAGGGGCTGGAAGATTCTTCGATGTGTTGAGCCTCCAGCTGCTCTTGCACTAAACCGTGAAGCGCCTGTAACTTTTCTTTTGTTAAGGGCCACTGCTCCTGCCATACAGGTCTGTTTGAAATCCATTTTAGGGGCAAGGCGGTTGGTATCTCAGCAGTGGCCCCTCTTATAAATTTTGACACTCTAAATCTGAAGAATTCTGAGGTTGGACAATGGGCATAGCTGGTGGTCGCCTCTGATCACTTACATTAATCTCTTCCCTAGAAGCGCATACCAATTCACCCATTGTTTCAACCTTCTTTATCTCAGTATTTGTAGGAATAGTAATCTGAGTACCCCATTGCTGTAAAAGGTCTCTTCCCCATAGATTTATAGGAATGTCAGCCACATAGGGTTTCAGCCTCCCTATCTGCCCATCTGGTCCCACACACTCAAGCCATTGTACACTTTGTTTTATTTGAGATAACTTGTCAATTTCTACAATTTCTGTATAAACCTTCTTAAGTGGCCAAGTTTGGTTCCAAGACTTCTGGCAAATGATGGAGACGTCAGCTCCACTGTCTACCAAGCCTTCTATTTTAATACCATTCAATTGTATAATTAACTTAGGTCTCTGATCATTAATTACTGTTTGCCAGAACACACGGGTCCCTGTGCTCCCGAACGCACCAGTCCTTTCCACTGGAGCGGCTTTGCCCTTAATGTAAGGAAACAGTAGGAGTTGAGCAATCCTATCCCCGGCATCAATTTTCATCTCCTTTTTTACACATACCAAGATTTTTATTTCCCCTTTAGAATCTCCATCTATAATACCAGGATGCACAATAAAACCTTGAGAAGTCAGCCCGCTTCTTCCCAGAACCAATCCTACTGTGCCTGAAGGCAAAGGTCCAAAAACACCAGTATTTAATTTGTAACATTTAACCTGAGGAGTTAGGGTAAGAGACATATTTGAAGCCAGATCCAAGGCTGCACTGCCTTCAGTAGCATGCATTAGATCGCTAACACTCAGTTCCCGTTTTCCTGCGGGTTTGTCACTTCCTGACTGGCCAAAGGAATTCGGCTGGCATTGTTTACGGGGGCCCGAGCCGATGGCCCCCTCCTGCCGTTTCCCGTCGGCAAGATATTGCTTTGCACATCTCGCTTAGATTGACAATCCCGAGCCCAGTGTTTCCCTTTTCCACAGCGACTACAGTACCCTGGGAGTCTTGGTACCTCATTACCATCATAACCAGAACCCCCCTGTTCTTTTTTATGAGTTACGTTTTCTCCTGGGTTAGTGCGCCTTCTATTTCTACAGTTTCTTTGCACATGACCGATTTGACCGCAATTAAAGCACCGAGTATTATGATATCTGGGCTCTCTGACTAAAGCTTGTCCCACAATATTATTCTGATATTCCTGAGAGTTGATATTAACTGTCTCCTTTACCCAGTCATCTAATGGAGTGCCTCTTTCCTTTAACGGTCTAAGCACCTTCTTACATTCAGCATTTGCATTTTCATAAGCCATGATAAGTTTTAATGCCTTTTTGTTATCAGAATCTGGCATCGCCTTATCCATAGCAGATCCTAATCTCTGCAAAAATTCTGTAAAGGGCTCCAGAGGTCCTTGGAACACCTTAGTAAAAGAAATAGTTGTTTTCCCAGGTTCCTCTACCAGTTCCCAAGCTCTCAAGGCTGCCTTATGACATTGTTCAATCACTCTATCGTCAGCTTGAATTTGTTCTCTCAAGTTAGTATATGGTCCATCACCAAGTAACTGATCTCTATTAATATTTATTCCCTGTGCGATATTTTCTTGTTCTATTTTTATAGCCTCTGTTCGCCACCATGATAACCACTGTAACTGTTGTGCTGCTTCCAATACCGCTGAAACTAAATTTTTCCAATCTTGGGGAACAAGTCTATTTTGATAGGCCCAGCTGTTTAACATTTGTTTAACAAAGTTAGAATGCATACCATATCTGATGACGGATTCCTTAAAATGTTTTAAACCCATCATGTCTACAGGACACCAGGCTATTTCGTCATGACCCTCAGCACCATTTGGCTCGATTACATGTCTTACAGTGACTGGAAAAGCTGAAGGTGCCTGGGTGACTGTGGAAGTATCCTCCACTGGTACATTTACTTCCAAAGACCTTTTGGTCGGTCTGGCTTCCTTTGCCTCTGGTTTCTGACCTTCTCCACCCTTTTTAACCAAAGGTGCCTTCTGCTTTTCCAGCCCTTCCACTTTTCTCTGTATTTTGCCTATTTGTTCAGTCAAGTCAGTAATTCTTTCCAAAAGGATAGAGCTTATTGACTCTTCCTGATTTTTCTGGCTTTCCGGTCTCTCTATTTTCTGTCCTTCATCACTACCAAATGCCAAAAATTCTATCCGTTTTCCCATCCCTTCATTTTCATACCTCAGCCTTTCTATCTGTCCAGTCAAATCTGCAATCTTTTCCAAAAGGATAGAACTTATTGACCCTTCTGGCTTTTCTATGCCATTAGCCTGTCTTCTAATCCTTCTAAGCATGAAATATTGTAATAAAAGGACAATGAGAAAACAAAGAATTCCCTCTAAGTATAATGCAGGAAAGAGTTTTGCAACAGCAGTTGCAATTTTGCCAATACCCTGAAACAACATTTCTATCCCGTGGAATACTGAATCTTCCCTCATATCATTAGGGATTGTGGAACCCATCGGGCCCCACATTGGGCGCCAGATGTTGGCTCAGTTTATTAACAATTAAACTTTATTATACAACCCAACTAGCATATACAAGAAGGAAAAAAAGGTTAAAGGGACAGAAGATTAAAACCTCCTGGAATCTGTTCGGCAGGACGGGTCCTTAGGTGTCTCAGTCCCACGAGCTGGTCCGGTCCTTTCCTCTCTCTCCACGCCTTCTCCTTCTCTCCTCCTACCTCTTGTTTTTCTCTCCCCCACCTTCCCAGTCATATGCAAAGGGCGGTCCCTTCTCCCTTCGAGGGTCAATTAGGAAAACAATAGCCACGGTGGAGTTCCTAGGTAGGCTTCCTGAATTCCAAGCCCAGGAAGGCTTCAAACAGTCTCTCACAAGGTATTCATGGTGTGCCCCAAGGGTAAAGCCCGCCAAGACTGCTTCCACCTGAGACAAAGCTTAATCTTTCCTACATGAATACTTTAGAAAGGAAAAAGAAAAAAAGGGAGGAGCTGGAGAGGTGACTCAGTCGGAGGAGCACTGGCTGCTCTTTTGGAAGTACCCATGTGGCAGTCCATAATTGTCTGTAGTGCCAATTTCAGGGAATCTGACACCTTCTTCTGGCCTCCATGGGTACCTCCCCACACATGGTGGTGCACAGACATGAAGGCAGGGGGGAAAACTATACATTTAAAAGTAAAAGACCAAAGCACAAGAGTAATAATATCATTAATATTAATAGTAATAATAAAAAGATAATCTTATTGATACCTTACTACAATCCAGGGATATTATCAAAGTCATTATTTGTAAAGCCCTATGAGTTAGGTACTGCTGATGAATCCTCACTAGCAGATGGGCAGTAATGAAGATTCTGAGGATGAGGAAGATGTGGACCTAGTACCCAGACAAGATGACAGCAAGCTGAGCTTTTACCAAATCTGAATTGTAGACCTAAAGGTAAACAAATAAAGGTTAACCCTGGTAACTCGGAGCAAGAAGCAGTTTGTCTAAGATGACTTGTACAGAGATTTTTCCCGTTTCCCCATGAGGTAGGCATTTGCTACATATTACTAACATACTTCATCTGAGGCAAACAAAACATTTACACAAATGTCAGGCTGAGATTATGCAGCACACATGGCTTTGTAGAGTCCATTGTTCCTAAGTATCTTATGTAGTCTTTCTGGTCTTTAAACTGCCTGAAATAACAGTGTTGGTTTCTAACTGTGGACTACATTTCATTTCCAGAATTTCTTCGGCCATCATTATTAAAGTAACATTAAGACTGTATATTACTGTGAATGAGTCATTCTAAACATAAATAGTGGTTTTAATTTCGGCAGCTGTACATTCACACCGACTGTATTCCAGGCACCCTGCTAGGTATTCCACATTTAATTTCTGTAGTATTCTTGAGAGAGAGGCTTTGAATTGAAGAAACTGCTGTGTCTCTTCTATGTACATCACTATTATTATGTCATTATTCACATGTTGTAATCTTCTCAGGCAGATCATTAGCCACCTGCAGCTTCAGGTTTTAGATTTACTCTAAAGGAAAAATAGTTATTAAAATGTATATTTGTTTCATCATTGAAGTCAGTAAGAAAGATGAGGGTGAAGTGGCTGAGTCATGGCATCATTAGATCTGACCGAGTTCAATTTGTCCCTTTGGGTAAAAACTATAGCCATTTGAAGAGATTATTGACAGAAATCATGGTGAGATCTTCCTAGCATAGGTTATATGAGCTGTGGCATAATTTCACTTCTTTGGTTCAGTAAAAATTATATACAGGAAAATGGTCTACTTCTGCTTTCAGTGTGATATATTCAAAAGGCAGCTCCCTTAAATAGGATGATACCACATTAATATTAACAAGCCCATTATCTGGATTACTAAACACACAAGAGCAGAACCAACAATCTCCTGGGAAAAACCAACCAGTCCCAGAAGCAGATTCAAAGAAGAAAAAGAAGAATACCAAGAAAAAGAAGAAGAAAAAGAAGAAGAAGGAGAAGAAGAAGAAGACGAAGAAGAAGAAGGAGGAGGAGGAGGAGGAGGAGGAGGAGGAGGAGGAGGAGGAGGAGAAGAAGAAGAAGAAGAAGAAGAAGAAGAAGAAGAAGAAGAAGAAGAAGAAGAAGAAGAAGAAGAAGAAAGGCTAAACTCCAAACCATGGCTCATCAGCTACAGGGTGCAGATGGGAGCATAAAACTAGAACTAGCAATGACTTTTGTATGGCCAGTGCTTACTCCAATAATAGTAACTAGACCCCTGAGAAATGCCATGAAACTTAAACCCCAGTCTCCTAACTAGAAGAGTCCCTCTCAGGGCTCATCATGCTGTCCCTGGCCTACATATAGTTCCAACAGCAACTCGGTTGGCACAGATTTTTTTCTTAATTATTATTGTCTACTTTGTGGGCTACTCTGAGGCCTCTAAAGAGCTAAGGCACTAGTATGCATTGTAGCTATTTTGCAGTGCTAACTGAAATCAGTTTCATCCAAGAGTTACTAAATATCTGCTTATATAAACCCTCTCCATATCTCATATTAGTAAAGGATAGAACTAGCTTCAAGTGGAGGTGAGGAGCCCAGGATCTGCTATAGCTTGCCACCACTTACTTTCCTATGTATATATAGGCAACCTGAATGCCAATTCCTGGCATGCCATGTACTGTTTTCAATACCCTTATTGCCTCCTGAAACATTTCAGATAGGTCCCTGTTTAATTTCATTGCACTGACCAACTTCTTCACTTATTGCAGCCTCGCTCTCTCTCTCTCTCTCAATTACAATCTTCACAGCAAGTTCTTTACTGACTATCTTATTTAAAATCCTCAGAGCTGGGAATGATGATACAAAATTCTAAACTCAGAAACTCGCAGGGCTGAGACAGGATGATCATTTGAGCTCTGAAGTTTAAAACCGAACTAGGCAATACAGCGGGGCTCAGTCTCAAACATAAAATAAGTAAAATAGAATAATCTCTATCCCTAGACACCTTGAATTTTCCCTCTGGGCCTAAATTTTCTAATTCGTCAACATATAACACACTGAGCTTATTTCTTGTAGTGTTTTTCTCACTAGAATATAAAGCCTAATGGTAAGGAGACTCTGTCTTGATCCCTGCTCTCTCTCCAGCATGTAAGAGTATGTCTGGTGTGTATTAGCCAATCAATAAATACACACTTAACAAAATGATTAGTGAATAAACAGGTCTTCACCTACAAGTGTTTCTTTTCCTAAAACAATCCATTAATATAATAGTTCTTTTTCTTTTTAATATCTAAAAAAGTGTGTCCAGTTTTACTTACAACACTCTGTGCTCCTCTGTATAATCATAAAGAATGTTGAGGGTTTGTAAGGTCTGTTCAGGCAAGCCTGATGGCTTAGGTCTCGCCTAGCATGTAGGAGTCCCTGGGCTAGGTCCTCAGCACTGCAGAAACAAACTACGTGGGAGCTGCATTTCAGAACGCACCTTCACTCTTGATCTTTTCTCTACTGGCAGTGTAGGACAAGAGGATGGAAAATCAAGTTACAGGACTGAGAAAGATGTACTTTCTGCCCTAGTACAGGCACAGAAATTGTGTATAGGGACATTTTGCTTAAATGTTATGGGTGTTTGTGAATGTACTGACAAGACCTCTTGCCCTGAGCTGCAAGGATGCCAAGAAAATTCTTTTTAGTGAATCCCAAGGGCAACAGCTTATTTTGTAATGTTAATTGGAATGCATGGGACGAATGTGTTTCTTCCTCAGCAATTTGGAACAAAGGAAAACAACTGTTTTGTAGTATTCTCTAGTGTGAGGAGGTTACTTATGCGCAAAGGAAATTGGCTCAAGACATATATACAATTCCCATTGGAGGAAAAAAGGAATACAAAAAAGATTAGAATATGAATTTACTCCTGCATAATCGGAAGAAAACAGAATAAGAAAAGTTAATCTGCAGTTTTTAAATTAGCTGCTCTGAAAGAGAAAGGAAAGGCCTGGCCAATCTTCAGGTTGGACTCATTACTAATATCTGCCACTTTCTGTTCCACAAGATTTACTCTACATTTGTGTAAAGGTGAGTGTGTGTGCAAGTGCAATGCAAGCACAGTTTCCCATGGAAGTCAGGAGAGCGCATCGGATCCCTTGGAGCTGAACTTGGAGGTGGCGTGAACCACCTAACCTGAGTGCTGAGCAGACCAAACTCTATTGCTCAGCAAGAGCAGAAAGTGCTGTGAACCACTGAGCCCTCTCCACAGCCCTCTCCACAGCCCTCTCCATGGCCCTGTCCCCAACCCTGTCCCCAGCCCTCTCCCCACCCTCTCCATAGCCCTGTTCCCAACCCTCTCCCAAGCTCTCTCCCCAGCCCTCTCCACAGCCCTCTCCATAGCCCTCTCCATGGCCCTGTCCACAGCCCTCACCATGGCTTTATCCACCTGAAATGTCATTCACGAGCTTTAAATCATTTCTTTCAGGCTCCCCTTCCCACGTGAGCTAAGCTCATATGCTTTCATCTCACCTCTAAATTATTTGCCATGCCTTGCGCATTACAGCCAAAGCCTGTGTCCCAGGATTAATGTGTCTTTAAAATGTTTTAAATGCTTAATTTTTTCTTAAATAGATGTCTTCTCCTTACCAGACTGTATATCTCTCGAAATAGAAGTAACTGAACCCCCTTTCTCTCTTAGCATTCAGTATTCAGAACATAAATCATTCTGCAAATGCCTGTTCAACTTGATTTTTCAAAAATGTATTCATCAAACATGTAAAGGAATGGTTTGCATTTTTATGGTGCTTACAGGCAGGGGGAGATTCTCGCACCCTAGCTTGATGAGGATTCTGAGGACAGTTCTTCTGCAGCTTTCTTGTTCTAATGTCATTGAAGCCCACATGTTATCGCTGCCCTGAGTCACAAATATTCGTCAGGTTAAGAAAACCTGTTCTAACTTCAGCTGCTCCTTGTTCAAACTGCCTTGTTGTTGTTGTTTGTGGTGGTGGTGGTGCTGCTGCTGCTGCTGATGATGATGATGATGATGATGATGATGTGCTTAGTGAGGACATCTGCCATAGGTGAAGGTGTAGAGGTCAGAAGACAACTTTCTGGAGTCAGTTCTCTCCTTCTACTTTTTATACATTTTCTCACTATTGAACTTACATCACCAGGCAGGCACGGCAAACACCATTATCCCCTGAGCCACCTCCTCACCCTCCCCATAATGATGCTAAAACTAGTTTATCTCCACTTAGTTTTTAAAGGACAGAGAAGGATTTAAAACTACAGTGGGAAGATGAGGAGAAAGAAGACAAATTTGGGGGATTCAGATCTGAAGACCACTTCACAAGAGTCGAAAAAGTGGGGGTGGGAGTGAATAACATGGCCTTCAACATCTTTGAAGTACCAAGATTCCATTATGGTGAATGTCCTTCAGGCCTCTGTCCCTGGGCTTACCTGCCACACATCTGCCACACCGCCTCTCTCTCCTTCTTCCACCTGACTCCTCTCGTGGGAAAGCTAAATTGGTTCAAATCATGTGGGAGTATTATAAATACTGTTTAGTGATGAGAATAAATTGGTTCAAATCACATAGGTACTTCGCTAAGTGCTGACTGATGAGGAAGTTTGGATGTGCTGTAATTTATAAACAGAATGAAGGAGGTTCTCTGATACATAAGAGTTTCTGTGTTTCAGATCTTAAGTAAAAGAGAAAACTGTTTAAAATCTTTACTTTTATTTCCTTTTCTGTGTATGGTGTGTTCACCTGCATGCATGTCTGTATGTATACCGCATGCATGCCTGGTGCCCACAGAGGCCAGAAGAGGGTATCAGATCCCCCTGGAACTAGAGTTATAGATGGGTGTGAGCCACCACATGGGTGCTGGGAATGGAACTCAGCTCTTCTGAAAGGGTTCCCATCACTCCTAACCATTCAACCTTCTCTGCATCCAGAGGAGAGAACTTTTAAATCATTCTCTGAGACCAATATTAGCAGGATGCCAAAACCAGACAAGACACAACAGGAAAGAAAACTAGAGGGCAATTTCATTTATGCAAAAACTAGAAGCTCACCGAAGTGCCAACCAAGAAAAGCCAGCAACATTAAAATGTTATATGCCATAACAAAGCAGGTTTATACTACACAGAAAAATATCTAGTGTAGATTGTGTTAACATCTGAATGAATCAGTGCACCAAGATACACAACCATCTCCACATACAAACAAAGGGCATTTGGCCATTTCAGCCACAATTTATAATTTAAAAATGAAACAAACAGACTACACACTAAGGAACATCTAGGCCACTGAGATAGCTCAGGATGAGACATCCACATTGTGGGAAGAGAAAACCAGTTCCCACAAATTGTTCCCTCTTCTCCACATGAGTGTTATGGAAAGCAAGAATGCCCTCCCCCCCCCCAATAGATAGATAGATAGATAGACAGACAGACAGACAAATGGGTAAACTTGGTGTATATTTTTTCTTCCTTTTTCTATGGGGGGCATAAGAGTGGGAGGGTGGACTGGGAGGAAAAGGCAGCAAGTGTGATTGGGGTCCAGTGTAAGAAATAATAAATAATATTTTGAAACAAGCCTTACTTCTTTAATTTTTGACATTATAACTTAATTACATTTCTCCCTTTTCTTTCCTTGCTCCAAACCCTCTCATCTACTCCTCCCTTATCTCTGAATTCATGACCTCTTTTTTCACTAATTGTTATCACATGCATATGTTCCTAAATGTAGCCTACTTAATCCATATAATGGAATGTAAATTTACTTGTATATATACACGAAACAGAGAGCCCTAAGACCATAAATACATACAAATCAAACATTTTATACAATAAAATCCATTGATATTCCTTTGATATTTATTTGCTGAGGATTAATGGTAGGACAATGCTCAAAGTCTTCGCCTTCTGGATTAAATTCTTACTTTTTTATGAGAATATAAGTAGAGGCACTAACACTCCTAACATACAGAGCTGACTTCTTTTAGGCAGCATTTCTTGGCACTGCCTTCAGGCATGTACACCACAAAAGTCACATGTTGTGCTCAGAACTAAGGCTGAAGAAAAAGAAAAAAACTAAAAACAAAATCAAAAGAAACAAACAAATCTCCTACTGGATGAAACTAAAATATAAATAAGTAGAAAAGATGCTACATGAGGTGACCTGGGAAAACTACGCTACAATCACCTTAATACATTACACCTCTATTAGTAAGTTTATTCTTACAGATTTTATTCACTTTGATGTTCTGGTTTTTTCACCCTTGCACATTCAGAAACATTCCACTTTTACCAAATTTTACAAAACCTCTATAATCAGTTAACCTTATGTAGGGTGCTTCAGGTTTTAGCGAGGGTCATTAGGTAAGAAAATAAACTGAAAGTTATGTATAGCAAGTGGTGAATTTAAACTATCTTTATGTGACTGTGACTTAATTTTTGCAGAAAAACTTAAAGAATATACTGAAAAGTACAAAGTCATAGAAAAGCTCACCATAAGGTTTCAGGATACAACATCAATACACAGAAATATATTTTATATGATAACAATACATAATAGCAAATGAGAATAAGAAAACAATTGCACTTAGTGTGACATTAAAAAGAATACAATCTGTCAGAATAAATTCACCAAAAGAAGTGTACATCATCCTCTCTTAAAAGCTAAAAACAAAATCAAAAGAAACAAACAACCAAAAGCCCTACAGAATGAAATTAAAATATAAATATATAGAAAGGATTCTCCCTTTTCATAGGCCAAAAGACAACGTTGTTGATATGGTAACTGATCTATGAGCTCAATGCAGTCCTTACCACGTTCCATGATGTCCTTGCTGCAAAACTGACAAAGTAATCTTAAATGCCATGTAGACAGGAAAATGTCTCAGGCTAGCCAAAACCATCTTGAATAAAAGAAGCAAGTTGGAGAAATTATGCTCTCAGGTTTCAAATTTTACTACAAAATCAAGGAACAAGGAACTAGGAGAAAGATTGCTCAGTGATGAGGTCTTTGATGCTCTTCCAGAGGAGATAAGTTTGATGCCTACCATGCACATCAGGTGTTTCTGATCCACCTGTGATTACAGCTCCAGGGGACTGAGGTCCTTTCGCAGCCTCCTCAGTCACGTGAACTCACATGAGCATTCCATCTGCCCTAGATTGCTTCTCTGTTGCTATGATACAACATCAACCAAGGCAAACTTGGGGGTATTTCATCTGACAGGTTACATTTCCTCACAGAGAGATGCCAAGGCAGGAACCGAAGCTTAAAGCAGAAAACCACAGAGGGCTGCCACTTACTGGCCTGGCTTGCTCTCAAATTCACATATCACCTGCCTTTCTCATACAGCCCAGGCACACCTGCCTACAGTGACGTCACACTTCGTGGGCTGCACCAACCTCTATCAATAGCAATCAAGAAAGCAACTCAAAAATATCCTTGCAGACATGTCTGATGGAAGCAGTTCCTCAGGTGAGGGTGACACACCCTCTTCCCAGGTGTGTCACATTAGCAACTGTGATCAGCCATCACACCCTACACATAACTACAAACTAGACTAAACATTTAGAGAAGAGCGCTGTAAACTGTAGTCATTGAGATATGATGGCTGAGACACAGATATAGGAATCAGTGGAGCTGAATGGAGACTCAGTAATAAGTCCTTGTGTTTGTAATCAGTTGATTAAAAAAAAAGGATAGATAATCCAATTTGGGAAATAGCCCTTTCAGCCAGTGTTGCTGAAATAACTGGATATCGACATAAAAAACAAACAAACAAACAAAAAACTATGTAGCCTGTTCTACATAGTGAGTTCCATACTACCCAAGGCTATGTAGTAAGACCTTGAGTCACAAAACCCAAAAATCTATTACAGACATTTATGTAAGAGTAAATACCATGACCACATCCCCTGGAGGGGGAGGCCCAGTGGCACTCAGAGGAAGGACAGCTGGCTACCAAGAAGAGACTTGATACCCTATGAGCATATACAGGGGGAGGAAGTCCCCCTCAGGAACAGTCATAGGGGAGGGGAATAAGGGGAAAATGGGAGGAAGGGAAGAATGGGAGGATACAAGGGATGGGATAACAATTGAGACGTAATATGAATAAATTAATAAAATATATTTAAGAAAAAAACTGGTAGAGCAGTGTGAAAGCAACTCATAGTGACCTTCACCAGGCAAAGTGTTGGTAGCTCCCGCAAAAAAAAAAAAAAAAAAAAAAAAAAAGAAGAAGAAGAAGAAGAAGAAGAAGAAAAGGTGGGCAAATTAGACTTATCAAAGTAAAAAAAAAGTCTTTTATTTCAAAAGCACCAACTAAAAATGTTAAAAGAATGTGATAGCATATTTATAGAGACCATATATGCTAGGATATGTTTTAACCCAAAGCAATTTTATAGTTCAATGATAGAGATCTACTTAGTTATCTCTACTAGATAGATGATAGACAGACAGACAGACAGACAGACAGACAGACAGCATTGCATCTAGGCGATAAAAAAAAGAAAACAATGATAACAATAACAAAAACCTAGTATAACTTAATAATAAAAAGGCAAATAATATAAGTTTAAAAGTAGAAACTAAATTTAATCTGTTCTTCATACTTAACAAATTTACCCATAAAACATTCTATCAGCACTAGACTCCATAAATACTCCTTTTAGATCTGAGCAACACTCCTGGGTACTAGGGGGAAAACACAAATCAAGACATAGTCTCCTCTCACTGTTGTGTATGGCTGCAGATAGGATGTTCTGTGGGTGTCCTCTGCGTTACTGTGAAGTAAGTAAGACTTTCTGGACATGGAGAAGGCCCTGCGTTCCACCATCTGACGGACGCGAATGTGACAGAGAATTCAATTGCAAACAAATGTTGGAAACTTCAAGGTGACCGACTCCTACTCTAAACATGGAAAAATATTCTGAACTTCAGAATGTACTCGGTAGTGACATACCACTTGGGAGGACATAAAAGATGTACACACTCATAAAGGGAAGGTTGGATGTATTCTCAGATAGTACCGTGAGTTTCATATGATTAGTTCTTAGTCAATACTTGTCCATTTATCCCCTAGTTCCTTTGAGAGGTGAGCTATTTTATTGAAGTTTCTTATGCCAGCATTCATCAGGAATCTCAGAAAGTGTCAAAAGGAAAAAAAATTATACACTGCTGACATCCTCTATATAACATTTGGGAGACCTCTCTTGCTTTAAGTCAATTATAGGTGAAAACATGGACTTGGCTTGTTTTCTTCTGTAAGTGCCAAAAGTCCTGGAGTTTTCACATTATCCTCCCAAGTGGGAATCTTCTTTGTATCATTTTCCTAAGCTTTCTTACGGTCACATGTCTAACCTCATCCTTCCATGAGATCCAGCTTGCTGTCATATTGTAACTTCTAAGGAAGGCTGTCATGTGACTCTTTCTTATTACTGTTTGTTTTAATGAATCTCTGCCTAATAGAAATTGGCAGGACATGCTCCATGAGGATTACCAAATCAAAAAAAAAAAAAAAAAAAAAGAATATTTACCCTAGGGAACCTATGAGGAGTTGACATGAAAAGAACATGCTTGACGACACCACATGCTGGTAAGGATGTGGGGAGAGAGGAACACTCCTTCATTGCTGGTGGGAATGCAAACTAGTACAGCCACTTTGGAAATCTATCTGGTGCTATCTCAGAAAACTGGGAATAGGGCTTCCTCAAGATCCAGCTATTCCACTCCTTGGAATATACCCAGTTCATAGCAGCCCTATTCATAATAGCCAGAACATGGAAACAGCCTAAGTGTCCCTCAGTAGAAGAATGGATAAAGAAACTGTGGTACATATACACTGTGGAATACTGCTCAGCTTTAAAAAAAAAAGGAATTCCCAAAATTTGTGGACAAATGGATTGAGTTAGAAATTATCATAATGAGTGAGTTAACCCAGAAGCAGAAAGACTCAAATGGTATATACTCACTTATATCTGCATACTAGCCCAAGTCCCATGAAAGCCTTCACTTACCAGGAAACTGGGACAGAGGGGAGGACATCCTTTTGGGACTCTAGATGAGAGAATCATGGGAGAATGGCAAAGTAGAAGGATCCAGAGGGTCCTAGAAACCTACAAGTAGAACATTATGATAGGCAGATTTGGGCCCAGGGGTCCCCCTCAAACTAAGGCACCAGCCAAGGACAATACAGGTGGTAAACTTTAAACCCCTACCCAGATCTAGTCAATGGACAGAACATTCTCCACAGCTGAGTGGAGAGTGGGGTATGACTTTCACACAAACTCTGGTGCCTCATATTTGACCATGTCCCCTGGAGGGGGAGACCTGGTGGCACTCAGAGGAAGGACAGCAGGTTACGAAGAAGAGACTTGATACTCCATGAGCATATACAGGGGGAGGTAATCCCCCTCAGGAACAGTCATAGGGGAGGGGAATAAGGGGAAAATGGGAGGGAGGGA
This sequence comes from Acomys minous, assembly GCF_964271855.1. NCBI lineage: Eukaryota > Metazoa > Chordata > Mammalia > Rodentia > Muridae > Acomys > Acomys minous. The sequence goes on along the minus strand of NC_140495.1, from coordinate 65,529,710 downwards.
AGAATGGGAGGATACAAGGGATGGGATAACCATTGAGATGTAACAAGAATAAATTAATAAAAAAATTTTTTAAAGTTGAAAAAAAAGAACATGCTTGAAATGCACTTGGCACGGATGCAATTCTCAAAAGATAAATAAAAGTATTGCATTTTTAAGAAGCTTAATAAGTATTCTGATGTTAGTATGATTAACCATCATGTCTGTGGACACTTTCAAGAATGAATGGCAAAAGTATACATTAATACACTATGAACATATAGCTAACACATCCAAATGAATACTCACCCATCAGTAGACCTGCCGGCTAGCAAAAGTCGAGCAGCTGTTTACAGTGCACAGAGGTCTGTAGCAAAAGTGTTATGTGGCTTTTCTCAATTATCCTCAACGGTACTGAGATAGATGCTTGAACCTGTTGAATTTAACACACAGTACCTTCTTGTTGGAGGTTATTAAGTTAGGAAGAAAGACAGGTGGGACTTGACTCTGGGCTTAAACACTCTAACTTGAACCTGATCCCCCTTTAGGACACTGCTTACTGCCCCCACCCTTTACTTCCACGCTCTTCCTTTGGGAATGAACATCTTCTCCCTGTAATCTGACATTGCAACAAAGCCAAGATAAGCGGTGGACTGAACTGCAGACCAAGGTGGCAGACGTGAGAAAACTGTACCCTTTTGACTGACAAGGAAACCTGTACTTCACAGAGACGCATCCAGATGCCAACAATCCATCATTTCTGAAAGGACCTGCTGGAAGGGTGCATTCTGGGAGTGACACTGGTTTGCTCTGTGAGCTAAGTAGCTCCTTCCGGGTCTGGAAAGCTCCCTTGCAGCTTGCATCCTGCCAGAAGAGAGCAGCTCTATGGGCTTATTCTGAATAGCAGCACAAACGGAAATACCTCAGTTAGTTGAATGCAGCCAACTAAAACGCATTGCTTATCATTATTTTCCTCCTCTTATCATTATTCTCCTCACATTTAACTTCTATAGACAAAAAAAAAAGCCAATTCAAAACAGAAGGAAAAAAATCTAAACCTACTTTGGGCCTGGTTCAAATTCAGCCCTCTGCCTTTGGAAATCAGTGCCCAGTGTTCTGACAAACTAACCTTGCAGTAAAGCATAGCTAAGCAATGGATTTATGGAAGTAGCGGAAAGAACGAGAGCTTTTCCACTGAAAAGGAAGCCTGCACTTGGCTGAGATGAGCCTAGAGGCTCCTGCAGCTCCACACCGAGATTAGCAACATCAAATGTTCTGAGGATTCCCAGCTATGGGCCTGAGTATTTGTAGTAACTGAGTCATATGTTAGATTCCTTTTAACACACCAACCTTTCAAAGGTTGATGCTCTTCTCTTTTTCTGCAGGTTAGCAAAGAGAACCACAAAACAGCCTGTTTGCCCAAAGCCACACATCCGATAGATCACAGTGAGGGAACTTAAATGGATGAAGACCTATGATAAACCCCAAAATCATAATACCTCCTGATAATTGATGGATGAAAAAAAATGACAAGTCCTCTGTGAATTACTCAATAAATAATGACAGCTACCACTCCCTCTGTCCAGCAACTACTCTAGGGACATTGAAGCCATTATTCATTTCACATACACATCAACACTTCTTAAGTTTTTCCAGAGGTGGCAATAATAAGCTAATTCTCCCCTGTAACATATACTGATGAAGCCAGGCTCATATCTTTTGACTCACTACACATATAGTCTTTCCTTTTTCTTTTTTCAGGCTTCATATGAAAAGAGAGGATATAGGTCTAGTGTGCTTTAGAAATACCTTCTCCAATAAAGTTAATTCATCCATAAAAAGAAAACCAAAAAAGATGTCCTAGGTCATTAATTAAATGGCCATTCAAGTGACTGGAGCCATGACAGGAATGAGATTCCTGGTTAAATGAATTTTCATGGGCATTAGGCCATTCTATGCAGAGGTGATTGCAACCATACATACATTCTTCACTGGGGAGAAACATAAAAAAATTAAAAAAAATTAAAAAAAAACAGCTTTGGAATGCCCCCAACACACGTGACCTCTGCAGCATCTTGCTTTTACCAAGCGTCCATGTGCAACTCTGAAATTTTTCTCTCTTAAATAATATATAATAGAAACGGAAATGAGTTCATAATTTAAATTTGCCAAGTAAGATTCCTTTCATTTCAAATACATTTTCTAATGAGTAGATCAGACATTTTTTAAGCATGCTGTAGCTCTCGGTGTTATAGGAACTCTAAGCCATCATCCATTTTACTCTTTATAGGATAAAAGAGCCCCAAAGCCGGCAATTAACGAACTGTTAAATTCAGACGTATGGATGTGATATGATTTTCAAATGGGACAAAAAGCGGTTATTAAACTTCAAAGTGATGGCATTTCCCTGTGTCTTCTTAGTGGGAGGCACTCAGGAAATAACCTTCAAATGAATAACGTAGCTTTTTCTAATCAACTTCTGTACTTTAAATGTCATTAGCTCCTCCCTCCTTCCATTTTCCCCTTACTCCCTTCCCCTATGACTGTGAAGGGATGGGGTAACAATTTATATGTAATATGAATAAATTAATAAAATATATTTTTAAAATAGGAAATAAAAATAATTGTATTGTTCATATTTGTCTTATATTTTACACAATCTTGCTTGAAACCATATGTTCTATAAATGTCTTAAAATAATACATTTTCATCTATTATGTGTTAATCCTACTTTCAATATTTTATCCACTAAACAAAAAATAACTATTTTATATGTAAAATATATTAAGCAATATAAATAACACAAAATATCATTTAAATAATTAATAAGAAAAGTGTACTAACATGTGGGCTACAACTGTTAATAAAAATGACTTTTGAGTTGTTTAAAAAAATGTGATTAGCTCAATAAACGCTAACATTAATTTTTCATTCCTCTAAGTTTTATGGAAACTGATCCTTTAGTCTGGGTCCCGGTTTTTAAACTGCATGTTTGTTTGTAGCCTGCAAATTACCAATCTGTCTCTCTTAATGGCTGTATGATTTTTGAGTTTTCTGCCCCACGTTCAATTCCTCCATCTGCTATCTCTTTTTTCCTAAAGCATTGAATGTTTGGTTCCAGTTGACTCCTAGGGTCCTCCCATAGTAATGTCCCTGTGATGCTCCTCTCAGAATATTTCCCCCTTCTTATAGGATCTGTTTTCACTGAGAACAAAACTAAAACATGAATTTCCTTGCAAGCCCCGCCTCTCCCTTGGTGGAGGCTCAAAAGTCTCGATGTAAAACCAGCATTTGTGCCATGATATGGCAGGATCTCTGTTTGAGGCCAGCCTAGTCTACAAAGAGAGTCCAGGACAGCCAAGGATACACAGAGAAACCCTGTCTCTAATAATAATAATAATATTAATAATAATAATAATAATAATAATAATAATAAATTCTTGCTGAATTAATTTCTACCCCATGTCTTCTGAGTTTACCTAAGCACTGAGAGCTTAAAAGCCATGTACATCTTTTGTGAGCTGAGTGATCTTGTGATGCTTGATAATAACTTATTTTTTTCTAGATGACAGTTAATGAAAAATATAAATATGTATCAATCACTATTGTGAGGTCAGATACCATAGGAGCGACAAAACACCTAAAAGTACCACCACTTCAGTCTAAGTGGATTAAAATCACATTCCCTTTAGTTTGGTTTAGTCTGTGATGATTTGGTTTTCTGAGATAGGGTCACACTGTACAGCTCAAGAACTCACTATGGAGCCCAGGATGGCACCAAACTCATAGTGATTCTTCTGCCTCAGCTTCCCAAGGACTGGGAATATAGGTGTGAGCCACAGCGTCTAAGTCTTTCTACTTCTATGCATACCTGAACAAAAACAAACAAACAACAAAAAACCATAGAAGATGCTTCGTTACAAATTCCATTTCCTGTCATACTACTGAGTCAGGTTCATGAATTATATGCGAATTTTCCAATTGGGCCTTAGTGGCATCTATCTCTACTCTATCATAAATTATCAGGCAACAACCAACAGGTGCCCTCCTTAGTGAATTCAGGCAAGTCACTTCTATTTACAAAATCCTGCATTTAATATAGGGCTATTGGCTATTATTGTAATACCCGATAATAAATACTACTTATTATTAAAGTAATTGGATATAGTATTGTTAAATCTATATTTTGTGAATTCCTAAAGTATATAAATAAAAATAACTAAACTGATTTTATGTTAACTAATATAATCATTAATTTATAATAATATAATTTTGTTCAATGAGGCTCTATTAAAATAAATGTTAAACCTCTTCAGTTTAGTCTCACAGAAATTTAGTAAATGCTTACTCTATTCTAAATAGTTCAGATATAAAACTGAAAAGGACAAGTGCTTTCCCAAGATCATGAGAAATGGTCAGTAGCAGACACTTCCAGTTGAGTGTACTTGAGTCTACCCTTTGTAACAGAGGAGAGATTGGCCAGCTTATACCAGGCCAAGTGGGGTGAAGTGAGCTAAAGAAAAGTGCTAAGAGGTAGACGAGATGGAGCTATTAACAGTCTGCTGGAGACCACATTAAGAACTGTACATGGGAGGCAGAGGCAGGAGGGTTTCTGTGAGTTAGAAACCAGCCTGATGTACATAGCTAGTTCCAGGCCAGCCAAGCTACACAGAGAGGCCCTGTCTCTAAGTCACAGAAATAAAATCGCCACCTAAAGAAAAAATAAAGAGTAAATGTTGTAACATGTCATATCTATCAAGTAAAATATAACTCAAAAAGGTTATGAATTATCTAACTTTTCCCAGTTCTTTGGATGTTTACATTGGGATTTTATCCTTTAGTTCATCATTCATTGATTTATTTGACATCAGGATGTCATAATTCTAACCTCAATATAAAGTAAAATGTTACTTTGTATATATTTTATAGGGTTTTTTTTTTTGAGATAGGATTTCTCTGTGTAGCCTTGGCTGTCCTGGGCTTACTTTGTAGACCAAGTTGGCCTCAAACTCACAGTGCTCTGCCTGCCTCTGCCTCCCGAGTGCTGGGATTAAAGGCATGCACCACTGCACCCGGCTCTTTATAGGTTTTTTTTACAAGCTTGATTATTGAAAGAGTAGCTGTCATAGTTAAGTTTTCTACTGATGTGATTAAAATACCATGACCAAAGCAACTTAGAAGGAAGGGGGTTTATTTCCTCTTGCAACTTCCAGGTCCAACTCCATTACTGAGGGAACTAAGGTGGAACTCAACTCAGGAACCTGGAGGCAAGAACTGAAGCAGAATCCATGAAGCATCCCCGCTTACAGCCTAGGTCCCTATGACTTGCTTGGCCTGCTATCTTTTAGCATCCAGGACCATGGGCCAAGGGTGGCACCTCTCCCCTCTGAACTGGCTCCACGCACAGTGATCATGTTTAATCAAGATAATACTTTATCTCAGGCCAATCTATGGAAGAATTTTCTCAATTAACATCCCTTCTTTCCAGTTAGACCTAGGTTTGTGTCAAGTTGACAAAAACAAAAAACAAAAAAAAACAAAAAACAAAAAACCACACACACACACACAATCCCAGCACAGTAGCTAACCAATGCAGAAATAACTAAGGAAGATGGTAAAGCTTTGTTTAAAGCATGTAAGCTGTAGTGTTCTCAACCTCTGTTGCTGTGTCTCTAATGTCGGTGTAAAGTCCTCATGCCCTCCTGAGAGTTAAGCATATTCAGGAAAGATGAGAGATCAACATATGTGTCTTTTTAAGACCAATGTAGAGAATTCTAACTCCAGTGATGATTAAAATAGATAGAAACATGCAGAATGTACTCTCTAAAATATATCAACTAGAGAGTAATAATATAGTTGATGCAATCAGAGTGGACTCCTATTAAAAAATATTTTTATTTGATTGATTGGGTATGGAGGATTGTCTTTGGATTTTAAAAACATTATATATAATAGCTAGAGATATAGTTCAGTGTTTAAAAGCATTGGCTGCTCCTGGAGAGGGCTCAGGTTTAGTTCGCAGCACCCACAGGACAGCTCACAACCATATGTATCTCCAGTTCCAGGGGCTCTAACACCCTCTTTTTGCCTTAGTGGACAACAGACACACATATAGCGCACATACAGGTAAAATACTCAGACACATAAAATTAAATGCACTTTTTTTAATGGCGTCTGTGACAGATATCGCAGATATACAAGAGAATGACAGTGTTTTGAAAAAGGCCACTTTGAGTTTTACTACATCAATGTGATATGCAATCATAGTTTGTTGGGGAGGCCTTACTTGAGGCTCAGGCAGGATTGTATCGTCTCATGCTCATCTCATTGGAAACTGAGATCAGTGGTGTTTGGTAACTGTCTTAATGCTTTTCTTGTTGCTGTAATTCAACATCTAATATGAAGCAATCTATCAAAGGATAGATTCATCTCGACTTAGGGTTTAAGATGGGGTACAGTCCATTATGGTAGACAAGGTACAGTTGCAGGAGCTCGAGGCATCCAATCACACCACAATGGCACTCAAGAAGCAGAGACCAGACAGGTAGTAGGACCAGGATACTAACCATAAAGACCCATCTTCAATTACTCACATCCTCCAGCAAGGTTGCATCTCCTAAAGGTTCTAGACCCTTCCAAAGCACCACTACCAGGTTGAGGTGAAGTATTCGAATATGGAAGCATCTAGAGAACAGTTCACATTCACACCACAACAGTATCTAGTTTTTAAATATTTGCTTTAGCACTTCCCCCCCCCCAATATAACCAATAATAGGACTCAAAGGATCGATTTACATATGTTTTATTGCAAACAGAAGAATTTATTGTTGTCAATCATCTGTGCTAGCAGCCAAGTGAGTTTTTATAATTGTATACTGCTTTTATTTGCATCCACTTAGAAGTGTTCACAACAATATGCTGTAAGACTTTCAGGACAAAAAAAAAAAAGAAAAAAGAACTTTCAGGACATTCAATACACACATATGTAACTGCAAATCTGTGTTTCCATTCATGTATCTCCTCAAACTATTCTCCCAGCTCATCCTATACTCAACTCTAAGAGTCCTCTTTTTCTTCTTCCACAAAGTGTTGCCAAAAGAAATATCAGTCATTCAATGTTGACCTAAGTGGGTTACTTGTTATATTATCCCAATATGCTTTATAAATGTGTATTAACAGAATTCAAAATAATTATCACCAAAATCCGCAAATATTATATGAGGTGTATTTTGACATTAGTTTATTAATAATTTGCTACATGAATAAACTGGTCTCTATGGAAAGAAAAACAATCACAATTTTGGGCACATACATGCACACATATTGTCTTAGTTTTGTTTCCTGCCGCTATAATAAACACCTTGACCAAAGCAACTTTAAGAACAAAAAGAGTTATTGGTCCATAGTTCCAAGTCACAGTTCATCATCGTGAGGAATTCAAGATGGGAGCTTGAAGGTGTTAGTCATATCACATCCACAGTCAAGAGTGGAGAGAGAATAAGTGCATGCATGCTTTGCTTACCTCACTTTTTCCATTTCAACACCTCAGGATCCCAAACTCAGGGAATGTTGCCACCCATAGTGGACAAGTCTTTCTACAGAAATAAGTATAATGAGGATAATCTCTCACAGGCTTGATCTAAACAATCCATCCTTGAGACTTTCTTACCGAGTGAAGATCATATCAAGTTGACAAATCTCTCTCTCTCTCTCTCTCTCTCTCTCTCTCTCTCTCTCTCTCTCTCTCTCTCTCTCTCTCTCCCTCTCCCTCTCCCTCTCCCTCTCCCTCTCCCTCTCTCTCTCCTCTCTCTCTCTCTCTCTCTCTCTCTCTCTCTCTCTCTCTCTCTCTCTCTCTCTCTCTCTCTCCCTGTCTCTCTCTCTCTCCCTGTCTCTCTCTCTCCCTGTCTCTCTCTCTCTCTCTCCCTGTCTCTCTCTCTCTCTCTCTCTCTCTCTCTCTCTCTCTCTCTCTCTCTCTCCCCTACACACACACACACACACACACACACACACACACACTGCTTAACAGGACCTTCACTGAAGCGGTTCCTAAAATTAATTATGTCCTTAGGTAGCGATGATGGTTTTACTGGGAAAGTAAGATAGGCTTGCTTCTACTCAGAACTAGAGTAGCAAAAAGATACACTCAAATTTCAGGTGATCGTGTAATGAGGCAAGTCACACTTACACTTTACCCATAGATCTTCATCTGAGATGATAGTGTGTTTGTCTTTGGAGTGACGTTTGAAATGTGAGGATTTTCAGTGTAAGGGTAAATGTGATTAGATAACCAGAAGAGGAAGTTGGAACTTTTGAAAGAAATGCAGAAGCACCAGAGTAGAGACTACTTGAGACCAAAAAGCAAAGCACACCAGGGTGAAAAACAGCAACAACAAAATGGGATGTCCACGGTTAACAGACCTGCTAGACAGGTCAGCAAGCATCAGTAGTCTCAAATCCTGATTTAACTTTTGTAAGACCTCAGTTCTATGTGACTGGATGGATAGACTACAGAGATAAAGAATAAAAGATAGATACAAGTAAACAATTACGAGACTAAGATAAATGTTCCAACTTGCTAGTAAATGTTTTCTGTGTTGTAGGATATAAAATACATTATAAACCATTATTCTCTTTACAAATTTTCACTGGAAATGTATTTTATTTTACATTACATTACAAGTAAGGGTGATTACTTAACCAGGTACATGTGTAAATAATTTAATTTTCTTTCAATTAAACTAGTAATTCTTAATTAGGGGCAATGTTCTTTCTAGAGAATATTTGTCAATGTCTGGAGAAATACTTTACTGCCATGACTGTGTGTATACTATTAATATAAAATGGGTAAAGGACAGGAATGGAACTAGACTTCCTACAGTGTATGTGACAGTCCCAAAAACAGAGTTACACAGACAAAAGTGTTAGTAGTTTCAAGATTTGTAAATCCTGACACTAAACAAGCAAAAGATTTACAAAGTTCTCATTTCAATCAATGTAATAAGTTCTACTTATACTATTTAATACTTCTTGAAATTCTCATTCAATGTGTTTTGATCCTATTCAATCTTACCCCCCACCTCTTCCAAACTCACATCTTCCTTTCTTCCTATAAAGTCAAAGTGTGCTGGGCAAATATCCTTGAGTGTGTGCTCTTCCTTTGGAGCTCAGACAGTTCAGCAAGGGCTATACTCTTAGGGAAACTGATCTTTCCTCTCCTAGAAGCCAACAATTGCCAATAGATCCTCAGCTATGGACAGGAATGCATGCCCAGCTCCTTCTCCATTCTGAAATTTCATCTGGCTTGGGCTTGGGCAGGTTTTGTGCATGCTGTCACATCCACTGTGAGACCATACATGCAGCTGCCTGTTGATTTAAACAATTTATTTTTAAACATAAAAACTGAATGAGTTCTTGAGTTGTCATAAAGGTAATACACACATACACCCATTCCCCCACCCCATATACATATCCAAGGGCCCAATGTATTGAGGCTGTTTCCACTTAATATATTTTCTCAAAAATTTATGCTAGGAGTAGTAATCTACCCACAAATCACTTAGAATTATTCTCTTCTTGATTATGTTTCTGCATCTTTATTTTTATAGAAATAGTAATGTTTTCATCATAAGGACACTATTTCTTTGGATGTATAGTTTCCTACATTTTGGTTTGTTGTTGTTGTTGTTGTTGTTGTTGTTGTTGTTGTTGTTGTTTTCAAGATAGGGTTTCTCTATATAGTCCTGGCTGTCCTGGAACTCAATCTGTAGACCAGGTTGACCTTGAACTCACAGAGTCACCTGCTTCTGCTTCCCAAGTACTGGATTAATGGCATGCTCCACCACCACCCAGCTTAGTTCCTTATTTTTAAAATAGATATATTAGAAACTTTGATGCCTCAGGATCATACAAGTCAAAATGGCCTGAGCCAACTGACATTTTGAGAAGGATTGTGTCCTGCTTGCATTTACATTGTATGTGTTGGCTCATTTAAAAGCCTTAAGTAGATGTATATTGGATTGCATAGCATTAACCAGTATGTAGCTCTTCTGGATGAAATTTATATCATATAATGATATACATTAATTTTTAGAACTTATGATAAAATATGCTTGAGGGCTTAGCTATAGTAAAGAATTCAGTTGATGCTGTTTGGTAAGAGGTGAATGGGCTGAAGATGTAACTCAGTGAGCAGAATGCCTGCCTAACATGCAGAAGGCCATGAGTATCACTCTCAGCACTTCATAGTGGCTCATGTGGATAGCTACAGCACTATAGATGTGGAAATAGGAAGCTTAGAGTTCAGGGTCATCCTCAGCTATATAGAGATTTGTGGCCAGCCTTTGCTACATGAGACCTTGTCTCAAAAATAAAATATAGTAATATGCATGTTCTTTTTTAAATATATTTTATTAATTTATTCATATTACCTCTCAGTTGTTATCCCATCCCTTGTATCCTTCCATTCCTCCCTCCCTCCCATTTTCCCCTTACTCCCCTCCCTTATGACTCTGACTAAGGGGGACCTCTTCCCCCTGTATATGCTCATAGGGTATCAAGTCTCTTCTTGGTAGCCTGCTATCCTTCCTCTGAGTGCCACCAGGCCTCCCCATCCAGGGGATGTGGTCAAATATGGGGCACCAGAGTTCGTGTGAAAGTCAGACCCCACTCTCCACTCAACTGTGAAGAATGTCCTGTCCATTGGGTAGATCTGGTAATGGTCTAATATATTCTGCATAATATTTTCAGAATCAAAATAACAAACAATTCATTTCCTAACTTTGAAGATTATGCACACTAACCAGAATAGAACTTATCCAGAGAAATTTTTGTTCCATAGCAAATTGGCTTGTGGCTGATGAGTTAACGAAGTGAATAGTCAGATAAGATTTAGGAAAAAGAAAAATGTCAGTATAATTGGGACCTTTGGATGTGGCTTTGAGACGAAGGAGAATTGAGCTGACCTTGAACAGACTAATGAATGCAACAAGCAACGAGAGCCACAGGAAATAGGATGAACGAAACTGAGACGATGAAATTGGTCATGGCCATATTCATAAAGCCATGAACAAGCAGCCGTTGCTCTGGCAACCAATGAATTGGAGCTGCTAAGTAGTGAGCAAATTGTATAATAATCAGAAGAGCGAATATCATGGGAAAAAACTATAAAATACATGCACTATACCTATGAATAAGATAAAGCATGCCATGTTGAAAGTTCACATTTTCGTTCTATAATACATTTTAAATGAATACATAAACCTCACAGACCCATCATCATTGTCCTACACATACAGATTTTTGTACCACATAAAGCAAAGTCCTGTCCTACATAAGCTACCTAATGCTCCATTAAAATGACCATTAGCAAAGGCAAGCCAAATTTAGCCTCAGCAATGTGTGGCTTTTCCCTCCCTAGTGACTACAAAGAAAACTAATGTCCTCGTTTCTAAAGAGAGGTGCTCTAATTAAAGTCTTTCAATGACCCTAACCACTATCATAATAAATCATGTTGTCAGGAGATTAAGAGAGGAAGACTTCTTGGTCAATGAGTCTTACAAAAGATGTGAATGAACAACAATTGCTATCTGTTTCACTAAGTTTTTATTTTCAATAACACCAGTGTTCAGCTTATAATTCTATGTGAGAAGTAATATAATTGCCCCCAGAAATATTTGTATGCCTGCCTTTTGCCCAGCTGCAGTCTTCATAACCCTTTTTACTTGTTAGAATAACATCTTTTCTGACAGGAGAAACTCAGAAAAGACAACAAAGGCTTTATATTTGAGGTAAGAAATTTATTGCTTAATTCCATTTAGTAGTAACCAATAAATAATTAATAACAGCTCCCCAAAGAAAGCCAATATGCTTTGGAAATCAAAGATTAAACTCATATAGTTAAATCTATACACGCTATCATCAAATAAATTCATGAAACATGACTCATTAGCTATCCATTTAAAAGACTGTAAATGCTCACTCTCCTACAAAGCACCCTCTTGTTTGGGAAGAGAGTCAACCACATCTTACAAACTCACACAGGGTTTGGGGAGATAACCTAAGGCTCTTACAGGTGAACCCCCCGGCTGCTATTTAGGATAAAACACCTTTACATTCAGAATTTTAGATGCACCAAGAAAGGAAAGATGTTTTCTTCAAGGCTGTCAAATAGAAATAGCCAAAACACTAAGAAGGTAATATTTATATAAACCCTGATTGTGTCATGGTTCTTCTTGTTATAGGTAGTTTATTGTATATATGTGTAATAATATAAATGTATATGTAAAAAATTAAAAATATTTAATAAACAAAACAAACAAAAACAAAAAACACCTTTTTGGTTTTCCAATCTCGGGTGATTTGCAGTTGCACTGAATTGTCATGCTGCTAGGCTATGTCATACAAAAGACACTAGTTGGAAAACACTCTGGAAAATAAGTCTCAAGTAGATGTAAAGGAATACTGGGTATCAAGTCACAAAGTCTATCCCGAATACAAACCCAGAGCACTTATAAAAGATTGTGGCAACTGCAGTGTCTTCATTAAGGCACCGCAAACTGAGTCATGTTTGGAGGTTTTAATTAACTCCAGGACGTAAGTAACATACAAGGTGTGTTGTCCAGATTTATGTGAACTTGGTCATAAATTCTGTGTCCTTAAATGTAGTTGTTTTCTAACACATTTCTTAGAGAACAACCCAAGTACAGCTTGTATCAGCTCATAGGAATGGTTCATGTTCCAGACTGCTGTGCCTACCACGGGAAAAATAATCTAGGAGGCTTTCCACCCACTCAGAAAGGTACCAGCTCATAGACTCTGGGTGGTGATTGACAGATGAGAATCATGGAAGTGGAAAAAAGAGGGAAATTAGAAATGCAGTCTAATATCTTTGCTTTTATGGTGACTTTCTTCTTTTGACAGTAAAGAAGCGATTTTCTTACAACCTGGCAGTTTCTTGAAAGTAACCAGACAGACCTGAGAGCACATATCAGATATTCAAGTAATATTTGTGGACCCTTTGCCTGCTCACCCTTATATAATATCCCTTGCATTATATATATATATATATATATATATATATATATATATATATATATATATGTATATATATATGTATATATATATATGCTAGATATATATTATATACATATAACAAAAGATGAATTTCATCCACATATGTGAAACAAAGGTGTCCGTTCAGGTTCAGTCATCCCAGAAACAAAAGCTTCTAAGGGGCCGAGAGGAGGTATTTCCTGTGATATCTAGGTCTGGAGGTCTTTTATGTGACCCAGGACACTGTTTTTTATTTGTATCCAAGGTCTATTAATAAAAAAAATCCTAGGGCTGGAGAGATGGCTCTGCAGTTAATAGCATATAATACATTTACAGAAGACCTGGGTTTCGTTCTCAGGACCCTCATGATGTGTCTCACAACCACCTATAACTCCCGTTCCAGGGCACATTATGTGTTCACCAAAAACACACATGCACATGCATAATTAATGTTTGATTTACATTTAAATTCATAAGAGGGGTCTCATGGAGATGGCTCAGTGGTTGAAGTGCCCGATGCTCAAGCAAGAAGACTAGAGTTCAGTTCGGATACCCCAGACCTACTTAGACGCCAGGTGGCCCTAGAAGCCCACCTCTGATGTAGCATTGGAATGTAGGACATGCTGGCTAGTGAGACATGGCCTCTCTTGTGATCTCTGGGTCTCATTAAGAGATCCTGCCTCAAAAGGATAAGGTTGAGGGACTATCAAAGCAGACCCCTGACATCATCCTTAACCTTGCACATACAAGCTTACGTACATTGCACACATATGTACGTGCGCCTGCACCCACCCATGCGCCCACAAGAAATAGAAAAATGATCAAAAAAGTATATGAATAAGTGGTAAGAATATTGTCACAACTACTTAAAAAGTAAAGTCATTTAACTATGTAACACTGTTTTGTAATTCTATAAATCAGCACACAAATCCATTTATAAGGACTTTGAATGAGTTAGCCAAGCATGTGCATTGATATTATGCACGCAGGGAGAAAATATGTGGATCCAGCATTGTGTCTACAACTTTTCAGGTAAATATAATAGATGATGAATATTTTATTTCACCCAGAATATCAATAATATAAGTCTTTACTCGAGTTTAAACAGGGACCAAATATTTCCTCCGAGTTGCTAGTAAGAGAAACATGCTACTTTGGAGAATAGAGTATGTACGTTTAGTGTCACTAATCTTTTTGAAATCCACTTGAACCATTGGTGGAAATAAAAGCAACTATTCTTTTTCTTTCTCTTAACATTAGGTCATGGAACTAAAGGAGTATTTGAGCTTCTGTCTGGATGGCGGAGAACCAAAGAGAATTTACCCTTCAAAGACAGGGTAGCTGATGCCTATTCTGATGTGATGGTCACCTACACCATGACCAGCTCCCTGTACTTCATCACGTTTGGTATGGGTGCCAGCCCCTTCACAAACATAGAGGCAGTGAAGATCTTCTGTCAGAATATGTGTGTCTCTATTCTATTGAACTACTTCTACATTTTCTCTTTCTTTGGCTCTTGCCTGGTCTTTGCCGGGCAGCTAGAGCAAAATCGATACCACAGCATCTTTTGCTGTAAGATCCCTTCCGCAGAATACCTGGACCGCAAGCCTGTGTGGTTCCAGACAGTAATGAGTGACGGGCACCAACAGACATCTCACCATGAGGCCAACCCCTACCAGCATCACTTCATTCAGCACTTCCTCCGAGAACATTACAATGAATGGATTACCAATATCTATGTGAAGCCATTTGTGGTCATCCTGTATCTCATTTATGCCTCCTTCTCCTTCATGGGGTGCTTGCAGATCAGTGATGGAGCCAGCATCATCAACCTACTAGCCAGTGACTCCCCAAGTGTTTCCTACGCCATGGTTCAGCAAAAATATTTCAGCAACTATAGCCCCGTGATAGGATTCTACATCTATGAACCCCTGGAGTACTGGAACAGCAGTGTCCAGGAGGATCTGCAGAGGCTCTGTAGCGGGTTCACTGCTGTGTCCTGGGTGGAACAGTACTACCAGTTTCTCAAAGTGAGCAACATCAGTGCCAATAACAAGACCGACTTCATCAGCATCCTACAGAGCTCGTTTTTAAAAAAGCCAGAATTCCAACATTTTCGGAATGATATCATTTTCTCCAGGGCGGGGGATGAAAACAACATCATCGCTTCTCGCTTATATCTGGTGGCGAGGACTAGCAGGGACAAGCAGAAGGAAATCATAGAAGTTCTGGACAAGTTGAGGCCCCTGTCACTCTCAAAGAGTATCCGGTTCATCGTGTTTAACCCTTCCTTCGTGTTCACAGACCATTACAGCTTGTCAGTCACCGTGCCTGTTCTGATCGCAGGCTTTGGGGTTCTCCTGGTGTTAATCCTGACTTTCTTCCTAGTGATCCATCCTCTGGGAAATTTCTGGCTAATTCTTAGTGTCACCTCAATTGAGCTGGGCGTTCTGGGTCTGATGACATTGTGGAATGTCGACATGGACTGCATTTCTATCCTGTGCCTTATCTACACTTTAAATTTTGCCATTGACCACTGTGCCCCACTGCTTTACACATTTGTATTAGCAACTGAGCACACCAGAACACAGTGTATAAAAAGCTCCCTGCAAGAGCATGGGACAGCCATTTTGCAAAACATTACTTCTTTTCTTATTGGGTTGGTCCCCCTCCTATTTGTGCCTTCAAACCTGACCTTCACACTGTTCAAATGCTTGCTGCTGACCGGGGGTTGCACGCTTCTGCACTGTTTTGTTATCTTACCTGTTTTCCTAACCTTTTTCCCTCCTTCCAAAAAGCACCACAAGAAAAAGAAACGCGCCAAACGAAAGGAGAGGGAGGAAATTGAGTGCATAGAAATTCAAGAGAACCCTGATCATGTCACCACAGTCTGAGGGTGGAGAGTTTTTCTTTTCCGGTGTTGCACAATGATGCAGGGCAAGTAAAGCTCAGACCTCAGCTGCTTGGGCTGGCCAGGGGTAACAAGGCAAGTCAGATCGAGAGTGCATTATTCACGACGCATCCAAGGGTCTGCTTCTTTTCCCAGGGGGGAGGGGGGGAAGGTAATAAAAGGAGCGAAAGTTCTTTGTAACCTTATACTCCATGAGAGATAAACGTCCGGACATTGATCTTAGAGCTTTTCGGATGAATAGATGGATTGGTGTGTTGAGACAGAAGGCAGAAAGATCTAAAGAGTCAAAAAGAAATGCTTAGAAAAAAATGGACAAGAGAGAATAGGTGGTCTCTAGATAGGGGGAAAGACATAGGAAATGTCTAAATTGCCATGTCACTTTTCATGTTTGTTTTTTGAACAGGTCAATCAAAGGAAACCTATGCACATGGGACGTACATATTTAATCCTGTCTAAACCAAAGGACCAGACCACCCAATCCATTTTGTGTGTACATATAAGTATACATACACATATACTTATATATCTGGCTTTAACGTACATCGGTGTTTGGGTAAAAATGGGTGTCCATTTGCAGGTAGGCTGGCCTCTCTCTCTAAAAAGTCAAATCGCCTTTATGCAAATATCTAAGTTCATTAGAGTGATACAAACTGTATAAATGGCTACTTAAAATCAGTTCACCCATCTAGACATACAGAGTGTCATTCAACTGTGTGATAACAAAATAAACAGAAATCTGAACCCATTAAATTCTACATGTCATGTTGTGGGTCATTGAGATCCTAACTTTGGGATGACTTGACAAAAACCTCAAAAGGTGTTTGAGTTAGTTAGCATGTGGACAAATGTTTCAAAATCTAAAATAGTTGAGATAGCTTGTCATTTGTTTTTAACATGACTGTGTACTTGGAAGGCCAGCACAGCTGCTTTTGGATAGCTCACCCACCTGCAAATGAGCACGTTAAGCATATTGTCCTTGCATGAATATGTAAAGGTACACAGTGTGTGAGTGAGAGAGAAAGGCATAATGAGATAACATTCCATGGTTAAATGTTCTTATTTTAGATGGTGAAAACCCACTGTTGTGTCATATGGTAATTAACACAGGAAAAGGCAAATATCTGGGAAACTTGGAGAGTAAAGTGGGCCATCGCCGTTCATCATCCCAGTATCAAAGAGCCCTTAGTATAAGAAAACCCTGCCAACTCTATATACTCTATTGTCTTCCTTGGAATAAGTTTGGAGCATTAATGCAGGCCATGGTCACTATGTCACTATAGTGGTCACCACAGACACAGAAGCACCATTTTATAGCTTCTTGCAGTGTCATTGTCTCATTAACTAGAAAGTAAGCTCCTATGGCAAGCACAGCTCTCTACAGGTGCCATAATAAACTGTAATTGCTCCTGAATCCTTTACATTCAAAATATAAAGTACTAAGGGAAATGTTCCCATTGAGCTAGTGTTTAAAACTGTGGCCCAGGCAGGTACTCAGACTGCTGGGTACTTACATAGACTAAGGCTGATATTCATGTTGGAGAAAATTACTAAAAAGTCCTTCTTCACCCCAAGTAGGGACCCAAGAAATAATTCATTTCCAGGTAGAATAAAACAAATGCCCAATGATTACACAATCTGCTACCAAGCTCTTTTTCCTGAAGAAAGTTGATATTTCCCACCATTTTGATTTATATAATTTAACTGCATTAATAACACTAATATCTTTAAAAGGCAAAACACCATTATATTTGTTAGAAAATTGTATTCTTGTTACAATTTTTGTAAATGACAGTGATAGATTAGTGAAGCAAGAGCTCTGCTCTTACAAAAAATGCAGATTTTTTTAGATGGACATCATTTAAATAAAATTTCATGTTATTGGATGGTGTTTGTTTTATTCTACCTTATGGCCACTGTATTTTAATGTCTCCTCACTGTGGGTATGTAGAATAACTTTGGAATTAAGTAGGGAACATAACTTCCCATAGGCACACATGCTTTCACTGTATCTATAAAATCATGTTATAGCTAGTGTCGGCCTTTTATCTTCTGAACTGCTGTGCTAAGGAAAACAGGTCTTTGGACAGCTGACCTCCAGGCCATGATCTTATATTTGAAGCTGAATTTTCTGGGCAGTCTTTGGAGTTGGAGAACAGAATTCTTGTTCCACGTCTACTCATCATGTACATAACTATCATTCACACCTGTAATTTGTAAAGAGGGCCACTAAGAACCTGAGGGGGCCATGTCACTCCGTTTCTTTCCATATTCAGTGATAGTCCATTGTTTCACATATTTTTGTTTAAAATTAACTTTTTTTAGTTTTCTAATTACCATGAATCATTTCAGATGCAAAAACAAACAAAAAGATTGGTAAGCTAATCGGCCTGCTTGCCAATTGCCAAATGAATGGGAGTATAGTTGCATAGTCTACGAAAGTTCCGACCTTAATCTCTCCCAAAGCACTTGCATGAAGAAAGACTTGTTGATGTGTTAGGTAACGTCTTCGTGGATCAAATATGTAAGGCAAATAGGACTTTCTCATCGACAAGCTGTCAAGAGAGGTGGCATTTTAGAAGAGACGCTCTCTTCTCCAGAACACGAGATCCTCTCTGAAGGAATTGTAGCAATAATTTACTGAAATGAAACTCCATGTTCTGGAAGAGTTTAGAGAACACCCACAATGCCTTGACTCGGTCTTAGGAAGTCGTGTGAGCCCAGAAGGATCTCACCAAGCATCATCCAGACTTTTCCAACCTCACTGTGAAGCAGATATTTCTAAGAACTCCTTCACTGAGTACCAAGATGCACCCTAGAATATGAGGTCACGATTTGCAGGTAATCCTCCAACCCCAGCCTTTTCTGGTTCTTGTCTGCTCCTTTCTCTAGTGTTTCAAGTCTTTGGTTGTTTTGTCCATTTGTGAAGTACTGATGGCATTCGTGTTGGGAATTTGTCTACCGTCAAGCAGAAGACCCTTCAAACCCTAGAAGAAATCAGTGGGAAATCTTTTAGAATTATGGAATATTTTATTTACTGTAATGCATTTTCCTTTAAAATGGGAGATTTTTTTTAAAAAACTGGTGACCCCCTCCCCCACATCTTTTCTTGTTTAAACTGGACTGTGTCCCCCATCAGAATGTGAAACTGAAACTATTGTTTATGTTGCACCCTCCTCAAAGAGGAACTTACCTAAATTACCATACAAGATTTGTCTAAGAGTTCCATAGGCTAACCTACATCATGTGTAAGTCTGTTGAAAGAATGTGTACCTGGATGTTTTCCGGTGGGTTCTTACAGCGACCGTGAACCTCTTTGCAGGCTGTGCATGAGTTCTCTATGACAGAGCTATTCTCAACTAATTTTGTATCGCAGGAATGTCTTCCTTCCCATTGATTTCCATTTATCTCTACAGAAATAAATGTACATGTTTTATCTTGTGTTGTGAAAGGAAGAAGGTGTGACACGCAAAGCTCCTATGATCCTACAATAGCCATCCTTGTATGTTGAACTCGGGTGGAAGAGCGATGCCCATTACGTATTTACTCATGGCACTTTACCATAACAAGCTAATCCTGCTAGGCCCATGTTTAGAACTGGGGATTAACTATTGCCATTCAGAATTGTGTGTATTTTTATATGTTGGCTGTAGATATTGTCATTACAGTCAAATATTTTTTATGACCAAATAGATACAAATGCATGGCACAATGCACGCATAATTACTAATAGTATGTAGATTATTAAAGGCACTATTTTCAGGATTATTACACATTTTATTAAAATTTTCATATACGCTATCATAAATGCCTCATGGGGTTTTGGTTGCAAAGGCCTAAAGTCCACAGAAAACTTCCTAGTAAGGGAAGCAATAAGAAAATTGTCTTCCCTTAGTGTCTACAGCAGCCACTTACTCTAAGATGGCGAAAGAGGAATCCCATGGGATAACTCTGGTCTCTGAGTAAAGCACCAGGCAGAATTTGCATTAGCCAGTAATTAAATATGCTGACATGCCCTGGGTTTGCTAAGGCAAATCAGAAGCTGTAGTACCTTAAGAATGGAATTGTGATGCTATCTCCTGAGACTGGAGAATTCTGTGATTTACCCATGCTTTCTAAAGAGAAGTCTGTGCTCACGCAGTTTTGTTGCTGTTTGCATAGCATTCTGCTAATTTCTTCAAAGGCACCCTGAAAGTTTTCATTTATTTCAAGGGAATTTCAAGATCACGTTTATTCTCTTTAAAAAAAAAAACAACAACAATAGAAGTCTTGCTCTTTCTGTTTCAAAAAAATAGCAGTTATGACAAAGTTTTACAGTATCACATTATAACATCTTCAAGCTGAATTAGTATGCCCTTGAAGTGTCCCAATCTCAAATCTAGATACAAAACTCCGCATCATCTCTGTGGCACAGGCCCTTATGCCAACCCTTTACAGCGATGATCTGCAGATACACTGCACAGAAAATAATTACATTTACTTTTACATATTTTTCTTTAATATGACTGCAGTGACAGCAGTGACAGTGACCAAAACAAAAATGGTAACATCTTTGCAGGATGTTCAGCACACAGATGCTGCATACAAATGAAATCATACTTCTGGTTTTTTTTTTTATCACGTGACCAATCTTCATCTATGCTGTGTTGTAGATAAATAGGGTAAGAAGTAGTGCTCTGTGTTCCAAATGTTTTGGAATTTTGTTAGGTGGCATTTGGATGAGATTGGAAGATACTGAAAGAGGGGCAAGGCTCTATCTAAGAAACCAAGATAGGTGTGTGTGTGTGTGTGTGTGTGTCTGTGTGTGTGTGTGTGTGTGTGTGTGTGTGTGTGTTAGCAAGAGTGATGTCATTAAAGTCCTTACAGAGTAGACTTTATAGGTTAGAAAATAGCACAGAGAATCAGGTGGTGCCTCAAAACAAGAGATCCTTACTGCTAGCAAACGCGGCTATATGTAAATATATCCCACTTGAACATTGTGCTTTTGTTTGTAAGATCCTGTTGCTGAGCCTGCTACTTGATTTGTAAGCATGACCAGGCCCATTTTGAGCAGGAAAGCAAAAAGCTGAAGAACTCTGGAAAGAGGCTTCAGATAAATACCCAGGAAAGAATTTATTTTCAGGATGCTGAAATACACATGATGGATTTTATCATTTTTATGTACTAAGGTCATTGATGAAGAAGTCTTTTTACTTTTCTTGAAAATTAAAGACCATTCGAAGAGAGGAATATGTGGAACCAGTATCTGCCATATGTAGCTATTGTACAGACCATATTTTAGCTCTTCTACAACCTTAAAGAGGTTGTCAAAATAAAATGAGAGTTGATTACACTGGGAGCCTCTGTCAGAGAGGTATTTTTAATACAATAAAATATTTATAAATAAGATCATTGATAATTTTTCACTTTTATAAACTATAGGATCTAGCTCTCTACTATTTCACCATGTTGAACTTTCCCTAAGAAATCTCTCATAGGTCACACCAATTATGAAATTCGAAAATTAAAAAGGAAAAAGTTGAGGATGCGGGGGTAGGAGTAATTCGCAGGCTTTGGTGATCCTTGCTCCATTTCTTGGGCTCCTGTTATCCAAGCCAGGGCTGATATTCATCATTGGTGACTGTGTTCCAGTTCTGCTGTGTGGCTCATGGCATGCCTGATATGGTTCTCCTCCACTTTGTTTTCACAGTTACTAAAGCAACTCCGTTATCTCCAGGGCTCTTTCAAACCAGTGGAGAAATAAGAGGTTTAATGTTTGGGGAAGATTCCATTGAAGAGTTTCCTGGAAAGTATTAGGAGTGACCATCATGGGTAAAAGATAAGTGGAGCTTGTTACAATTGTGTCACTTTCCAGTTCCAAATAGATTTAGATTGGATTCTTGGTAGAGACGGTGAGAACCATTACGTTATCTCAATGTGAGAAGGGAGTAGAATCTTCCCCCTGGAAATTGAAATCATTTCTACCACCAGAGTCAGTAGATCTGCAGCCATAGTGAGAGACCTTGAAAAAGAAAAAGACAGGCTGCCACAGTCTTGGTGCAATCTGCAGCATCCACGTCTGTATGGCATCAGGGTGTCCCAGTTTATTTTCTCCTCTGACATAAAAGTCCGAGTTACTGAAAAATTCGACCTTCTGTTCACCGGTGTGAATATTCCAATATATTCATAAAGCTTATGTGGCAAGCTTATCATATGTTCCTATTAATTATGCATATCCTTTTAAGCAATAGACTTCCTTGTTCTTAAGTAGAAAATCTGTCACTGCTTGAAAAGAACAGAGATCTCGCTAAGCTACCTCACAGGATACTTAAAGATAAAATGCCATGCAACCTTTGACTAAATGGTGGTATAATACTATTTATTGCCCTTTCACTTTGTAAATTTGTGCCAAGTTAGTTGTAAAATGAACACCCCTGTGTGCAGTTTTTACCTGTGCATACCATATACTATAAATATTCACCAATATGACATTGTGAATGCTGTTCAGTTATCTCTTCTTAGACATCCCAGAGAATGGAAATTAGTTCAGAAAGAGTATTAGCGCAGAAGAAATATTGCCTGGGATTAACTCTGAGATAGTGTCCCCTCAACAAGATGTGTGATCGAATAATCTGTGACTAACTTCAGTGAAAAGCCCGTGTGCCCTTCTTTTCAGTGAATGGAAAACCATCCATTCTGCCATACCAACCATTATGCAAATATGAAGCAATAAAGATACTAGAATTACTCCATAAATTCCCCCCTCCCCCTACCTTCCCCCCAGTGGGAAACTACTGTTTTCATCTCAGTTAGGATTCTGAAACACTGGCTGCTTGAGGAGACTGCTAGAGAGGACCACTGTGCCTCGCCCATGAGAAAACCACAGGTGGGACAGTAGAAACTGGGAGTTTTATTTTCTTTCCTTCCCCAAAAGAACCCCCAGATTCCCAATCCTGGCTCAGTGAGATGCTAACCTCTACAACAGGATGAAGAAGAATGAGAACATATATGAAATGATAAGGTCCCAGCCTCCTAACAACACAAACGATCATGGCAAAACACCATTGCCAGTTGCTTTTGCCATAAGAATGGCTTTTTAATATAATATTCTTTTTCGTATAAGTTCTCTGCATTCCTTTTGTGAAAATACACTCATTTATTAGTCCCCATTTGCCATAAAAGATTAAAGATCTCTGTTCCAGAATTCTGCACATCAAGCCCTACCCCTAAAGTTACCTTATCTACAGAAGCAGAGAGAGAGAAAGAGAGAAAAATTGATACTAAAAAGTGTGACCTAAGTTATATTTCAGTACCAGAATGTCTTCTCCCAAATAATGGGCTGCCCAAACACACACCTTAGAGCTTACTGAGCATCAAAATTCTAAACATACTCACCTTAGATATTATTAGTAAGATGGCTCTTAAAAGTAATTTCAATGCTTTTAATTTTCCAGATTTGGTCCATGGTCAAAATTAGTATGCATTTCCATTCTCAGTGAACAAAATAACAGAATTTGAAAATGAGGTTTTTGTAACTATCACAGTAATAAATAAATAAATGTGATTCTCCTAATTGAATGGAACTCATACCTCAATGGATAGAAATTATACTCTGTTTTATTATTTTTTTCAAGTTTAGATGTACATATATATACATACATATATGTATATATACATATATATACATATATGTATATATATATATATATAATCATTTGAGTGAAATTTCTCAGGATCATATGCCTGAAGAAACCTATATCTGGGGCCTAAAGATAAAAAATATCGGTGAAATCTTTACTACTCATGCAACTTCCTCATGCTTACATTAACTGTAGGACCACTAGGCAAGGATTTATGGAGTTACTGGTTATTTTCACCTTTGACTTCAACAATAAAAAGTACATCCCTTATATTAGCAAGAGCAATTGGTCTATTTAAAAAGTCATAAATTCTTAGTTAGAGTAACTCCTAAGTACTTTATATTGCCTCCACAGTAGAGTGGAGAGTGGGATATGACTTTCTCACATACTCTGGTGCCTCACCTTTGACCATGTCCCCTGGAGGAGGAGACCTGGTGGCACTCAGAGGAAGGACAGCAGGTTACCACGAAGAGACTTGATACCCTATGAGCATATACAGGGGGAGGAGGTCCCCCTCAGGAACAGTCATAGGGGAGGGGAATAAGGGGAAAATGGGAGGGAGGGAAGAATGGGAGGATACAAGGGACGGGATAACCATTGAGATGTAACAAGAATAAATTAATAAAGGAGAAAAAAGTCATAAATTATACAAGATACTTCTATATAACATTCCTAAAGTTAATTGTTCATGCTAACTTTTTTAAAAAACACACCAAATGCTATAAAGGTGAAGTCATCTCCAGCCTGAGTGCATAAGTCCTTCAGTTTTTATTGCTAATATCAAGTGACGTAATACCCAACTTTACTCATCTAACCTCAGGGAGTCTTTTCAACTTCCTGTCTTTTATGGAAATGTGTTAAATTTCCCAACCATAACTCATCTTGACTTCTTAACCTAACATGCATTTTAAATGCACACATATGTATGGTGTTGTTTTGCTGTTTTGCTTTTCGAGGTAGGCTTTCATTATATAGCCCTGCCTGGCCTTTGAACTCACAGAGATCTCCAGCTTCTGTCGCCAGGGTACTGGAAGTATCACACCCAACCAGAATTTTTATTCTTACTAGAGATTTGTTTTGTTTGTTATTTTTGCTTGCTTGTTTATTTGGCTCTAGGCCCTGCCTGGACCTCATAATTCCCCTGCCTCCACCCCTTATCTCCTTTCTAAATTCTGGGGTTACAGGTGGGCATCACAAATCTTGGGGTTTTTAGTCTTTAAACTTTAAAAAATATATATATTACTTATTTTAAAAATACCATGATGTACATCAGCTAGCCCTACATAGTTAAGATAATTCACTATCCAAGCAAAGTAATGTGTCTTGGCAGTCTTACAAGACATCTTTTTTGAGAGCCTACAATCCATAAATATCTCTATAGAGTATAAATTGGGAATCTATTACCAAAATAACCTCAATCATTGTACTAATTTCAAATCTGAAGTAATGTGTGTAGTTGGCTCATACAAATTCTACCCAAAATTTATTGCATTATCAGAGCCAATTCTCTCTGAAGTTCATTGCAGTGCAGTGAATCCCTGTGGCAACAGAAAGTCTAAAAATGCCTGGATTCATCCTTTTTCTCATCACCTGAGACCTCCAATGATAAACAAGGTAGTGAAGGTGGTATGTGGGCTTCGAAGAGAAGACCCACGACACTTCAGAGCGTTCAGTCACATCTGGGTGAAATTGTAGGGCTGTCAGCAATCATGCCTATGGCATTCAAACCAAGACTTTGAATTTTTGAGTTTCCAAGTCTGCTGGGTTTCGGTGATTCATGTGGCTGGGGCATTATGAGGAATACATAGCTAGCCCACATCCACAAGGCTGACATGCATCAATCACAGAGTTATACTGAAATAAATTAAGAGCACACAGCCCATATCAAAGGCTCTTACTGTTGAGCTCTTGTCCTAGAGAACAGAATTTTCATAATTAGAACCATGCCTTGGGTTGTCTCATTTTGGAGAATTTCTCACATTTCATTTTTAAAAACTAACACAGGAGAGATGGCTCAGCAGCTAAGAGCACTGTCTGCTCTTCTAGAGGTCCTGAGTTCACTTCCCAGCAACCACAAGGTGGCTCACAACCATCTATTATATGATCTGATGCCCTGTCTGGTGTGCAGGTGTACATGCAGATAGAGCACTCATACAGAAAATTTGCGAATAAAAAAAGGGGAAAAATTAAGGATGTTCTTCTTTCTTTGGTGGAAATGTTTTAATGTATTCCTTAGACTTTCCTATCTGTATTTAACATTTTAATTGTTAATTCACTTTCTTTTACTTTTGGGGTAAAATTGCTTTTTCTTGTAACAACTAAAGCACATTTCCTTTGGTTGAGAATAAGTATGCCTAAGCAAGAGGTGAAGTCAGAATTTAGCAAAATATAAGGTGGATATGTGAGTGTGTTTGCAAGCACACAATTTAGAGAAATTCCATTCATTGTTTCTTTGTGTACATCAAGAAGTAGAAATTCCACACATGTTTTAGTCTTAGAAGCTGTCACAGTACAGGACATACTCCTTAGAGAACACTCAATAATTATATATTCAATGACAAAATTTTAAAAGGAAAAGGAATCCTGTAGCTTCTCACCCATGACTTACTATAAAAAGTGGTTTGTGTTTAGAAAACCCCACTTAGAATATATCCTTGTTCCTTGCTTTCTGAAATATTCTATTTTATAGCCAATTATACAGGAATAAGGCTACACACAAAAGACCAAATTCTGTGTTTATTCACATTGCCATTTCTGATAAGTTGAAATGCTACCACCTAGAATTTTACAGTTTTTAAAAATCACATCAGTACAAAAAAATGAAAAGGAATGCAAAAGTTTTTAAGTATCTGGAAAAAAAAGATCTGGATCAGTATCTGCTTGCTAGTTTACTTTGGCAGCTTTGGAAACAAAAAGATTGGAAGAGATCAGAAAATTCTTGACACATATAAATCTATAAGAGATTTCAAGCTGCTATTCAATCCTCATGGCTTGAGTCTGGTTCATTAACTCAACAAATATTAGGGGTACCTGCAGTGACATCTGAAAGAAAAATACTAAAGTCATATCTCCCAACTGGGTGGCTAGAGGACATTTCTTTCCGTAATATCTAAGGGAAGGGATGATGAACATCTGCCCTGAGTAAGGGAAGGGATGGTGAACATCTGCCCTGAGTAAGGGAAGGGATGATGAACATCTGCCCTGGGTAGCCTGACATGTGCAGCCAGAAGAGGGAGAACACAGAATGTCCAAGGGTGGGGGCTGGATATGGCTCCGCTTCACAGAGTAGGTACCGGCAGAATGAAAAGCAGGGGCCCATTGAGAGCATAGTGTAAGTGATTACCGGGATTTAAGGGGACCATTTGGAATGAGAAGTTTGTTCACGGAGGAAAACCTCTTTCTGAGAGACATTTCTAGGGTCGAAGTTCTGTTCTTGCATCATTTAAACACAGCGGCCTTTATTTCTGTCTTTCTGTATTTGCTGTTACAGCCAGGAACTCAAAACCTCAGCAACATCACATACATTTACATTTCTACTACTCAGTACAGAGTGGTGGCCAGAGACAGTTTGTGGCTGGAGTTTGAGGACCCAGCAGCTTTCTGGCCACATCATCTGTATCAGGTGGTCCTCACAATGCAGCCCAGAGAGATAGACATGGATAGACTAGATCCCAAATCCTCCAGGAAAAGCAAATCAAACATCACACACCAATGAATCATCTAACAGGGTGGGGCTAAGAATCCCGACTCTACACATTGTTTCTAGGAGCTCCTTATAACCAGCACTGTGTTTCTATGGTATAACGACTCATTTTTTTTTTCAATCAGGAACCTGTACCACAGTTGTCTTTACAAAGAAGTCCAAACGTAGATGACGTGGCGTGAGAAATCACTGCACTATTTACCCCTCCACATGCACGTCTTCTTCTGAGTGTAAACCTTAAGACAATGGTTTAAATGCTTCATATTTATAGTTTTTATTACATTTACTTACTTACTTGGTATCTAGAGGCATGCTCATGTCACTACAGACACTCGGAGGGTAGATGACAATTCTCAGGAGTGTGTTCTCTCCCTTCACCATGTGCCTCCTGGAAATTGAGCTTGGTTACAAACACCTTTATCTGCTGAACCATCTCAGTAAGCCTCAAGCAATTTTAAAAATAAGTTGCATATAATTCGCTTTTACTTCTTCTCGAAAATCAGGTGAAATGTGATATATGTACATAACCTTTAAGTGTAGAAATAACTCATTTGAATATTAACAACCTTCCTTTTTATAGCTGGAGAGTATTAGTCATAATAATTGGTGTTCTGAATAAAACAGCAACCCAAATTATTTTTTTTGTTACTATAATAAAGAAAGTTATGAGGAGGATGTTTTAACTTTTATACCTGAAGTAAACATTTGTCAATGCTGTCTGCTAGAGTTATAGCTGATGCTTCGGCTGGCATGGGGAGGCTATCTTTCAGGATGCTTAAAAGGGTCCTTAATTCATAGAACTGGGATAGACACTAAAGCCACCAGAGAAGTAGTCTTGAGGAAACGGAAGTCGACAAGTACACTCCTAGGGATGACTTGAATAATGTCTGAATTAACACAGCCAGTGAATTTCAAAGTCTGGTGGTAATCAGTATGACCTGGAGAAATTGTTCAAAGTCCTTAATGCCCTCACTAGATATCAGAACAATGCAGTCTGCACACCCAGTGGAGACTCAGTCTTTCTGTAAGTCCCCTTGTGAGTCCAATAAGCAGCTGAATTCCTAAGGTGGTGCCATAGACCATAGGCCAAAAACATTAATCCAATGAATGTTTACAGAGTGATTACACTGAACAAATAAAAGAAGGTCACAAACTAGTATAACCCCAGCATTTAGGATACTGAGGCAAGGTGATTGCAAATTTCTCAAAGCCATTCTCGATGACATAGCCAGACTCTGTTACAGAAAAAAAATAGCATAGCATAACGATGGTTGATATCCATTGTTATAACACAAGTCAACAATTTAAATTCCAAAAAGCATGCCTAAATGAAAAGAGATGGTTTCTAGTAGAAGCAAGTCTAGTGACAGTACATTGCTTTTACCATTAAAACAAGGACACCTGGACATCCCATGTGGCAGAAAGCAAACAAAGCTGAGCAGGCTGTGCCCCTGGATCGATGAACACAGTTTAGCAGAAGAGTTCAAAGTTTGGTTGTGAGAACCTATGAGCATGATGCCAAAAAATACATATATTTCATTCTGTGGACTGCAGAATTTCCTATGAAAATTCTTACCTGAGTCAATGTGTTCTGATATTGTTGTTTAACAATATGAATGTAGCCTGAGTGAGTGACAAAAGACCTGAACCCAAAGGCATAAGTTAGCAGAATAGTGTGGTCAACAGTGGAAAATGTAATAGTCAGAAATAAGGATGGGACAGTAAAGAATGGGAGGAGAAAAAAAGGGAAAGAAATGAATACAATACTGTTGTTTTTAAAAAGGTTTCTAACAATAACATAGACATCAAAGATTTGCTTTTAGTGTCTAAAGCACCAGAATATGGTGTCACACAATTAAAAAGTAACCTATGTACTAACTCAAATTAGTACAGTATCTTAAAACCTACATTTAGATCTGTGCATTTGGTAGGGTACTATAGGAGCCAGTCAATCATACTTTGCATAATGTTCTCACTGCAATATTATAATTTTATTTTAATAATTGTAATTCTGTGTTTTGGACCTGGAAAGCACCTTGGTTTTGTTTATAGACCTACTAAAACTGAATATCAGAAAATTACTTTATATTTACATAAAAATTGATTTGATTCTCTTACATATTTACCCCAGGGGAAAATTGTTTCATTACCAAATTTTTTAAACTAAAGTAAACAAAAGATGAGTCAAAGAAGAAGAAAGAAAATACTAGAAAAGTAAATAAGTACATCTGACCTTTTATAAAATTGTTAGACACTTAGGCACAAAATATATTCTTTTTTTATGATATATCCTTATATGCATGCTTTGTAGCTGAAAATCCACACCATCTAGATTAATCTACAGTATTTACAATTGTAACATTTCTGTTAACTTGGTAGGCAACTGGTACTTAAAATCTCTTTGTATTTCAAGGAGTTTAGCATTACAGGTGGTTTATGCTTAATAATACCAATGGCTCTCCCATGACCAGAGATTTGATCACTGATCACCTCCTCTGAAAGGTTTGTGTAAAGCATATGTCCTTATTATATTGTGCATATATTGTTGTTTGTAGCCAGCAGCACTGGTTAATGCTGGAGACATGTGTAGGAGGTTGTTTTCACAACATATCCCTACACAAAGCAGTTACATAAGTTAATGGATGTCTCTTTTTACTGCAACTCTATTCCTATCGATGCTGAAAATGCCAAACAGACCACATTTATAAGCACACACTTTTCAACACAGCACTTAAACACATAGAGGTAATTTACATGCTCCTTGTGTTCTCAGAGAGCAAGTGGAATGGGTGAGGACAGTATGAATACAGTTAACCTAAGAACTGAGATATACTGGCACAGCACCACACAATATGGTGGCCGCCAGTTGGACATCCACTTACCTTTGTGCTATACCTCTTGAGTCACATCTTTCTCCCTGGAAGCAAAAATTACATAATTGTCCCTTAACTCAAGTGCTCACTGAGCCTTCAACTCAATAAATTTTTTTAAAAGTTAAATGCCATTAATTCATGCACCACACCCTGAGAGGGAATGCAGAGAGGAGATGAGGACTTTAGAGCAGTAAACCAGTGAGCAATATAACTGTATACAGCTATGAGAAAGCAAGTGACACCACCATGCCTCTCAAGCTTAAGCACGCACTAGAACTGCCTGGCCAACTACTTAGACCCAATTGCTTGGCCTCACCGTCAGGTTTCAGACTCAGCAGGTCTGGGATAAGGCCAGAAATGTTTCATGTCTCACAAGATCCTGCTTGATGTTGATGTGACTGGCAATGTGGAACCTACTACACTCACTTCTATGTGACAGATGCAGAAGTTTGTAAAGAGTGCGAGGTTAGCCAAGCACCCTGTCAATGATTCTGAAAGACTGCATGGCCTAAGTCTTCGGTGGAAGGCCTTCTAGGCTGCAGAAAAAGAGCCTACCTCACTTGAGACAGTGCTTGGCCCATCAACCTAATGATGGAAGCTGTTAATACCTCTGGGAACTAATAAATCTGTGTTTGTAACAAATCTACCAAGAAGATCTTCTCCTATTAGGACTAAGAACTACATTACTTTAAACTCAGGCTTATAGTATGAAAGATGATAATTTTAAGAAAAGTTGGGTATAAAGGATTTAACTAGATTGTGTGACGTGTCAGATAAAGGTTGACATGAGATAACAACGGATACTCCTGACACAGTAAATCCCACATAATGCTGTTTGTCGC
This sequence comes from Acomys minous, assembly GCF_964271855.1. Lineage (NCBI taxonomy): Eukaryota > Metazoa > Chordata > Mammalia > Rodentia > Muridae > Acomys > Acomys minous. The sequence continues at coordinate 65,498,739 of NC_140495.1, read as the reverse complement.
TTATATGAAATGCATATTTAACACTGTGTCGTATTCTCATTTGCTGAATCCAACAACACTAAGGCTATGGGTTTGTGTCAGATGAGCAGTAGGACCTGAAAGAAGGAAGAAGGAAGAAGAGTATTAGGCCAAATAAACAAAATGTTATTTTTTTTTATGTGTGATGAAAGAGACTGAGAACACAGTAGCTTCAATGTAAAAGGTCTTTTGTTTGCATAAATCTTTTCAAGGTGCTGGAGTGCCCATGGCAGTGTTATATGGAGTTTACAAAGGTCAGACATTCTTGTGTTATTTTTTCCTATAAAGAAACCATCTCTCAATTCAGTCGAGCTGACAGCCAATATTAACCATCGCGGGCTCCAGATAATCTTTACCTGTATGCGGAATACTAAATATAAAATAAAACACATAAAATGTATTAATAAGCATAAGTGAAAATGGTTAGTAGAATAAACTCCAGAGCATTTAAAAAAAATCTTTCTGCTCCTGCTTCATCAAGAGCTGCTGCTAGAAGCCGAAAGGTCCTCCGTGCTGGTGAAAAGTGCTCTCCTCTGAAGTGTTGTAGCACCACACCAGAAAATATTCTGCTTCTCCAATATGGGGGCATCTTAACAGACAGACTAGTGTTTGTGCATTTGGCAAACACCAAGTCTTGCCTAATTAGAAAAGCTTGTCTTGGTTGCTAGAGTATTAATAAGTATATATTAGAAATCCAAAAGAAGAAGTACTCCCAGGTCAGTGTGAAAATCAGTGATTTCCTGACAGGCTGCTTTCTGGGTATCACCCTTCAGAAGACTAGACGGCTTGAGGGAAAATAACTCATAGGCTTGAGGAGTGAGAAGGAGAGTGTGGCCTTCAGCAAAGACAGCTCAGATCTGACTTCCCCTTTCCGCCAGGACAAGTTCAGGATGAAGAAAGTAAGCAAATAGAAAACCAAGTTGGGCCAGAACAAAACGGACAGAGTGTGAACAAAATTACTAAGTGATCAAAGATATGGATGGATATTTTCATATTTCTGAAAAGTGTTATAGTATTAAATATGGTTGGAAAGTCTGTTTTAACACACTTGTAGCTGGTTATTCCTTAAAGAACTTTAGCAGAGGGAAAGAGAGAATTTCCTACAAGAGAGACGTGTGTGTGTGTGTGTGTGTGTGTGTGTGTGTGTGTGTGTGTGTGTGTGTGTGTGTGTTGAAGCTGCTTGGGATCAGTACATGAACATTTTAAGCCTAACAAGAGCAGTGCTTGGTAATTTTAGTTCTTAGGTATTCAAATCTCCATGTGACCATATAAAGAACAATAAACAATGGTTATAGAGAGGGTCAGAGGTCCCTTGCAAATGCTCTAGTAGTGTTGTGTTCATTTGCTCTTAATGCATTTTGACTAAATGCAGCTCTTGGTTGTTGTTAGCACCAGGAGGTCACAGGCAAAGTTTAAGAAACAGAAAAGCTACTAATTGGGAGAAACTGTTCATCAGTTGGAAATGCATGTGGGAAGTCACCTAAGACGTAGGAAAGGAAAATGCCACAGGGGCCTCCTGAATCATTCCCTGGCTCATGCATTCAAAAAAAAAAAAATACCTGTTAAGTATCTGGCATGTGCCAAAAGTATCCCACACTCTGTGGAGTATACAGAACAATATTCAAACTGCTCAGAGGACTAAATTAATGTCAACAGTAAACCATTTGCTTTAACTAAAATGAACCATTTCCCAAAACCAGAGCCATCATATGCCTGCTTTTAACCTAAACTACAACTCACATGTTCCCAGTTAATATTTGTTTGCCATAATAAACAAAAATTATTGATTTTTCTGTTTGTTGGAAGCAACTATGAATAAGGGCTGGGTGTATTTGAACAAGATGGTGATATTAAAGGCGAAGATGCCCTCTGAACAATTAATGCATTAACAATGCAAAATAGATAAAATTGAAGGCATCAATCTGTGTGTTTGAGATTGATATGCTAAGATAAATCAGTTAATACAGATACAAGAAGTTTCCTTTTTTTTTAACGCAATTTATCCCAAAAGAAGAAATACTATCAAATAGAATAGTCTACAAGACTTGAGACCCAAATAAGGAAATTGACAAAAATATTACTATTGCATGGCAGTAAGCCTGCAAAGAGTGTAGAATGAAGTCATAGGCTCCCTTGTTGCCACTCTTGCTAAACATGGCAGTGACTGAGGAAGGATGGCTGAAAGAGAGGGGGAAATGCATCTAATCTGGGAAAGCAGAATTCATACAGAGATGGAACAGGCAGTCTGGATGGTTTTTAACTTGGTGTTCATCTAATTTGCAATTGACCACTGGAGGCATTATGAAATCTCACACTGTAGAAAGAGGCTGATGGTTGTCCATGGGAGTGAGGGGTGGAAAGACACCAAGTGGCCTATTTTCTTCTTCATTTCAGTTTCACCGTGGATCACATCAATTTTGTATTTTGTTGGACTATGCTTTCCTAAGGAAATTATACAGATATATGTAAAACTGATTCAAGTCTAATAATCTTACATTTCTGTCCCAGAAATATTGGCTAAATTTTGTGAGCACATGCTTCATCTCCACTGTTTTTCTATGACCCATTTGGATACAACTCACACAAATGGTTTGGGTCAACTAGTAAGTTCTTATCTTTGTCATTTGTCTCTCTGAGTATATTTATAACCCATGCATCACTAATAGGCCCTGACCTATGCTGTGGCCAACAATATTCCGGGAAATTGAAAATATGAGTTTAGAAAAAAATCAAAAATTAAGGGAAATGTTGAGAGATTGCATAGAAATACTAGTAAAATTAGGGATATTGCAGAAATAATAGCTCCACTTTCCTGAGGGTATGGTGAAGAAGTCTACAAGCACATGGCTATAATCTCCAAATTAGGATAAGTGATGACATAAATTATGAAATGATATTCAAAAGACAATGTGTTTTCTCTATTGACTTCCAAGTTAATGTATGCTTTCATGTCTAAAGTGCTCAAAGTTCCTCAATTATTTTAAACTGGGTTATTCTTTACTTCTCTCACTAGATAAGCTTATGCGTGTGCATCATATAAACCCTGGAGGGGATGGAGAAGTGCAGTAAGGGGTGGTCTCCACCACTAAGTTTCCTGGGATCTTTTGGAAGATGCTCACATGGGAACTGGTCACAAGCAATAAAACACAAAAGGTGATTCATGATCATTTGCATGCTTGAGGACTACGAGCCTTGACTAGACTGTCATTTTATAAAGGAAGTGCTATTTGGATGCCTTGGAGAAGGTGTTGGACCCACCCAGCACTCAGCAGACTTTAACTAAGGGCTTGTGAAGGAGGTGGGGCATCGTCCAATCTGCTTCTTGCCTTCACACTCCCTGTCCCACTTCTTTTTAGATTCTCCTGAGTATCAGATAAATAAATCCCCTTTAGAGAGGCTCTGCTTCCAGACTGATGAAAGTACAAACATGGTCATCCTCACAATGGATCTGAAAGTTTCTTTGCCTGTGAATTTCTTCTTCGTAAAATTAGCTTAGAGCCAAGCATTTCTTAAATATTTATCGGTAGCTTAAATATTAACAAAAGCCATTGTCTCTTTTGACAGCACAGGGATTGTGTTCACATCCTAGCTTGTCAATGGAAAGGAAAAGAAATGCATTTGAAGCAGGAAAAAAAAAAATAACTTGCATCCACAATAGTAAAATGTGAGTGATTGCTGTCCTCAGTCACAAGGAAGTAAAAGATTCCACCCCCAGCCATTTTCTTCTGGAACTTTTTTAGAATATGCACACAAGCGCAGGGAGCCAGCCTAGCATATGCATGCATAAATACATCCTCAATGTTTGGGGCATTCTCTTCTTCCCTCTAAATGAATAATTTATTGGTATTGTACCTGCTGTTTCCAAGTGTGTATTAACGATTTATCTGTTAGTCTTAAAAACAGATGCTTAGAACTAAAACACGGGTCCTATAATATCATTTGCTGGAAGAATTAAGGTGAAAGTGGGTGGTTTAAATCCTCAGATGTAAGAATGAATAGATTTTTTCTAATACAAATTGTACTGCTTTTGGTTTGTTCTCTCTCTCTCTCTCTCTCTCTCTCTCTCTCTCTCTCTCTCTCTCTCTCTCTCTCTCTCTCTAACACACACACACACACACACACACACACACACACACACAGAAATTTTTCCTCTTGTACATTTTCTCTCATGTGAAACCTGTTTCATTTCCCTTAGTCTTAGCATTTTTATTGTTGAAGTCCATCCAGAGGAATTCTGACTGAGACAGTGAGTAGAGCATAGTCTTGTCATTCCTTCAAGTTCCTGGAGCTTTGTGTTCTATATCTTAGTTACTTGTGTCTCCCCAAAATATATATTGATTAAGTAGCATTGAATTTTTGTGTTAAAAATGCATTATTAATTATACACAGTTTTTAGCACTGAGAAGTCCTGTGACTCAATAATTGCAGGTCCCAGTATCTTGGGATGGATAACATTTGTTTCTCCTGTTTTCATTTCTGCTTTGCCATCCACTGAAATTGTTATTTACTTTTGGCCTGCTAGAATATTGAAGCCGAGGTGATCTGAATTCATCTGATTTTTCTTTCATACACATTGGGTGTCCTACATAAGGAATTATCTTGTGGAGAGAGAGGTGAATATGAAAGACTACAATCATTTTCTTCTTGCCTCTGTCTGTGTGCTCACCTAAAATTGGGGGTGCCTGCTACCCAAGCAAGTATGTTTCTCCCTGAAATCTTTCCCTCTCATGTACACACGGGGTTTTCATCCTGGGCTCCCCTTTGTGCATTCGTCCCAGTCAACACCTTCTAGTGACCATACAGGAGCCTCGGTGGACAATACTCAACTGAATATATCTGGATGTGAGGTAACCCTGAAACTCTTCCACTTACAAGCAAAACCGACTGGGATACTTTGACAAATGTCTTTGATGGATTTGGGTCTGAGACATAAGGTGATGGTCTCCTTAAATGTGCCGCCCTTGTTCCTCAAGGTACCAAAACCGAATGCACATCATTGCAGGTTGCTGCAAAACTATTATAAATGAAATAAAAATTAGTGGCTTGTAAAGAATGCTTAATGGCATATATTACTGCGTTTAATATCTGTGTGTTCAGTGTAGACCCATTGTCAATTGTGTTTTTGCTTCACCGCTTTGTCATTGCTGCCTCCCAGATGAAAGTAAGGAACTGTTAACTCAGCACAGCACATTTAACAGGAGAGAACACTATGGGTTGAGGTGGTATGAGACCAGGCCAGCCTTGAAAGGCAACGCAATAAAGAAATGCAGATATTACAGGTGACTACTTCCTGCTGCCCGGACCCTCACCTATTAATGGGCTACGTAAGCTTTTCTTGTGTCTTGCCATGGTCAGAGAATATGATGCCAACTCCATCCAGGACAGAAGTTTTAAGAAGCAATGTATTTTTAAATGATGTTGTGGTTGGCTAGACGGCATTAGAACTCTATATAGCGAATGCCTGTCAGTTCTTACTAGCCTAGAGAGAAAAATAAAATAAAATTTCCTTTTTTCTGCTGGTCCAAGATTATTTTCATAGGAAGTACAGCACACCAGCACAGAGCACCCTTCTGGTACAAAACTGCTGGGAGAAGAGTCAATGAGGTCCTTCTGGAACCTTCAAAAGAAACAGTGACAATAAGTAAAGTTTTTAAGGTGGAGCTCCCACTGTGTGAGTTATAGCTAGGTTTTTAAGGTGGAGTGCCACTGTGTGAGTTATAGCTAGGTTTTCTCTAAAAGATCATTTTGACCAGACCTAAAAGACTCAAAACTTTCTCTACGCAGCCTTGATCATAACCTTTGCTTCAGCTGTGGCAGCTTGGATTCATTACCACTTAGTGGTAGCACTATTTAAATGTGAATATTCCTGATATGAAAAGCTATTCTAAGTATATACAGATTTATATAAAGGTTGATGACTATAACGCTTTTTTTTATACTAGAAAAAACCATGGGCAAAGAAAATCAATCTGATGAATGCTGTTAATTATTTTAACTTTTTTTATTAGGTATAAAATGTTCATACAAATATTCTCTCTATAACTTACCAAGATTTATCAGCTTGTATAATTTTTATAATCAGAAGAGTCTGGTTTTCTAATTAAAGTTTTGTCAAAGAAAGTGAATCGTGTGGTCCTTTTCTTCTGTGGTGTCAAAATGACTTCTAGGTTTTCGCTCTTCCTGCACATGGTTTGCAGACTGCGTGCTGCCAACACACCAGGAACTGAGGGCCTGTTAAATCCCCACTACTATGGAAACAATGAAAACACATCTCACTATACCAAACTAGAACCTCCATGTAATTAAAAGCTGATTAGACTAAAGACATACTCATATTTAAACGTCACTCCTCTCATTTACTCCCAAAGTGGGCAAATGCTACCATCATATCTCAAACATTTGCCAGCTTTCCTCCAAACAACGGTTGGAAAACTCCACAGCTAAGAAAAACTTTGTTACTCCATTCCGTGTCCTAAAAGCGAAAAACGTCTGTAGTAGTGAATTTCATCACTCATGTGTTCAGGTATATTAGTCACTTGTCATCTTGCTGAGGCAAAGCCCATGACGACAGCAACCTAAGAAAGGAAAGGTTTATTTAGGCTCAGTGTTGGAAAGCACAGTCAGTTCATCACAGCTGTGGAGCATGGTGGGCGGGGTTTGAGGCAGCAGGGGGTCGCACTGTGTCCCTGTGTCATAAAACAGAGAGCAGTAAATTCTGCTTAGCTCCCTTTCTTCTTTTTCCTTTAGTCCAGGGCCCCAACACAAGAAATATGATGCTTAGAGAAGGGTTTCCACCTCCATTAACCCAACCTAGATATTCTATCCCAGATATACCTAGAGATGTGTTTCCATGGTGACTTTAAATACTATCAAGTTGGCACTCAACATCAACCACCGCACCTACAAAATATCACTAAAAATAAGAACCGAATAATGTCCATTAGCATGGCCACTGCTGAATCCCTTATGAAGTCATTAATTAATAAGGAAAACATTAGCAGAGTTTTCTTCCCCAAAGAGTCTTCCTTGCCAGTGTGCCAGGGACAAGTTGTTTGAGAAAAATGGGGAGACTGACAAGCAAACAAAAAGAACCCTCCAAAACATGAAGTTTAAGGTCGGGCATCATTGTAATTTCATTCCCTTGATCTTGAAGGCTTACCTGTTTCCTACTAGCTCCCTACCCCAAGCATTCTAGTTAGGCCTTTGTGACTGTAATAAGCAGCAGGGCCTTAAGGAAGAAAGACAGATTGTCTTAAAAGGTATAGTCCATTTCCTAAGGAAACCGAGGCAGAAATTCAAGGCAGAAACCTGGAGACTGAAACTAAATCAGAGGCCATAGAGGAATGCTGCTCACTGGCTTGCTTACCATGACTTGCTCAACCTAATTTCTTATACGACCCACAACCACCTGTCCAGATGTGCCACCATCCACAGTATGCTGAGTCCCCCCACATCAGCCATCAGTCAAGAAAATGCCCCACAAAGCTGCCTGCAGTCCAACGTGATGGAGGCATTTTCTCACCTAACACTTTTTACTCCCTGGTGACTCTAGTTTGTATCAAGTTGACAAACAACCTGCTCACCAGGACTCTGGAAAACTTGATAAACGCTTTTAAGTTGATAGTAACGAGTGTCCACTTGTTCGTTACCACTTTAGTAGGACTTAACCAAAAGTAAGAATTGGATTTTTTTTTCTTTTCCTCTGAGGAGCAAGGCATCATTAGCCTAACTAGAATGAAGTGTAAAGTAAGTTTTGCCCCTCCAGAATCTGCTAAAGTCCACTAGTCATTTTTAAGTCAAGCAGTTATAAGTACTTGAAACCACAGGTCTCAAAATACACAGAGCCGAAAGTTTAGGTGTCATGTCAGGCTGCAAAGTAGATTTTGTTACAGTGAGTGGGATGTTTGGTGGTGGTTTGTAGGCAGCATTGCTGTGAAACCAAAAGTAGTTTAAACACCATCTTTCCACGGGGATTACAAGTCCTCACCACCATGTCCAACTGGGTAGATATTTTAACATTAGAAGAAAACTGAGCAAGTTAATATGTGCTAATGCCCATGATAACAAAAGAAATAAGCTGTCTGTCTCTGCTTTTCACTTTGGCTTTATAGCCCCTGAGCCTGTACAGAATGTCTTATATATTAAATAGTTCACAGTTCACAACACCAACAGTCTATATATGAATGCTTGCAGACTTCACTGGGAATGCCGTGTCCTTCTATTTCAGCATGAATGCAATGTTTTTCTTGGAAGTTAGCACAAGAAGCACAAGTAAGCACACTACTATTTGGTAAAATTACAGTTAGTATGGTGAGAGATGAATCTATTCATAAAGAGGGGCTGGAGAGATGGAAGAGTCTGTAAAGTGCCTATTGTGCAAGCATGGGGACTTTAATTCAAATTCCCAGCTCCCACCAAAAGCTGGACACAGTGCCCCCCCATCTGGACCCACAGTACTATGGGTGTAATGAAAAAGGGAAATTCTTGGATGCCACTGACCAACCAGCATAACTAACTAGATGAGAATCTCTGTCTCAAAAAAGAATGTTGAGCATGATCAAGGAGGGCCTACACACACACACACACACACACACACACACTTGAAAGGGGGAAATCAGTGCATATCTAATTCATCACGAAGGAAACTGTGAGGATCACACTTTAATAAAAAAAAGAATCCAATGTAAAACAGAAAATGAATATGTAAGGAATGTGTTCATACAGTCAGATTTCAAAAAGCATTTTAGATAATGTTCCTGCAATCTTGCTTGCAAATTCCTCAGGTTCTGCATATTCCCATGGCGGGAAAGCTGATAGCATCATTAAATGAGCAGAAATGAATCTTGCCACAGAGAGGTGTCACCCGTACCCCCTAGGGCTGAATATTGTTTTACATTTTCATCATCAATTCTCAGTCACTGAAAAACGAAACCTACAACTTAAGCTACAGCAAGCAATGCTCCTAAACCTCAAAGAGAAAAAAATTACAAAGTACTGGCATACAGAGGGAAGCTTGGAAGAACTCAAATAAATTGGGCTGAGAAATACAGAGGGAATTTGACCAGAAACTTGGGTGGAGAGGAACAGTTAGGAGAAACACTACAGAGAGAAGGTTGGCTAGAAAAGCCACACAAAGAAATGAGAGAGCAAGCTGAAAGCACATTTGTAATATTAATAAGAAATAAATAGGTCAGTGCTATTCGGGGTGACTTGCAGCTTCAGCCTGAGAGATGAAAATAGTTTTTATGTACCACCGAAATGAGGGAGGTTGGCCACTTCCAATGCCAAAAGAGTTTGGTACAAATTATAAGACTCAATAGTGAGAGAAAAGAGTGGATATGGTTAGATTAATACACATACAGAAATAGACAAAGGCTGGGGAAACTGGAACAGAGATACGGGCAATGCAAATTGGGAAGAGCACAGTAGATATAAATCAGTGAATACAAAATACATACCACTTGGGTTATCATGCTGATAGGTCCGTGGAGTGGCAGCTGATGGCATTTCTGCAGCCAGAGAGGCAGTGTCATTATTCGACTAACACGAAGACTGCACCCCCCAGGGGAGCATACTAAGCAAAGACTCTGAATTTGTCTCTGTAGAACCTTTCTTTCAAGGCAGAAATTGAATGCCTAGAGCAAAGGAGAAGCACAACTTTACACACAGGAGCCTGTCATTTCTCTGGCTTTATTTCCAAAGCCTTGAGCTCTCTGGGACGATGTTTGGAAAAATCACTAGTGAACACAAGAGCAGAGAGGCTCTCTTAACTGTGTCTCTGAAACTTAAAGGTTCTCAACCTTCCTAATGCTAATTCCTTTTAATATAGTTCCTCCTGTTGTGTTGAGGCCCAACCATAAAATTATTTTCATTGTTATTTTATAATCATAATTTAGCTAATCGTATGAATCACAATATAACAAATCTGATAGATGGGATGTCTGATACGCTACCCTGATGAAGGGGTCACTTGACCCCCAAAAGGAATCATGATCCACAGGTTGAGAATCACTTAGAGTCTATTTGGTTAAATGGCAACAGTTATCCTTGTATATAAAATGAATGGAAACTACCAACAGCATCTAAACCCCTGCCCTTCTCTCTCTGGACACTACAGGGATGCTTTCTGGAAATCTAAGGAAATGGACACACCCAAACTCTTACTGACTGAATGAACTCTATCAAGATGAAGACCCTATGCCAGGTCACCTTCTCCTCTATACTGTGCAGTATTTATTACCCAACTCTCTAGCCAACACTAAAACCCTTTTTCCAAATATCTATCCTTTCTTTGTGTGTGTTCAGGCACACAGTTTTGCATACACACCCAATTATTTGTATCCATGACGAGGTCTGAAGGTAAGTTGAGCTTCTTCTTCCATCACCTTCTACATTATTTATTGAGGCAAAGCCTCTCCCTGGATGCTGAACTTGCCAGTTTGGGTTAAGCTACCATGGTGGTTTGCTCTGGAGACCCCTGTCTCTCTACCTCAAAGATGCTGGAATTACAGGCAGCCATCACACCTGTGCCACCTTCATGTAGTTATAGAGACCTGAACTCCAATCCTCATGCCCAAAAGTCTAACCCTTGCTAACATATGTCTTTTATTAGAAGCATCATTCCTCACAAAGCAACAGTTTCTCTTCGAGTAATTGTTAGATCGCCCACCTTATGTTGATCTAAGTTCACTCCGTTTAATTAGAATAAACCTACCTTATAGTTCACGTAACAGATCCCCAAATACTTGAAGCAAATCCTCTTGCTTTTCCTCCAGGATTTCTCATGAGAAAATGAAATATCCCACCCTCTGACCTATCGCTCAGATGGCGTGATCTTACACTAGTCACCCTATTTGAACATGCTCAGACTCTTCAATAGAACTCAAGCAGCGTCTTCCCCAGAACTGAACACAGAAGTTCTTCTGACATCCCAGCATTTTCTTATTCACAGAGAGTTCTTATCACCTCCCTCATGGCACCGACGGTCACACTAGCTGTCTCAGGAGCCACATTCATACAGTTGGGACTGGCGGGTACCATGATCTCACAAACAGAGAACTTTTAACTTTCACTGCCTCTTCTGTCATCTCCTTGCTTGATTAGACTTGGAGAGCTCACTCCTTGGTGACTTACTGACAGGACTCAGGAAAGGAAAAGGCCTGGGTACCCATGCTACATCAGTTCCTGGCTCCTTGAGAAACCACAGAGGTTCCTTCCGGACAGCTTCCCTGACTCAGGTCTTTTGTAATGACCTCCAAACATCTGAGCCACAAGTACTTTCACTTTCTAGTACTATCTCAGGAGGGCCTCATTCATTTGTTGAGGCAGCCTATGCTTATTGTGTAACCCCACTGCACTCCCTCCCATATGTTGAGTCCGTTCCTGATGAGAACAAATATTTCATTTCTAGGCTGGAAAAGAGGATGACCATGAGGTTGGTTTCAACTTTGATGTCTGTTGTGCATTTACAAACTCACAGCACACTAAACCACTTTTCCTTAAAGCAGTAACACATTCCTCCCTTCCTCCTCCCAGTAGGGCACTGTTATGCATCACATCCACCACATTGCAAACATGAAAATGTATGTCCTAATATGTTTATTGCTTGACATTAGGAGTCATATGCTATCACACGGCTGGTAAACTCCTTAGAAGGTCTTGCCTGATAAAGCATTTGTTTGCTGAGAGATAGTAAAGTAAATCTTCTGAGAGGTCTCAGACCTATGCGTACACCCTGTGATGATTTTCAAGTCATGGATATTGGACAAGTTGCCTAATATCTATATGTTTCTCATCCTCATGAGTAAAACCATATTCAATAATTATTATGAATTGTGAAGCCGGAGCTCATTGCCAGTTTACTTATTCTTCCCTCTATGGTATGAAATTTTATACCTAAATGCCGTTCAGCCTCATGGCATGTCATTATTACATTTTACATGGCCTCTGGTCCTACAACTCCCCTGAAGCTCATCTGTGTCTCTCCTGGCCTCAGGTGGCTATGGGATGCTGAGAAATATTTTGCCCATTTACAGGACCTTTCTTTCTTCACCAAGTCCATTCATGTGGCCACTACACTAAACTATTGTTTAGTCTTTCATTCGGTTGTTCATGGTCAGCAATATTTAGTTTGGCAACCAGTCTGTGGTGGGCTCTGAGAAAAGCAGCAAGATAGGACTGTTCTCTGGAAAGTCCTATCTGTGTATTTTGATAGAAAATCAAGATGAACATAATTTTTTATTTTTTTAAATATATTTTATCAATTTATTCATATTACATCTCAACTGTTATCCCATCCCTTGTATTCTCCCATTCCTCCCTTCCTCCCATTTTCCCCTTACTCTCCTCCCCTATGACTGTGACTGAGGGGGACCTCCTCCCCCTGTATATGCTCATAGGGTATCAAGGCTCTTCTTGGTAACCTGCTATCCTTCCTCTAAGTGCCCCCAGGTCTCCCCATCCAGGGGACGAAGACCAACATAATTTTAAAGGTGATTACTGGAATAGTAGGTCATTTATTTGAAGTCTGTACAAAGTGCAAAGAGCACCAAAAGAAAAAAAGAGAAAAAAAATAACATTCACATCTGTGTGAGTGGAGAAAGGATGTAGGGATAAGAAAAATGTCATAAAAAGATATTTGTAGGCTTGTGAAGGAAAAGACCTCTTTGCCCTGTTTGCTACTGTCCTTCATGGAGCCTGACAGAGGGTCAGTCAAGTGTTCAGTTCCTGAGGGAGACTGAGGCTCTGAGTTTTTCTACAGTTTCAGACTTCAAAGGAGAAAGTCTCTTTACCCAGAGGCGAAAAGCTATGACTTCCTACAGGGAAGGTCTGGGAAATACACTCCAGTCAAAGGCTGGTCAGGACAAACCTCTATTGTCCCTGACATTGATTCTAGTCTGACTGTTGCCGTCCATGGACAAACTGCCTGCCTCCTTGCCCCTGGCTAACTCAGGAGCAAACTCTTTCATGGTAAGCACAGATATGAATGTGACAAAACCTAGGCTCTTCAGGATAGTTTCCTCTGGCTATGATAGATTCTGGGAGTTCATCACTGTCACTCAAAAACCAGAAAATCACACCTCAATATCCACATGTCTTGTTCTCTCTCATGTCAACTTTGAGGTAGAGCTTAGCATATGCTTATGGTCTTCAAAGAAAATGTTTCAATGTTTACACTAAAAACTTTGTGAGCGTAAGACCGAGTTGTATTTATAAAGGGAGAAGATGTTAAGAAAGAGGCTAGTTCTGCGAGAGACTGAACAGCCAACAGGACATAAAGATCAAAAGGTGATGGTTGACTCTCCAGCTCAGCCAACCAGCCCAGGCACCCCCGTAGAAGACACACAGGGACAGCTAATGGTGACTTGTTCAGGTGAGTCAGCTGACAGACCCAAGAACAGGATGTGAGCCATAACAGGTGGTGGCTATCAACTCAAGGTAGACCCGGTCAAACCAACCTCAGGGACTTCCTCACCAAGGGAGCCCCGCACAAAGCTTAAGCCTCTATACCTGTTCTCTCATCCAACACATCTCCTTATAAGAATATGAATTCTGACTAAAATCTGCTTCTCAGAAAACACATTTCTCGCCTGGAATTGGCACCCTGGGAGCCATAAGGACTGAGTAACAGGGAGAGAAGAGTATATGTCCCATGTCTGACAGTTCTAGGGCTGCTGCTCTGTCTGCCCCACTCTTTCTCTTTTTTTTAAGGGTGCTTTCTTGCTCACCCTTCTGAAGCACTTGACTGCTTTCTTTCCATCCATCTGACAGCTGTCTCAGAGCACAAGGACTGAGATGGCAGCAGGGGCTTTGCTCCTGAAGGAAGCTGGAAGATTTCCCTAAAACAAGGACACATCTTCCTTTTGCCTTAAGCTTCCTGACAGGCCATTACTGTGTCTTCCTAAGCCAGGTGAAGGACGTAGAGTGTTGGCCATACCTGGACATCTCTCAGCACACGGTAGGAATGGGGCCACTAACTACCCAAATCAGGCTCGGGCCTACTCAACTCCAGAGAGACAAAGGCCAAGTCATGATAAAGTCGGTCCGGCTTCTGATTTCTCAGAAATCTCATGGCTGGCAGTCTACTAATCTGTCACTGCCCCCACTGCATCACTTTCTCCCTCTACCTTTTTCTCCCCCCTCCCCACTCCCCCACCCCCACCCCAGCTCCAGCTATATAAGCTGGCCGAGTCATTTCAACAAACCAGTTGTCTTCCAAAACAGTTTCCAGGCTGTTCATACCTGTCTTACTCACCGCTCCCCAGATCCTCTGTATCCTGGGACCGCTGGTGTGCAGTGGCAGATCAGGGACACATTACCCCGGGGGGGGGGGGGGAGCCTTCACGTCCAATTGTAGTCTCCTTCATAGCTCTATCATTGAGAGGAGTGGTGGGTGTATCTCTGCGCCATGCCCGCCAAACCCATCTGGTCTTACACAGAAAAAGAATTTTCTGGCTGTAAGGGCTTAATCACCTTAGAAGGAACTCAGAGGTCATAACAAGCGTTAACGTGAAACACCTGTTTACTTCCTTGTTTCCTACTGAGTTGCAACAAAACTCTGCATTAAAAAAATTTTTTAACTTTTTTTTCTTATTTCTCATTGCTATATTTCTAATTTTTCTCATCCATACCACCATTCTCGAACGGCTTTGGTATTAACCACATAGTTTTTGAGATTTGGAATATTTACATTTATTTGAAATCTTCAATCTTCAATCTTCCTTGACAACTTAAAAACGTGAAGGCTTAGATTCAACTGAAAGGCATTGAGAGGTAATGATCTACTATTTTCTTCATCACTGGTTCAGTCATCAAATATTTATTCCATGTTCTCACACTTGTGCTCAGATGCACAAGATAATTGCTGTGAAGTTCTTAAGAGTTTTGTCACATACTTACATAGTACCACTTCTGCTATTGCTTATCCCATTCTTGAGAAAGAATATTGATATTACAAAGGCTATATATTCTTGCTTTTTTATTTATATTAGCCCATCAACTTGATACCTGTTTTCCCCACTGTATGCACCCCATCCTTGTAACTGAGGAAATAAAAATTATTTTATACCCTAACTACTGAACCTGTTCTCTTGTTTCAAATTTCCAGAGTTAGGAGATAACAAATTAAACTTAATATCATTAATTATATGGAACAACCTTTCTTCAGTCCCTTGAAGTCATAAACCAAATCCCTATTCTCATTGTCTTGTAGAAATAAAAAAAAAAAACTGGAATTTTTGGTATTGACCAAGCTATAAATAAACTAAGTTATTTTGTTATATATCACTGATGGTTAAATATTATATTTTATTTGTTCTTATAAACTGAGTAATGAGTAAAATAACCTCACATGTTTTGGTTTTCATTTCTTTTTCTCCCAACTTCCTCTTTCTACGGGAATATCATACCAGTCTACACGGCGTTAGAAAGAATAGCTTTTGTCATGGACACAACCCAGACAGGAGATCCATGATACTAACATTGTTTCATACCTCTGAGCCCTGGAGAGCTTGTTAGGCAGCACTATAAAACCATAAGTCATAAAAGGGAGAGTCCCAGCACTGATGGCTAGCAAAGGACATATTTTACTTTTTTCAAATGCTCTTATTTTTATTAATTTTTTTGCATTTATTCACTTTACATGTGATCCACAGCCCCTTAGCTCTGCGTTCCTATCCTCGTACCCCTTTCTTCCCCCTAACCCCCTCTCCCTCGGCATATTAAGTCACATCAGAACTAAGCGCATCCTTTTCCACTGAGGCCTGACAAGGCAGCCCAGTCAGGGGAAAGTGATCCAAAAGCAGGCAACAGAGACCATGTCAGAGATAGCCACACACCCCCCAATTCCTAGGGGACTCTCATGAAAACCAAGCTGCCCATCAGCTACATATATGTAGAAGACCTAGGTCCAGTCAACGCATGCTCGCTCCTTGGTCGGTGGTTCAGCCTCTGTGAGCCCCCATGGATCTCGGTTCGTTGACTCTGTTTGTCTTCTTGCGGAGGTCTTGTCCTGTCTGTGTCGCTGTATCCTTCTCCCAATTCTTCCACAACACTCCCTGAGCTCTGCCTAGTGCTTGGCTGTGGGTCGCTGCACCTGATTTGATACAATGCCGGGTAGAACCTCTCAGAAGACAGTTATGGTAGTCTCCTGTCTGCAAGAATAGCACAGTATCTTTAGTAGTATCAGGGGTTGGCTCTCTCTCATGATATGAGTCTCACATTGGGCCAGTCGTTCGTTGGCCAATCCCTCAATCTCCGCTCCATCTTTATCCCTGTACACCTTGTCGGCAGGGTAAATTTTGGGTCAAAGGTTTTGGGGGGTGGCTTGGTGTTCTCTCTCCACTGAAAGTCATGCCCGGCTATAGGAGGTGGCCACCTCAGTCTCCATATCCCCCACAGCTAGAAGCATCGGCTAGAGTCATCCCCGTATCTATTCAGGAGACTACTCCATCAAAGATCTCCAGCTCGTCCCAGAAATTCCACACACCCCTTGGGTTTCCCTTCTCTCTCTCTCTCTCTCTGGCCTCTCACCTCTTACCTCTACTCCTACCTGATCCAAACCCTTGTTCCCATTCCCACCTCTTCTCCTCTGCAGTCCTCCCTCTTTATCACACTTCCAATTTCTATTCTATTTCCCCTTCTGAGTGAGATTCAAGGAGCATCCTTTGGGTCCTCCTTGTTACTTAGCTTCTTTGGGTCTGTGGATTGTAGTGTACTTACCCTGTACTATATGGCTAATATCCACTTATGAGTACATAACATGTGTGTCTTTCTGGGTCTGGGTTATCTCCCTCAGAATGATCTTTTCTAGTTCCATCCATTTGCCTGCAAATTTCATGATGTCCTTGTTTTTTTAATAGCTGATGAGTACTCCGTTGTGTAAATGTACCAGAGTTGCTTTATCCATTCTTATGTGGAGGGACATCTAAAGTTGTTTCCAGTTTCTGTGCATTATGAATAAAGCTTCTATGAACATAGTTGAGCAAGTGTCCTTGTGGAATGGTGAGGAATCTTTTGGGTATATCCCAAAAGATGTAGCTGGGTCTTGAAGTTGAGCTATCCCCAATTTTCTGAAAACACACCAGATTGATTTCCAAAGTGGTTGTACAAGTTTGCACTCCCACCAGCAATGGAAGAGTGTTCCCCCTGCTCCACATCCTCACCACAATGTGCTCTCACATGAGGTTTTGATCTTAGCCATTCTGACAGGTGTAAATGGACAGATGGAATCTCAGAGTTGTTTTGATTTGCATTTCCCTAAGGGTTAAAGACATTGAGCATTTCTTTAAGTGCTTCTCTTGGTCATTAGAGATTCCTCTCTTGAGAATTCTTTGTTTAGCTCTGTACCCCATTTTTAATTGGTTTATTTGGTTTGTTGGTGTTTAATTTCATATGTATTTTCGATATTGGCCCTCTGTCAGATGTAAGGTTGGTGAAAATCTTTTCCCAATCTGTAGGCTGCCATTTTGTTCTATTAACAGTGTCCTTTGCCTTACAGAATCTTTTCAGTTCCATGAGGTTCCATTTATTAATTGTTGACCTTAGAGTGTGAGCTGTTGGTGTTCTGTTTAGGAAGCTCTCTTCTGTACCAATGAATTCATGGTTATTATTCCCCTATTTTTTTTCTGTTAGACATAGTGTATCTGGTTTTATCTTGAGGTCTTTGATCCACTTGGACTTAAGTTTTGTGCAGGGTGATAAATAAGGGTCTATTTGCATACATGTACATGCAGACATGCAGGTATACCAGCAACATTTGTTGACCATGCTTTCTTGTTTTCCATTGTATGTTTTTTGTTTGTTTGTTTGTTTGCCTCTTTGTCAAAAATCAAGTGTTCATAGGTGTATGGGTTTATTTCTGGCTCCTTGATTCAATTCTCTTGATCAACCTGTTTGTTTTTATACCAATACCATGTGATTTTTCTTACTATTACTTTGAAGTACAACTTAAAATCAGGAATGGTGATACCTCCAGAAGTTCTTGTATTGTAAAGAATTGTTTTAACTATCCTGGATTTTTTTCTTCTTATTCTATAAAGAATTCTTTGGAATTTTGAATCTACAGATTGCTTTTGGTAAAATATCCATTTTTTTACTATGTCAATCCTACCAATCCATGAGCATGAGAGGTCTTTGCACCTTCTGATATCTTTTTAAATTTCTTTCTTCAAAGACTTGAAGTTTTTTGTCATACATGTCTTTTACTTGCTTGGCTAGAGTTACACCAAGACATTTTATAGTGCTTTGGGCCACTGTTCTCAAATAACCTGATTAAGACTCAAAGAAATAAATTGTTTTTGGTAAAAGAGATAGACATAGAACTGTTTTCTTCAGATGAATAAACTTGTATTGGGCTATCTCTATTTTTGTAAGTCCTCTTTTTTTCTATAATAAATTTCATTCATTTGAAATACTTTGCCTGCCAAAAGAATTCAAGTCATTGGTAAGATGGCTCATCAGGCAAGGGTGCTTACCATTTAACCTGAAGACTTAAATTTTATCTCCAGAAACCACAGGCAGGAACTGATTCCTACCACTTATGTGACTGCCACAAAAAAAAACATGTACAACATGTACATGCATGCACACACACAAAGTAAATAAATAATTTTCAAATAATTCAAAATTAATTTTGATTCTAGCTAAATATCTACCAAATGGAATGTTCTTGGAATATTATTTTTAACTACTTGCCGCTTGGTGATCCAAAGTTATAACTTATTCTGCAATAATCACTCCATCAAGCTAAAATTAAAAGAATGGTGGGCTTTTTTCTCACAGCTTTCAGTCAATTAATTTTCATCCTTAAGGTAGAGCCACAGACATGAATATTTCCAGTTTATCCTCATTAGGAAAGCTCTTGACCTGCCTGAGGATGTGGGAATGAACCAAACACCAAAGGCTTTTCCACCTTAAACCCTTAAAAAGACAGATCTAGCCAATGGGCAGGACATTCTCCACAGTTGAGTGGAGAGTGGGATATGACTTTCACAGGTACTCTGGTGCCTCATATTTGACCACATCCCCTGGAGGGGGAGACCTGGTGGCACTCAGAGGAAGGACAGCAGGTTACCAAGAAGAGACTTGATACCCTATGAACATATACAGGGGGAGGAAGTCCCCCTCAGTCAGAGTCATAAGGGACGGGAGTAAGGGGAAAATGGAAGGGAGGGAGGAATGGGAGGATACAAGGGATGGGATAACCATTGAGATGTAATAAGAATAAATTAATAAAATAAAATTTTTTTTAAAAAAAGACAAACTTGGAAGACATGCTCAGGGTGAGTCACTTAGCCAAACAGTACAGGAAAATGACCGGAGAAGAAATGCATTCTTTTCTCCCTACAGCCCTCACAGGCCCATGGAGACAAAAACAGCACTGAGTTTGGAGAATGAGGAGGCCTGACATTGAGCGAGTGAGTCATGGTTTAATGAGATCTGGATATCAGGCCCAAGGGACACAGAGAACCAACTATTGGCAGCAAATAGCCAAGGCCCCAACCTCCATGCCATATGTGACAATTTGTAACTAAATGATTATGAATCCAGAGACCCAACCACCAAGCCATCTCCTTTATGACAGGATTCAGGAAGATGCTGCAGGGGTCTAATGCACTTCTCCCTGCATGAACCGCCAGATCTTCTTACCAGAGAGAAGACTAATCAGCAATGAGTTTCCTTTACAAGTCTATGGCTTTCTTTATGACCTACCTAATCTAAGATCCCTTGTTGTTACAATCTCGTTGTGCTATCAGTGGCTATGACAGGAAGGCATGGAAGTGTGCCCTTCCCAGACAACAGTGAGTCCCCTTGCTGAGATATCTGTAAATTAGTCTATGTATGGAAGTTGCGCATGCATAGTGCTACATGCCTTTAATCCCAGCGTATGCACGCTTGTAGCTGCAGAGGCCGGAAGTGTCAGGTTCTCCTGGAACTGCACTCAGAAGCTCTTATTAGCTGCCCACGGATGGTACTGGAACCCACACTTGAGTCCTCTGCAAAAGTAGTGCCTGCTCTTAACTACTTGACTGTGTTTCCAGCCCAGATACAAAAGTAAATGGAAGTAGTTGGAAACATTACATGCTCAAGGCCATGAGTAATGATGGATGAGAATCCCAAGCACCAAAATCAATGCAACCTGAGAAAAGTACGGAAGGAGGGTAAAACAAATTCAGTCTCAAATACCCCCAGCGTCCTGCCCTCCACAGCCAAGGTAGACAGGAAGAGCTCTGAATCACTCTTTGTAGACAGAAGGGAGATAAAAACCCACCTGCATCTAGATGGCTCATTAGCAAGTAGAGCAAGAAGAAAGAACAGACAACACTCCAGCTATGCTTATTGTCAAGTCCCTTTTATTCCTGTGTGTGTTTGCACGCTGTTTCGAGAGAAAATGCTAAGCCTTGGGCTCTGTGATATTTGGTTCTTTCCTCTGAGTAACTTAAATGATATTTATTATCCCCACAGTGTCTCAGAGTCTACTTCCCCCATCAATTAGTTCAGTCCTTCAAAGACAAAAGGCTTCTCTTTGGCCCTTAAATATCTAAAATTCTCTCTCTCTCTCTCTCCTCTCTCCAACAAGAGGAATGAATTCCTTTATCCCACAGGCCTCACAGACACGTGAAATCAAGACACCTCCTGGGCAAAACACTGAGAGAGCAGACCATGGTTTAATGGGATCTAGATATCTGGCCAAAGGACACAAAGAATTAATTGCTGGCAACAAATAGCCAAGGCCACAACTTTCACCAGTCCATGCCATGGGCGATAATTGATAAATTTTCATGAATCTGTGAATCTATACCTCTACTATTCATACTTATATTCTCTGTGTCTCTCTGTCTCTCTCTCCATCTCTCTGTCTTTCTGTCTTTCTCTATCTGTCTGTCTGTCTGTCTCTCTGTCTCTGTCTCTGTCTCTGTCTCTCTCTCTCTCTCTCCCTCTCTCTCTGCGTGTGTATACATACACATGTGTATTTTAATTAACATATTGGCATAGTTTAGTGCTGTATTCATGATAAATAACAATTAATTCCACTTTTAAAAGCAAAGTTCTTTCTCTTTAACAATAATTAAATTTTTAAAAATACTTTGCTTTTTTATTGACAACAGATTTTTTTCACGTAATATATACTGATCGTGGTTACTCCTCCAACTCCTCCCAGATATTTCCTACCTATCCAAATCTACAGGCTTTTTTTTGCTCTCTCCCCTTAGAAAACAAACATGAATCTAATAATAAAAATGATGATGATGATGATGATAAAAAATACATAAAGTAAAATAAAAACAAGTAAATCAGAATAGAATAGCAGAAAAGCAAAAGAGCCAATGAACAAGAAACACATACAAATGCAGAGATACATACATTTGCCCATGCAGAAAACCTATAAAAATCAAAATCAGAAGCCATAATATATAAACCGAAGACCTGTAAGGTTTTTTTAAAAAATGCTTAGACAAAGCCTTATGAGACAAAAATAACATTGAGCTCATTACGTGTTGGCCATCTACTGCTGGCCATAGGGCCTACCCTTAAGTGTGGTTTGTATATCCAGTGAGTTTCCACTAAAGAAAACTAATTTTCCCCTTCTAAATGGTTAGTAATTAGAACTAGATTTGGGGTGAGAGATGGAGACCTGTGTCTACTTCCCCTTTCAACACTGGGACTCCATCTGGCTTTGACCAGTGTAGGTTCTATACTTGTGCCACAGTCTCTGTGAGTTCACATGAGCATCAGTCCTAGTATGTTGGGAAGTTTTTGTTTTATTGGTGCCATCCATCCCCACTGGCTCTTACAATCTTTCTGTGTCCTGCGCTTGCTGAGCCCTGGGATGTGATGGAGTCGTCCTACCTTAATTAGGGATTCTACTGCTGTGATGAGACACCATGACCACTGCTACTGTTATAAAGCAAAGTGTTTAATACTGGAGCTGGTTTACAGCTCAGAGGTTCATTTCATTATTGTCATGGTGGGAAGCATCACAGTGCGCAGGCACACATGGTGCTTGAGAAAGACCCAAGAGTTCTACATCTGGATTGGCAGGTAAGAGGAAAAGGGTCTCTTATTTTCTACATGTTGTCTATGTGTAGGTCTCTCTATTTGTTCCTATCTCCTGCAGGAAGAAGCTTCTCTGATGATGGCTGACCAAGACGCTAATCTATAGCAGAATGCTGTTAGAAGTCATTTTCTTAATGTTTTCCTTTAGCATACATAGTAATTGCTTTTCCCCTAAGCTCATGGTCTATCTAGTCTCAGGTTCCTGTCCACCCTAGCAGAGTTTGGCATAGGTTTCACCTCATGGCGTTGGCTTAATTCCAATCAGAATGTGGGTGGTTACTCCCACAACTTTTGTGCTGCTTTTGCACCAATATATTTTGCAAGAAGATCACAATTGTAGATCACAGGGTTTGTAGCCAGGGTGGTGTTTACCTTTCTCCTCTGGTAGAGTGCAGGGTACCTCCTAGTACTATACACACTAGGCCAGTGGGACTGAAGGCTCTAAGTAGGCACCAGTTCAGCTTCTCCGTGTTCAGGGAGTTGTCACATGTTGTCTTCAGCAATAAGGTCTTAGCACCAGTTTGCAGAGAGAAACCAACAGCCTTGGCAGTAGCCTGGGTTGGTTAGGATTTTCATGAGACCCTTTAGGCCAACAACTTGAGTAGATGTAACTCATTCCTGGCATGGAGGTTTCATTTGGTGGTGAGAGGTGACTAGTTGGGTCTTTAGTCTCCTTGGTTAGTTGGTGATTCCATCTAAATTTCTTTCATAAACATCTACGTATGTATGTATGTATGTATGTATGCATATATGTGCATATATATAAGCTTCTACAATATTGGGTTTCCATATAACCCCTCAAATGGCTCTTAGTTTTAGTTATCCCTCCCCATATTCCCATCCTTACCTCCCTCTACCCTCCTCCTCCCCACTTGACTTTCCACCTGACCCTGTCTGTTCATAACTGTCTATGCTACTTCCTAGGAAAATCCTTCCCTCCCCTTCACTGTCCTCTCTCTATCTAATCTCTGCAGTTCACTGAAGGATTAACAGCTAATATCTACATATAAGCAAATACATACCACGTTTGTCTTTTGTGAGTTACCTAACTCAGTATGATTCTTTTCTAGCTCCATTCATTCTAGATCCACCCATTGAGCTATGAATTTCATGATTCTATTTTTTAACAGGTGGGTGATGTTCCGTTAAATGTACCACATTTTCTTTATCCCGTCATCCACGATGGACATCTAGACAGTTTCCAATTTCGGGCTAATATAAATACAGCAGCAATAAATACAGTTGAGCAAGTGTCTCTGTGGTAGGATGTAGGGTCCTTTGGGTGTATACCCAAGAGTGGTATAGCTGGATCTTGAGGTAAACCTATTCCCAGCTTCTGGAGGAGTCGCCAAACTGATTTTCCTTAGTGGTTGTAAAACTTTGCACTCCCACCAGCGGTGCATATAAGCCAACTACTGTCTTAAATGCTGTCAGTAGTTCATTTCACTTAATCTTCCTGAATACACAGTGAAGTTGCTTTCTCCCACTCCTCTCTTCCTGGTTAGGAAACTGAGGCTTAGAGAAAAAAAATTTTTTTAAACCTAGGACGGTGCTCTTGAAGCAAGGTTTGTTCTGGCAGTGTAGATCTAACAGTTAAAGTGAATCTCTCTCCGTGCTCTTGACTCGACAGACAACCAAGTTACTTTTTCACACCTCGAGTTGTGACCAGAATGACTGAAGTTTGTGGAAGCCACGTGGTCTTTTGACTACACCCTGCTGGGCATCAGTCAGACTGCTGCTACCGAGATGAAGAGCCCTGACTTCTCTCACACATTTTCCACACACACACCAAAGCCAGCTGGAAAGAAACACCTAAAATTACAAATAAAGGGGGAAATGTCTGTTCTGCTTATGAAACCATGCCTTCACTGTAATTGCTGTTCTAGCATTAGGCTTATTGTTATATTCTAAAAGAAAAATCTACTTATGATGTGCCATAAATCTTCTGGATCTCCTGTCTGCATGGCAATTTTGCTTCCTTAAGCATTTTGATAAGTTGGCATAGCTGTTCTGCCAGGAGGCCTCTGCTGAGAACACCCAGTCATTATTAGCACAAATCTAAAGAGCTATAGCCCTGTCCTATTTTCAGTTAAACTTGACCTTGAAGAAATACTAAATGTGACTTGTTTAGAGGGGAGAAGAAGGGGATGACTTCATATTCCTGCCTCTGTCAGCTCATCTTAATCAGGAATTTTAACACCAACAGGAACTCACGACATGATGAATTGCTAATGTGCAAAATCTCAGTGGAGGTGTGTTACCAATTCACGGTGATGGAAACACACTACTGTGAACAGACTTTTATGAGGTGGTCTTGGCACTTTGTCTGCTGAGATGAAGTAATCCCCCTGTTACTGAACCTTTAGATTTTACCTGGGAGAAAATGAGAAAATGCTTGCATCACATTTTAAGGAAATTTTAAGGGATTTTATTTCCCCTTTGACTTGATCATAAATAAACAAATAAAATGTAATTTTACTCCCATTTTATGATTATGCAAAAGACAGCAGAAATTTTGCTTGCTCCAGGTAATTTTAAGTTTTTAGTTTAATAAACATTTTCATTTAGGATTTTTCAAAAGCCCATCCAAGATAATCTTTGGAAAGTTGGATGTCTCTGGTCATCTTTTCAGATCCTCCTCATTTTCCAATTATCAGCCACTCTCAGAATAACGTCTACTTGCTTTACTCCACAGGCTCTCTCCCGGCATCATTGCCTCACTCTTCGTTATCAGATGGGTTTGCCCTGACCTCTAGTCCACTCACATTATTTCTAAAGTGTCTCAAACTGTCTTACTGCCTTTGTACTACTATAACAGAGTAATACACAGTGGTTGGTGTGCTTGTTTGCATGCATGCTTGCTTGCTTGCTTGCTTGTTTTATCTTGAGACAGGCTCTCGTGTAGCTCAAACTGGCCTTGAACTCGCTGTGTAACCAAAAATCCCACTGGACCTCTGACCCTCTTACTTCATCTCACCTGTGCTGGAACGCAGGCATGCACCATCATACCTCATTTATGTGGTGCTGGGGGTCGACTAGGCTTCGTGAGTCCTACACAAGAACTCTCTCAACTGAGCTATGTTCTCAGCCATGACTGGTTAGTTTATGAACAACAGGAACCTGCTTTGTCATAGGTCTGGACGCTGAGAACCCTGCAGATTCAGCTTTCTGGAAAGAGCTGCTCTCTCTATGCAAGGTGGGTGCCTTCATACCATGTTCTCCAGAAGAGAAAGGGGCTATGTGATCATATGACAGCAGACAGAAAGGCAAGGCGATGCTTGCCCTGATGCTAGGACATGTCCTTCTACAAAGGACGCAGTCCCTTCTATGAGGAGGAACTCTCATGACCTTATCTTTTGAAATTCCAACCAGTTAATATTGTCACACTGGCCAAGCTTCAACACCGCCTGACTTTCAGAAAGAACATACTTTTTTTTTTCATTTTCATTAACTTATTTAATTAATATACAGCCTGATCTCAGCCCTGCCTCCAAGTCTCTACCCCTACTCCCCCTCCCCTTCTCCTCATAGAAAGGGAAGCCCCCATCAGTACCAACACACCAGGGAACATCTGCAGCAGGACTAAGCATTTCCTCTTCCACTGAGGCCACAGAAGGGAGCCTGGCTGTGGGAAAGAGATCAAAGGAGGTAGCAGAGTCTGAGACAGGACTCCCCTCCCCACCCCCACTCCAACCATTAGGCAACCCACATGGAGAACAAGCTGCACATCTACTACATATATGTAGGGGCCTGGTTCCAGCCTGTACATGCTTTGTGGTTGGTGGTTCAGTCTCTGTGAACACCCATGGGCCCCCCCCCTTTTTTTTTAACTCTGTAGGTCTTCTTGTGGTGGCCCTGCATCTGTTTCCATCAGCGGCTGGATGAAGCCTCTGAGAAGGCAGTTATGTTGGGCTTCTGTCAGCCACTAGAGCAAAGTCTCATTCATAGTGTCAGGGTTGGCCCTCTCCAATGGAGTGGGTCTCATGTTGTGCCAGTCATTTCCTCAATCTCTGCTCCATCTTTGTCCCTACACTTCTTGTAGACATGACAAGTTTTGGATCAAAGGTTTTGTGAGTGGGCTTCTGTCCCCCTCCCTCCATTGAAAGTGCCACCTGGCTACAGTAGCTGGCTACTTCAGGATCCTTATTTTCCACTGCTAGAAGTCTCAGTTAGACTCCCAAGAGCCCTCCCCTGCCTCAGAGATGGTCCCCACAGATTTTCATTTTCTCTCCCAGTACTCTTTCCCATCCCCACTCTCCCCACATTTGATCCCTACCCTTGGTCCTCTCCCCAGCCCCTCTGCCACGCAGATCCCTCCCTCCATCTACTTCAGAAGTCGATTTTATTTTCCCTTCATAGTGAGATTTATGCGTCCTCCCTTGGAACCTCTTTGCTACTTAGCTTCTTTGGGTCTGTGGATTACAGCATGATTATTGTAGCATGGCTTATTATTCCATGTGTGTAGAAAGAACATACTTAAACCAGCCACATTTTTGCCTCTTCTCCACCCTTTCTGACACCACCGTTCCCCTGGTGCTGCTCCCTTTGATGGCATTCCAGAGAGGTAAATCTGACCTCACAGAAACCACATGATAAAAATTCTTTCCAACAGAAGGCGCAGTAACTGTCAGACAGGGCTCCCCCAATGAACTGGGTCCAGCAATGAAGGAGGGAAGCTTCCGATGCTCTTCCAAGCTGACCGGTCCTGTAACTCCACACTTCGGTGTTTCCATCTTGCCCTTGTTTGTGAATGAGGCTGTGGGTCGTGGGTACCCAGTTCCTAACCCTAACATTGTCTCCTTGTGGTGGTAATAGGCACAGGAAGGGTGTGCTTCTCAAACGTGACAGAGGCAATTATGTCATCCACATCTGCTAAATGCACTAAGCTCTCCTAAAGTATCACCCTTCCCTCATGGAAGTGAAAGGGTAGGTGGTGGTGTTTCTGGTGACGGTGAGAAAAGGGGTGTAAGCTTTATACTAGTTGTCAGACGGATGTGACAAAAACTGCTATTTGTTCCCCCCATTCTCTCTACTTATTGATTTAACTCTGTGTATTAGCTATACAAAAGTCATGTTCTCCAAATAGGAAAAAAGCATTTTTCTTGGTCACCATTGTAATTAGATGTAATCATGTGACTAAGTTCTGGTGAGTGGATTACAGTTTCAATCCTCCAGCATCTGGGGATGTGACAGAAGTCTGGAAGTGACAAGAGTGGCTAGTTTGAGACCTGAAGGGTGTTTTTATTTTATCCATTAAAGATGACTGAGCCACAGGTGGAAAGATACAGGGTCTCTGCTGAGAAAGAATACATTGTCCAGACAGCATTAGAGCACCAAGAAAAATTAACTTCTGCTTTATTGGACCATTATTATTCTTATTCTCCAGTTTATATGTTATGACATGAACAGTGTTAAAAAAAAATTTGATGATATATCCATAAACCTGTAGTGCTGGTTTATGATTGAAAATCAAAAATAAGAACATTAGCTGTAGAATGATTATACATTTAAAATAGCATCTAAACTAGCTTTATAAAGTTTATTTGTATTTATAATTCCTTCTAACAATGTTGTAATGGTAGACATATTCATTGTATATGAATAGAAATATCATTATTTGGAGCTGTGGTCTAAGAAACTGAGAGGAGTGATGGCAGCCCTGGTATCTAAATTAAAGTAGACCTGAAGGGTTAGGGTTAGGTTTAGGGTTAGGCTTAAGGTTAGGGTTAGGGTTAGGTTTAGGGTTAGGGTTAAGGTTAGGGTTAGGGTTAGGGTTAGGATTAGAGTAAGGGGGATTAGAGTTAGGGCTAGGTTTAGGGTATTAGGGTTAGAGGTGTTAGGGTTAGGGTTACGGTAAGGGGGTTACAGTTAGGGTTAGGGTATGTTATGGTTAGGGTTGGGGTGTTATGGTTAGGGTTAGGGTAAGGGGCTTAGGGTTAAGGTTAGGGGTGTTAGGGTTAGGGTTGGGGTGTTGGGGCTAGGGTTAGGGTAAGGCGGTTAGGGTTAAGTTTAGGGGTGTTAGGGTGAGGGTTGGGGTGATAGGGTTAGGCTTAAGGTTAAGGTTAAAGTTAGGGTTAGAGTAAGGGGGATTAGAGAGGGTTAGGGGTATTAGAGTTAGGGTTAAGGGTGTTAGGGTTAGGATTGGGGTGTTAGGATTAGGGGAGTTAGGGTTAGGGTTGGGGTGTTAGAGTTAAGGTTAGGGGTAATAGGGTTAGGGTTAGGGTTAGGAAAAACGAGAATAGAAAATAGAAACAAAGAAATAAAAGCAGAACTGAAATAGGAACTCTTGAACTTTGTGTCACTGACCCTATTTTCAGCTGTTTAATGACAACTTCATTCTAACATGGCCAAGATGGTGTTATCTAGCTCTGACTATAGTATATTACCATAACATTTAAATTACAACTGCCAGTGAAACACCAAAGTCAATAACTAAGGTGTTAATTTAAATATGAACTTTAATTGCTGTCAAGCTGTTGGGCTTTTCATTCTGGATTCTCTTATATTCTAAAAGCTAAACCATATAAATATATTACCTGCCCCCCAAAGAATATATCACTCTTAAAGGACAAGGATATTGTACATTTGCTTTGAAATGTCAAGAGAGCAGGAGGTAAGTGTTCTCCTCTTCCCTGGTCATCACGAAGTCATGCACAGAGGCGCAGATTCAAGACAAAGAGTCAACTCAAGCAGATATATAAAACAAAGATGGTGTTGGGGAAACAACATGGTGTGGTAAGAGCACAGGCCCCAGCAGCAGGTGACTGGCGTTTGCTAAGACGTTCTTGACTGGACGTCACTTGTATCCTCTGTGACTGAGGGATAATAAGGAAATTTATCTCATGCTATAAAGCCATTAAAGAAAGGATCAGGTGAGCACTATAGATTCTGTAGCATATGATAAGAATTTAATGAGAGGATAACAATCTGGCTCAGCAGGTACAGGCACTTGGCATGGACTGGCAACCTGAGTCGGGTCACAGATTCCCACAAGGAGGCAGAGGGGAACCAACCCTAGAATTGTCGTTTGGCCGCCGTTTCTGAGCTTTATATTTTTCTTTCTTTTTTTCGTTGTTGGTTTGTATGTTTGTTTATTTGTTTGTTTGTTGTTGTTGTTTTGTTTAGTTTTTTTGGGTTTATTTTGGGGTTTTTTGGGTTGGCTGTCCCCAACTTCAGATCTGATGCCCTCTTCTGACCACCTTGGGCACATGCTCTTATGCACAGGTCCAAATGAATACACATAATTTAAAAAATAAAGATAAATACATCTTTTAAAAGGCAATTCTCAGAGGAAGGATAGTGTGCTTCCAAGAAGAGACTTGATACCCTATGAGCATATAAAGGGGGAGGAAGTCCTCCTCAGTCACAGTCACAGGGGAGGGGAGTAAGGGGAAAATGGGAGGGAAGGAGGAATGGGAGGGTACAAGGGATGGGATAACCATTGAGATGTAATATGAATAAATTAAATAAATAAATAAAATCTTTTTTTAAAAAGGTAATTCATGAAAAAGAGGAGGCCATAAATTTGAAAACAAACAAGGAGGGGTATATGGGAGAATTTGTGAGAAGGAATATTTTCAAACCAAACAAATAAATAATGAACAGTGATTCATTCTCCTTTTACATTTTAATAAGGAATTTAAAACTAATCTTCAGAGTTGACATCCTCACTGCTATCAACAAACTAGAAAACCAGTGTGCCGTGTTCAACAAATCTTTGCATTTTTTTCCCTTGGGTTTTCAGGAAGACCCACTTTTGTGTACCTTGTCTCAGCTGGATTGGGTCATAGGCTTTGTGCTGGCCAAGGGACAGTGGTGGGACTGTAGTATAAAACACAGCATGACATAAAACCACACCATTCGAGATTCTGCTCTCATTGTAGCCTTTACAGCGGAGATGGTAAACTGAAGACAGATGTGTCACAGAGTGAAAGGTGTCTGACCCTGAGAAATTGCATGGGGGACAGTCCCTCTGGGGAACTCAGGAAGCCATGACACAAGCAATAAATAAGATTTTATAGTACAAATCAGCAGAGGTTGGAGAGTGAAGGGAAAGTTTTATTTGTTTAACATGACTGCCAAATAGCGTAGCCTTTAAGTAAAGAGTGTGACTTCTCAATAGTAATGTTTTTAAAGGTTTCAAAATGTAGCTGTCACTCCGTGCACCTAGATTTCCTTCTGTGTCTTTACTGATCTCTCACTTCCTCCCTCTCCTGCTCCTCCTGCTCCTCCACCTGGCACCCAAGCACAAACACTCACAAGCACGAACTCTTCAGCTGCTTTTTTACTAATTCTCAAATTTGTTCTAAATTTTTCCCTTTTACTGAAAGTAGATTCTTTTCTCACATAATATATTCTGATTTAGGATTCCACCCCCTCCCTCTTTTCCTTCCAGTTCCTCCCCAGCTCACCTCCCATCTGGATCCACTTCTTTTTTGTCTCTCATTAAAGAACAGATGTCTAAGGGACAATAAAAACATACAACAAAGTAAAACATAAGGTAAAACAAAAACTAACACATCAGAATTGGAGAAGACAAACAAACAGAAGGAAAAGAGCCAAAGAGAAGGCATAAGACACAGAGAGACCCACTGGTTTGCACACTTAGGAATCACATAAAACCACCAAACTGGAAGCCATAATCATACCAAAGGACCTGGTGCGTATAGGTCTTGTGCATTTTGTCTCAGTCTCTGTGAGTTCATACATATATCAATCATATTGATCTAGAGGGCCTTGTTTCCTTGGTGTCCTCCATCCACTACACACTCTTTCTGCTTCCTCTTCCCAGGATTTTCTAAGTGCTGAAGGAAAGGATTTGATCCTTCCTGTTTAGGACCAGATGTTTCAAGGTATCTCACTCTCTGTATAATGTTTGCTTGTGGGTCTCTGTGTGTGTTCCTATCTGCTGCAAAAAGAAGCTTCTTTGATGATGGCTGAGGAGGTGAAAAGAGTGTAAGAGCCAGAGGGGATGGAAGACACCAAGAAAGCAAAGCCCTCTGCATCAACAGGATTGACCCACAAAGACTATGGCAGCATGCGCAGGATCTTCACAAGTCTGCTCCAGATAAGGGCCCTAGAGCTGAAAGGAAAAGTGGACACACACCTCCAGCCCTAACCCAAAAGCTTTCTCCAACTGATAACAGCGTGCAAATGAAAATTTAGTTTTCTCCAAGGGAGTCTCAATGGGGAAACACAGTACTCTTAAGGGTAGGCTGCCTGGACAGCAGTAGACAGGCAATAGAAAATAGACTGATTGGCATTTTGGAAGTTCTTATCTCACAAGGTCATATCAGGGTTTTTCTTTTTTCCTTTCTTTTTTTCTGTCTTTTTTTCTTTATCTTCTTATTTGTATTTTTTCCTTCTCTCCTTTCACCCTACAAGTTCTCTTTGAAGATATTATGGCTTCCAGTTTGCTGCGTCTATGGAATGCTGAGTGTATGAATAAGTGAGTCTGTGACTCTTGTGCCTTCACTTGGTCTCTTTGCCTTGTTTCTTTGTATTGTCCAATTCCAATGTGTTAGTTTTTGTTTTACATTATATTATATTATACTATTGGTATCCTTTACAAACCTACTTGTTTTCTAAAGAGAGGCAGGAAGCACATGGATACAGATGTAGTGGGAGGCGGGAAGGAGCTGGGAGGAGCAGAGGGCGGGAAACCATAATCAGGAAACCATAATGTGAAAAAAATCTATTTTTAATAAAAGGAAAAATAATAATACTTTTTGTTATTTTGCAGTGATGACCTCTCATGTGCTCAATGTCCCATCACTGAGTTATAATGTCAAACCCAGGACTCTTTTAAGTTTTAAAAACAGTTGAGACATTTCCTTCTTGTAGTCATGAACTTCAGGCAATAGTCAAGATTTTCCTTCCCTTCTAGCCTTCTCTTCATTATCTTCTGTTACAGTTTGGATATGAAGTGCCCCTAACAAAGGTTTATGTGTTGACAGTTTGGTCCCCTGCTAGTGCCACCGAGGAGTGATTGGGTCACCAGGATGCTCACTTCATCAATAGTTCATACAAAGAATAAAAGAAGCTACTAGGGGGGTGCCAGGTTAGAGGAAGGAGGTCACTGTGCTGTTCCTTGAAGGGCCATCTAGATGATCAACAGAAACTAACTCCATGGCATCAATGGAAGTTCCTTGCCTCATAATGCCAAATCATGGTTTAGGGGACTGTGTTTGTTTCTGTTTGCTTGTTGGTGGTTTTCTTTTTTTTTTTATCTTATTTTTTATTTATGTGTCTATATTTTTCTTCTTTGTGTATGATTATAGTTTCCAGTTTAGTGCTTTTACGGAACTGAGCAAGAAAACGGTCTCTGCATGTCTATCTATTTTGTTTTCCTTCTCTTGGGCTCTTTTCCTTCTGTTTGTTTTTTCCTACTTTGACATATTAGGTTTCATTTTATCTTGTTATATATATTAAATGAAAGAAAAGCTATTTTCAATAAAAGGTAAAAAAGAAGAAACTAAAAAAAGAAAGAAAGAAATATTCCCAACCACTGAGCATTTTTTTCTAAGCTCTGTGGCTTAAGAAGTCAACACAAATCACCATTATGGGCAAATGGAGAATTACCAAATAGTGCAATTTGGCTGGTTCCCTTAATGTAAGGTACCTTTATTTTGGTTCTGTCAGAGCTGCGCAATGTCGATGATTCACTGGATGCAAAATAAACAATGCCAACAAAACAAAAACGATTCACAATGTTGGTGCAATATGTTTTCTTTATTTAAAAAATATGTAGTCGAACAGCAGCTATGGCTTCAAAAGAAAATTATTTTCAGTGTGCAAAGAGAAACGGACAGAGAAGAAAAGTACTAATCCATCCTGTCTCGCTACAGTCAACACACTGTTCTTCAACACACAATAGGAACAAAGTTAATGCGTCAAACACTGAGACATCTTCTGAGCGCTCTCATAGAGAGTACTCACAAATGCGATGTACAGGCTGACTTGACAGAGCATGCTCTTAGAAGTCTCCCAGACACAATGTTCAAAACTCTAACCATCTACGAGAAGTGGTTGGTGGTTTCAAGGGCACGTTCACAGTATTTAACGCATCAATAAGCTCTGTTACTATCACAATGAATAGGAAGCTTAGGGTACAATGCACCTTCCCATAGCTTAGGATGTGCAGTTTCATCTTTGACCACTTCAATCATGTGTAAAGCCTAGAGAGTGGACACTTCACATGCTGTGTATTCATGATTAAACTTCAATATCAACAATGCAGTCGACACTGACTGTGTATTTTCTCAGACTTAAAAACAAATGCAAAGAATACACTACAGCTTTTTTTTTCAGCATTTCAAAGAGTATATTGAAGCTGGCCACTTATTTCTGAAGCCCTGATGGACAGGTGCGGGGTTTCTCGGCCTCAGACCACAGTTGCTTATTCCTTGCCACAGTCACCATCATTACTGTGACTCTCTCCATCCATAACATGGGCACTAGTAAATCTGGAACTGCTCTGTTTGAAAGAACAACAACATTTTTGAGGTGCACGTCTGCTCATGCCAGACTGTCATCAACAGCTTTCCAGTAGTGTTCACAGACTCAGAATGGTGTAGGTAGTATACAAGCCCTGACCCACACTCTTTGAAGCCAGACTTGGATCTGAATGGATTTACTCACATTTCAACAGTGATCACTGGAGCAGAAATATTTAATTCTTACCTTAGGACGCTCCGGGAAGATGCTAAAGATGAAGCCCAGTGGAAAAGGATGAGCTTCAAGGATAGAGTCTGAACTCAGCTGGACTTAAAACCAGAATGACCTATGGTGTTGTACCTCTCTAGAAAATGTGTAAAGACATTCTGCTGCTTTTGCAGGGAAACCAAGGACCACAAGAACCCAGCCAATGTTCAGAAAATCTCAAATATAGTACAGTTATTACCATATATCCTTACAAAATGCTTTAGATGGGAGACGAATCATTTGTACCCAGGAATACACAAAGAATGCAAAGACACATATGTATATGCATGTATTTAAGTAGATGAGTGGATGATAGGTAGATGGATGGATACAGATGACAAAGAAATAGATTTTCCCATGAAGTAGAAATATATACTGTACATCTATGATAGTGTTTATCATTTCACAATTTAGACAATGAGCTTCATGTCAAGAAAACACCACCCCTAAAAATGCTGGAAACTTTGGAGTAGTAGAATTACTACCAGAATTT
Organism: Acomys minous; assembly: GCF_964271855.1. Lineage (NCBI taxonomy): Eukaryota > Metazoa > Chordata > Mammalia > Rodentia > Muridae > Acomys > Acomys minous. The sequence continues at coordinate 65,464,469 of NC_140495.1, read as the reverse complement.
AAATTGAGGGACTCTAGCCCAGCCCTTCTCTGTGCTCCACTCACCAAGCAGAAGCAGGAGCGCATCTGTAGCAAGATCACCTCTTCAGACCCAGATTTTCTAAATGTGCGTCCACTCCAAAGACCCCTCCTCTCCTCCCACAGAGAGAAAAGCATGCACAGCAAGTATACAGTGGTCTCAATTAATTCCATTCCTTATCTTGCTATTATCTACCCCTGTGTCCTTGACTTTCCCCTTCTATGTTCTGATAGGAGGACAGTGTTTCTTTCCCTTGATTTCTTTACTCTCCCCACAACGATACCTATTAAATACACTCTGCTGACACAAGCTAATGGTACATGATAATGAATAATTGTCATGACATCTCTGTCAAGCTTGATTAGGGAAATGGGGGTCTCAAGGAGAGAAATATGATTATCTAGCACCTAGGATCTTGCAAATGTGATTGTTCTGGAAATATCTTGCAAATATGCTTTTCTCAATGACTTCTGGTGTCCTCCCCTAGACTCTACCCTTAAGCCTTCACTCTGGATTCTTCTATCCCAACTCAACACACTTTTTGTTGTTTCTAGTGATGAAAAGTCTGAAACGTTTTTTGGAACTCCCTGGTTTTGTCTCACATTTTGCTTCTTTAAAGGACTCTGCTTACATGTGAGATAAGATATTGTATAGAAGAGTAAACATTGTTCTATGCAAACCAAGGAAATAATGAGTGACAGATTCTTTTTACTTTTCTATATTTGTAGTAGTGTTCTATTTGTGTCAATAAAGTTTTACCGCCACAAAATGCTTAAAAATTCTCCCAAATACTTCTAAAGTATCTTTTGCCTCTTTAGAGTGAACTAACACATGTCTGTATTTGTTCTCCTTTCAGCATTATAGCAGCCTTAATTATAAAAGAAATAGTCTTCCAACAAGTATTCAATTTGTCACTCAAAATATCAGTAATCTATATAAGCCTTACTTTGAAGTAAACGGGCGGCAGTGCTGCCTTTAGACATTTAGCAACTCTCATATCACAAAGTTACCCAGGATAGTTTGATGATAACAGGTGGAAATCATGAGACAGACAACTACAGAGCTCATCTTCAGATCAAGGAGAACATCCACCTGCCCCTCTCCACCTCACGGTGCCAAACACTTCACCTTTTCCTTGTTTCTTCTTTCCATCTCTCCAACCTGCACCCTTATACATCCTGTTCTCATGTGTCCGCAGACTTCCATTCACACATTCCCCTTTGGTTTGAGTGTGTGTGTGTGTGTGTGTGTGTGTGTGTGTGTATTCCCTCTTCCTCTTATTAAAATGTATTTGTGTCTGAGGAGGGGCCATATGTGAATGTGGTGTGTCTATTAGTGTAGTGTCTGTGTGAAGGGTGTATGGGGGGGGGGGGGGGCGGTGAACACTTCTACATCTGTTCATGGAAGCCAAAAAGACATCAGACCTCCTAGCTCTGTTGTTCTTGTCTTTTGAGAGAAAATTTCTCAGTGAAGCTGGTAAGCCAGCAAACCCCAGTAATCATCCTGCCTCCCACCCCGTGCCTCCACTTGACTAGGATTATGGGAATGCAGATACACCTGGCTTTTTGTGAGTTCTAGGGATCTGAACTCAAGCCCTCATACTTGTGCAGCAAATATCTTATTCACCAAGCCATTCCCTTAGCCCTTTGTCTTCTTATGTATGAAGTTGTGCTGGCAACTTTCTATCTCATTAGCAAATCCATCTGAATTAGCAAATCCCTCCGCATATCACCCATTCACACTATGCTTGAAGGTTCCCTTTTCTCTCAATAATATTATTGTGGAATGACAGCTATTTGGGGGATAGTTTACAAAACACTCAATTAGTGTCCAAGAGTTCTGGGAGAGGGAAAGCTTGAACTCACGGTGTCTTCTCCAGTTCTATTGCCTCCTTACTGTGCTGTTCATCAAGTCTTAGGAGAAGGCACATTGTAGCAGTTTCCACGCTCTGTCTTTATTGCTCCTATTTCTAAATTACATGTAGGACTTGGCAGGTCCACGTGTCACATTGTTCGATCACCAAAAAAGTAATGTAATGGTTGCATCCCAATTTTCAGATTAAACACACCACAGGCTGAAAGAGATTGAGTTATTCTCCCAAGGACTTGCCGTGAAAGCACGAGAAGTGAGCAAGTCCTCTACCCTGAAGAACTGACAGCAGGATCAGTGCTTTCTGCTGTTTGTTGGTGGCACCATCTCTTTAAACTGCAAGCTATAAGCTCACACCTCTCATAATTATGAAAGTGGATATAATAAGTAATGGGATCAAGATGCTTCGTTCTGTCCCTTTCCTCCTTTAATCTACCTAGAGACATTCCCTTTTAATCACCTGCAATGAATGATTGCTTATTACATAATTTTATGGCCCAGATAAACTCAACACTAAAGCTGACTCAATTACCCTTGGTAATTATAGCACGTGGCAGGGGGAGGGGGGGAAATAATCACACTTGCTTACCTTGACCTACTTGAATGAACTGATAATGTTCATTCTTAGCAGCCATCCCGCCAAATGTTCCCTATGCAAGTGTGGTTCAGCCAGAATAAAAGCGCAAGAATTACAGAGTTTCAGGGGAGGGGGTTGAGAAAGCTCTGTTAATGTTGGTGCTTAGTTCTCTGTAGCTATTACACAACTGTCCCGCTTCCCACGGTGCAGTGAACAGAATTGTATACATCTATGTTTTTTTCGTAAGTTTTTACTTATTAGGTAATATAACTAACATGCTATCTAGGAAGCAACACTTTGACCTTGAAGAGGGAATGATATGGGTGACACATTCTATTCTGCCCTTTCCAAATGACTTCATGGGTAAGTCCACTAATGAGCCATTAGCGGATTCTGCAAAGACTGTGCCACTCACATGAGACAAGGACTAGAGCCTACAAAGCAGAGCCGGGGAGAGGGGGAATCATGAGGGAGATCGCAGGGGGGTGGGGAATGCAGTGGGTGTGGGATCACAATGAGCACCAGGAGCTCACCATAGTCTGAATAAGTAAAGGGACATGATGGCCATTTATAGGTCATCTGCCGATGTCCTCAAGAGCCAATGAAAGCATGAGCCCCTGCTTCAGAAGAGATTCTGAGCAAAGCATTCCCAGTACATTTCTCTCTGCTGAGTGGGTTCAAACAAAGGCATCACCTTTGTCTGATGCCTTGATGCAGAGGATGCTGCTAGTCCTCAGCCTTTCCAGTCATGTCAGCTAGAACGATTCAGGTTTAGGGGTCGATTCTATGGATGAGTGCAACAGTCACTATGCTGCCAGAGGAAACTTGCCCCAGACGTAAAAGCTTCTAGCTCCAGTCCGGCACTGGACTTCTGGCCTGAGGCGAGGCATGGATTTGCTGCCTTGGCTGATGATCAGGAAAATTCTGTCCTTCTCTCTCTTTTCACATGGCATTGGAAAGTTAAGATGATGGAGATTTAACAAGAGCACACAGTACGATGGAAACGGAAAACATTGCAGTTAAATGAAATCCTAGTGGCTCTAGCCTAATGTCACTTGTTGTACCTTGTCACGACAAGAAGCCTGAAGTGTGTCAGAACCTCCAGAAGTCCCGTAAGTCATCAGCTGCTGTTAACTCCCTGTCACATGCGCTGTGGTGGTTGAGAACTCAGGTTCAGTGGATGTCACACAGCCCCTCTCCAGAAACCCCTGCAGAAGTTCGCATGCTATAGAAGCTTTCTCTGAGTTTCCATTTCCTCTTCTGAAATGGAGTGATGTATTCAGGTATAAATCCCAATGAATTTGACTATCATAAGGATTAAATAAAGGAACCAACCCATATAAGCAGATTTAACATCAAATTGAGCACACAGTGCTTGATCAGTTATGAATATTATCTCTTCAAATGTCTTTCATATGACAAGAATAGGACCTCCAAGCAGTAAGGATTTCTAGAATCAATTAAGTGTAGACATGGATAAATTCCTCTGTGGAGACCATGAATGGGCTCAGAACCATTAGTGCACAGGCCAGCCCTTCAAAATGGAGGCGTGTTATCGACTTTTTGAATGATGTGCTTGAAGATGGCAATGCTTTCTTTCTGCAGAAACTTTGCAGCACTGAGCTTGAAGTGGCCATGCTTTGAGGAATATTGCTCTCACAGATCAGATCTTCATTATACTATGATGTTAAGCTCCACAAAAAATATGAGAAAGGGGGGCCAGCAAAGGGATTTGGCAGGTGAAGGAACCAGATGCCAAGCCCTACAACCTGAATCCAACCCCAGAGACTTGCAGGAGGGGAGAAGAGAGCCAGCTCCCACAGGTTGTCTCAGACTTCCACATGTGTGTGCTGGCAATGCATGCCCCACCGTCAAACACATAAATAAATGACTTTAACTTGGAAACATTTTTCAATTACAAGGAGATGAGACAGAGAAGAAGTGAATGGATGCATCTGGGTTTTATTTCTAATTCAATGAATCCCTGGGCACTTTCATTTGTTTCCTTCCTGTGAAATTCCTGTTTCTACTTGCCCTCTAGCCAGGCTCATGAAAGAAGAAAGGTCGTGTGCAGTCGGCCATTGGCTGAAGCTGAGTAATGAATATAAAATATCTCATTACAATACTTATTTACACTATGCATTCTCCTTTATGCATGTATTTAAAATTCCATGGGAGTCTTAGAAAACACATTGAATAAACCAGAAAAATGCATGTATAGATATAGATAGACTGCAACTTTCTTTAGTGTATTACATTTTATTAATTTATTTTGTGTGCATTGAGACAGTGGTGGGAAGTGTCACACACGCCCCATGGCATACGAGTAGAAGGCAAAGGAAACCCTTCCTGAATCAGTTTTCTCTTTCCATAGTATGAGTCCTGGGAACCAAACTCAGCTGAACAGGCTTGGTTGTAGGCACCATTATCCTTTCAGCCATCTCACCAGCTCCAGGCTGTCTTTTAATATATGCAACAAATCTAAGGAAAATGGAAAATGCCCTGGGGTTTACATACCTACTCAAGCAAATGGAAGTGATTTGCTACTTTAACAATCTTGGGATGAAGCTCTTCTCACAGTTTAAAGCCAAAAGAGGTCATCCATGCTGACAGCATTCAAGGAGAGTCCGTGTAGGGTGTGTGGAGGGAGGGAGGTGTGGGAGCCTCACTAGTCACACTTTCAATATTTCTGTGAAAGGGTTTTAACCTTTTAAACCTGGAGCATAAATTACATCTTCAACTTGGTCTTCTCTCTTGCCTGCCTACCAGATACACTACTGTACTGTAGTCAAAGACAAATAGACAAACAGGACTAATCACCTGATCAGCTCCTGCGCAATGGTGAGTTGAAGGCCTAGGACTAGTCTTCATTTTAACTGCAGTAGTCCTTGTGCAGGCTCAGGTTTCCAGCTGCTGGGGAATACTAAGGAACTTTCATCTGGGCCGGAATCCGTTTCACTCGCCACAGTGCTAATTCATTACAAGAATTATCCTTCCTACTAAAAGCAGAATCAGCCAGTAGCCATCAATATTGGTCTTTTGGGCAAACACTCCCTAACTGCTCTTTTGCTCCATATGCCTTTGTTTTAAACATACCACATCATTTCTAATTATGATCAATTAACATACTTGGATATGTGAATCATATGTTTTATGGCTTAAACTCGCTTTGGTGTATCCGCTAACCTGCCTGTCACCAAGGTTTGTGGTCATGCCTTTGTCATTGCCCAGCTGGCCAATTTCACAGGCCAATCTCCTGAAGGGCCATTCTTAGCCACCTAGTTTGTGCTTATGATCCAATCAAAATGTACATGGCACATGGGTTTGTTTCCTCCCTCTGAAGTTCCTGTTTCCTCTCACCCCCAGCCAGGCACAATGCTTTTCTTCTTCTGATAGTAACCTCTAAATTCAAAATACCCACTTTTGTTTTAGTTTCCAGAGTTTTTTAAAAATACTGTTTTATTGAGTCATGATGACAATGTCTCTCCAATCCCACAACAGATGGACGCAGATTCATATTGAACAGCTTTGACTCCACGTTCTCCAAAGACCTTAATGGGGGTGGGACATCCTCAGGGGCCTTAAAAAGAAGGAATTCACCTTCCAGAAGAAGTGTTTCTACCTTCATGAATCCTCTTCACTTCCAGTCACAAAAAAAATTACATTTTCACCCATTCACACCCATGTCTACGTAATAAAAAACAAGTTATATTCCAGATATGGCCTGAGGCTGCCCCAGATGGACGCACAGCCTGACACTCTTACTCAGGCTTTCCAAATGAGCTTTCACAAGACTAGGTTGGCACAAATGGGGATGTTATCCACTAGGCAGGGGTGCACTTTGCTGACCTTGGAAGGGTGGGTTTCCAGCACTCAGTGACTCTGTCACTGTTTAAAAAAAAATAGTGGCCTTGATGAGGCTAGGCTGTACTGCTGTTTAGCATTGTCTATTGATTTCTTCCTCCTAACATGATAAATATGACAGAGGCAAGAAATCAGAAAAGTAGCATTCGTAAGCGAACCTTTTCTGCATATACTAGACATGGTATGAACATTTTGGTTGTGCCCTTTCCAATGTGCAAGTCAATTATCTCTTTTGAGGCAGCAAAGATTAGGCTTCAGGAGAAAAAAAAACCCACAAAATTAAATGCAACCCTAAATGTCCCACATAATGCCAAAAGGATAAGGACTGGGCGGGGGAGTCCACTTCTCAAGGCCAGCTTCTCTCAGAATGCCCCCTTTGCAGACTCTACTCCTCAAATGCCTTTACCTAACTTCCTTTCTGGGCCCTTTAGTGACCACAATTATACTTCAGACTTTCCTATCTACAGGAATGGAAGTTACCCTTCTTAAAGTAGACTATAGTGTCTACTGTGTCCAAACCCTCCTCTGCATTCACCTGAACCATCTGATATTCTACAGACCTGTGAAAATCTGTTAGGCACAAAGAGTTCTCCAGCTTCTGGTCAGGCATCTCTAGGGCCGGTTCCTGCTCCCCTCTGTCTATGCTTGGAAGTTTAGTGCATTCTTTAAGATTATGAAGAAGTCACATTTCCTCCTCAATGACCAGCTCTCACCAATCCCTAACTCAGCCTTTTTTCTGTTTGTTGTTGTTGGTAGTGGTGGGTTGTTGTTGTTGTTGTTGTTGTTGTTGTTGTTGTTGGAGAATAAGTGCCTTGAGGATTAGACTCATGCCTTACTCAGTATTACAAGGCAGTTGCCAAGGGCACCAAGGTGATGAGACAAAGCAGGGGTGGAGCCTTCTTCTGATGAATGCTTTAGTAATGTTCTTTCCAACATGGCTGTTGCTTCAGTCTGTGCTGGAGTTAGAACAAGCTCTTTGTTATTCTCTTGTGAGTTCAGAACAGTTGAAGAAATGTGTCCTTGAGCTTGTCCTTTAAACACGTATGGGAGACCTCTAGTCCTGCTTTCAATGACAATGATGGTGTGCACTGTGGGCTCTTAGGAGTTCATTAGATCAACAAGTGTGTGGAATGATTTTTTTAAAAATGAGTCAAATAACACTTTCCCATGGGGTGAAACATCGTTATAATGGTGGTTCCTTCCTGGTGGATGTCTAGTGGACAATCAGCCCACAGAACAGATTTCTTAATTAAGCTGAATTGTCCTGTGCCAGGCTGCATGTCACATTTGCTAAATCGGTTTCAAGAATAGGCCATCTTGTGTATCAGACTCTTGACTGCAAATATGTATAAATACACATTGCAGCCTACTGTTCTGAGCACAGTTTTGAATCCTGGGGAAATAAACCGGGCATTTGTTTGCAAACTGACTAGCATGTTTCATTTCAGAGTGAACAGAAAGGAAACTGTTGGGTAAGCCCATGGATTGAAATGGGCAAAGGTCTGGTTGTGGGAGAGGGGGGGGAAGTCTACTTCCTGATAATGCCTAACCCTGGAGCTTTTAAATGATGAACAGTATTTATTTTGATACCTAGGCTTCAACAGAGTCAAGGATGAACACTTGTTAAAATGAATACTTGTTCATTTTTATTTCCAAAATAGTTCTAATTTTCAATGATCCTTCCTTTACAGGCCAGGCACCACTCTTTGGGCCTTCATCAGTCCTTACATGATATAGATGGGTTTGGGGGGGTTGTTTTATGTTTTATTTTGTTTTTTCATTTTTGAGACAGTGTTTTATATTTTTCAATTTTTTATTATTTTTTAAATCATCGACTATATGAGAATTAGCTGGGACATTCACTTAAATACAGACACACAGGTAGCAGTCCACAGAGCGTGGAATGGGGCCAAGAAATTCACATGTTAAATAGGTATTGCATGCAATTGTGACATAGGGCTTTATTTGTGACAGAAGAAGAACTGATGTATCTGTCATCTAAAATGGAAATCTGAAAATAACTTATATGCACTAAAAACTCATGCTTTCCCACACCAACTAAAAACAATGGAAGCTTTTGCCCTTCAGGGCATGATGTTCAAAGACCCTTATGACCATTTTCTTGGATGCTACCCAACTTGGCAGTACTTCCCAAAGCACTGCTCTACCATAAGTAGTGTGCTCAGCCTCACAAACTCTCTTGTTTTAACACCCTCCCAATCAGGCAGATTCTACAGCTATGGTTCACATTGTTTCTGATAAATTATGGGTTTAATAAGCACTTCTTGGGTTTTCTCTAGAGTGCTAGGTAAAAAAAAAAAAAGTATTTTAAAATTAAACCTAAAGGACCCATACCTGCCATCTTTGTATATCAGCATCTATAATCAAACTTATTTCCTAATTAGTCTGGAACGAGTCACTGCTCTCCACTGCCCACACAGTCACCAACTCCAGGTCCTCCGATGCCTGTCTTCCTTAGCAAAGACGTGGACCAGGTGCTACCCCACAACAGGAAGTCCTCCTGCCTGCTGCCTCTAGGATGCTGGCATGCACCTCCATCCTCCCTCTAACTCCTGCCATATTTCAACAGTTCATACATACTTCATATGCTGTACCTCTTCTCGAGAACACCTTTGTTTGTGGCCAGCCTAGTCCAGGACAGCCAACCTTACACAGAGAGACTCAGTCTCAAAATAAAAAAAAAGATCCAGCTGTTTTTCCTTCAGGTGTATCTACCTGCTCTAGTTCCCAGGCTAACCCTACTGCTGACCTCCATCCATCAGTAACAGAAACAGCTTAAAGGATGGGTTTAGGATGTTCTGTCACCTTGCAATAAAATCTTCCCTAGTTTGAAAAGGTATCGTCTGTGTAAGAGTGCACGATTCTTTTCACACCCTAACAGAACAGACTCACATGTAGCTCACACTCAGGCTCAACCACAGGAGAAGATTTTTTTTTCTTCTCCTCTGACTGCCTTTATCCCCTCTCACTGGCAGCCAGTGCCTGCAACACAACACTGCCTTGGAAGTGTTTGTACAAGTCTCAGTCCTGGACATATTTTTAGAGAAAGGTGCCAACTAATCCATTCTGGAAATGTAGACTGTAACCCACTGCCTTAATGACATTTTTCTCCACTCCCAACCCTTTCAAATACTTCATCAACCTATGCCCTCACATAAATTTGCCTATGCATGCATATAATTTCATAATGCATAACTCTAGAGCTAATTTTGGGCAGTATGGATAAACCGCACATGAGGTGTATATTTTTCCAAATGGATGCTTCATTCTTCCTCTAAGAAGCTAGATTTTTGTTTCATTCTGAAGTGTGTGTATGTGGGCCAGGTGGGTGTTAGAAGCAAATGGCGCTTTCAACGTAGAAAACAAATAGGAAAGAATATCCTTGGTATTCTGGGAAAAATACCCTTTCTGAACAAACAACCTCAGAGCAGTAAATCATTCCTGCTAGCAATTGTATATGAGGAAATTCTGACCTGTGCAATTCACTTTCCCCTTGCCTACTTCCATGAGGAGGTGACTAGACTCTGGCCACAGCTTTCCACCAAAGGTTCTCCCGAGACACTTGATGCTGTGCTCTTCCTCCATCCTAATGATACACACTAACGGAAGCGCTCTGCTCACAAAACACTCACCCCTGGGATCCAACACGTTCAGCACACCAACTCTCTGTCTCACACACCTGTCCTTTGTCTGAGATGCTCAGGTCAGTTCTGATTGTTATCACACAGAGAGAGATGAGTTTCATAACCACACGGCTCTTAACAGAAACAGGGATTTAACCAATGTCAATGGGCACCCATGTTGCCTTATTAAGTTACAGATTCTACATTTCTTCTTTTTTTTTTTTTCCCAAGATAGGGTTTCTCCACGTAGCCTTGGCTGTCCTAGACTTGTTTTGTAGACCAGGCTGGCCTCAAACTCACAGAGGTCCGCCTGCCTCTGCCTCCCTGAGCGCTGGGATTAAAGCCATGCACCACCACATCCAGCTCCATTTCTACACTTCTAATCAGTTCTTAGGAAGCAGCCAAGTCCTGGATGTCCAGACAACATCTAGGATGACAAGCTTTTTAATCATACTATAACAGAGACTAATAGGTTAAAATTCCTGCTTGGGCCTTTAAAACAGTCTCTGCTGCCTTATTTTTGTTGTTGTTTGGGTTTTTTAGGGTTCACTATTGAGCCTGGGATAGCATAAAATCTACAACCCTCCTGGCTTTCCCTCCTGAGCTCTGAGATGACACGCCCAGGTTCCTGTCTGCTTTAAAAAATACTCTCCAGATGGGAAGCAGAGGTAAGTGAGGATTTATGAACTATCTTGAATCAGAAGTAAGATTTCTGATTGCGCCTCTGCGTATGATAGGGCCTTGTGTTCTTAGCTCAGCAGTCTTACCAGACCATAGTTCACTGTGGCTCTCCTGTGTGGTTCAATGGAATCTTTGTACAATATGGAGTGACTTTTCTTTCAGTTATATTTTACATGATATACGTCTGTCTACTCCACATTTCATGATGGAGTTGAGACATGATCGGTGGAGATCAGAGATAAGGAACACGTATTTAAAGTAACTGAGAAAGGTCACTTAAATACACATACTTGTTTTGGTTCCAGTCTATTCTGCAGAATGATTTCCGGAAAGTATTCTGCACATTGCAATGGCCAGTGAGTGTACATGTTGAAAACTGTATGCTCTTTTAAAAGCAAATATTCAAGTTCATAACAGCCATAGTTTTATCTATAGAATACACTAAGATCTTGAAGTTTGGACTATTTGTGTAGGCTGAGAACACACTTTTGAACTTGTTTGCTTACTGAGTTCCCTATAACCTTTGACGTTCTTGCTTCTTGCCACATTTTCACAAGAAGCATGCAAATTGTTTATAATTGACTAATGTGGAAGCAACCTAGGTACTTGTAGAACACTGAATGGATAAAGACAATGTATTAAAAAAGGGACTATTGTGACCATGAAATATTATTTAGCCATAAATATTCTGACACTTGCCACAAACTAGCCATAACTGGAGTATGTAACATTGAGTTAAATAAGTAAATCATCTCTCATGCATGAAAGTTAAAATAAAAGTGGACCTGAATGTAAAATAGTGATAGCTAGCAATTAGCAAAAGAGAGGGAATGGCTAAAGAGAGGCGAGATTGAGCTCCATTGATATGCACAACGGATAACATTAATCAAAAGTAAAGAAGAAAGAATAATGGCCATGACTTTGACCCTCTGGACGAGGAGCCTGGCTCCATTACAACAAAAGTAATTACGAATCCAAAGCCAATGAATGCCGCATCACTAGCCTTTTCCTACAGCTCTTCACTGGATGCCCCCTGGCAGGGTGGAGTATGTATGGCCTCCCATCAAGCTGCTGCCTTCTGGCCCTTTCACATTCTGTTTATCAGTGTTTTCTGACATTTTTCCTCCCTTGTGTTCCTTGGCTTTGGCTTTTCTCCTTTTCTATGCTGACCTAATGGAACTGTTTCTCTTCAGAATCTGGTTCTCATCACTATCGACGATCAAAGGCAAGAGCATGTTCCTCGAGGACATTTTAAGTGGAATGAAATATTTAGTTATCAACAGAGTTGTAAATAAATGTAGTGTTTGATTCTTAACAAAACTACATTTGAATGAGGGATTAGAGTTTTATTCCAAAATACATTCCTGATACCTTACTCGAAAAATACTGAAAATTTTGTTGGACTTTACCATGATTCCTGAAAATCAACTTTTCAAGTTCATAGGACATTTCACTCCTCAATCCCTGTTCATTTGTTCATTTATCTGGTTTTTTTGTTGTTGTTGTTTTGTTTTTTTTTTTTTTTACTATAATAAGTTACATTTAAATGGCTGCCCATAGAGAGAAGGCAATTTAAAATAAAGATTGGTTCGATGTACACAACTTGGTTAGTGCAATAGCTTGAACAGACCCCCTGAGCCCTGATCCCCCCGTTACAACGTTCTTCTTGTAGGTTTCTAAGATCCTCCTCGGATCTAGCCAATGGACAGGACATTCTCCACAGTTGGGTGGAGAGCAGGAGCTAACTCTAACATGAACTCCGATGCCCCGTATTTGACAACCTCCACTTGGTGAGGAGCCCTGGTGGCACTCAAAGAAAGAATAAGCAGGCTACCAAGATGAGACTTGATAGCCTATGACCATAAAGTGAGGGAGGAGATCCCCCTCAGTCATAGACCTAGGGGAGGGGAGTAGGGTGAAAGTGGGAGGGAGGGAGGGAGGAACGGGAAGATACGAGTGATGGGATAACAATTGAGTTGTAATCTGAATAAATTAATTTTAAAAGTTAAATAAAATAAGAATTGGCTGGGCATAGTAACACATGCTGTTTAGTTCTAACATAAAAGATGTGTAAGGTGAATCAAATACATGCTTGGACATATTTGGTAAGATATATTGGGTATATTTAATAAGAATAGGTGATGGTGGTAGTAGTGGCAGTGAATAAGCCAAATGTCTAGGAATTCGGATTCTCTATTTATCTACCCCATGTTCCCAGGTATGTCCCAAAACAGCCTGATAGCTAGTTACCCACTTGATTCCAATCGCTTAACTTCCAAGTACCCTTCAAGTGGCAAGAACTGAGCCAGTTAACAAGAGTTCAAACAGTATGTAAGGTCTGTTCGAAGACCCCGACGTTGTTCACACACAGGCATGCACTCTCCTCGCACAAAATGCAGCTGTGATTGAGAACTGAGCACGTGTTTGGTAACTGTAAAAAGTCTGTTTCTCAAAGTCATTAGGTGCCCTGGGGCAAGCGACACCAGCTCCTCGCTGTGTTCTACCCCCAAGGATCAATCAACTCTCTATCAATACTGGCGATAATTTGAGATCCTTCCGGCTCCCAGGGTATCAAAAAAAAAAAAAAAAAAAAAAAACTTGCGGAAGCAGAGCACAGAGGATTTAAATCGTGTATTGCAGATTGATAGGAGAACCCAAAGCTCCTAATATTTGAACTCTATTTTCACTCCTCACTATGCTAATCTTTTTCCATACATGCTTTTAAAAGCCGTGTTGCGGCCCACGGTTCAGTTAGTTAATAAATGAGAGCGTACACTCTGCGTTTGGGGGCCCCTGTAAGCGCCAATGTTAACTCTCACTGCTCGCGTGAGTGGGCTCATCTCTCCCGTCTCCCCCTTTGCCCTCATCTGAAATCATCGCCTCAACACACCTGCTTTGCCTTAATCCTATCCAGTATTTTGAAATCAGCTCTTTTCTTTTATCCAAACTACGTCCCACACAGATTTCCCAAAGCCGTTCTCAACTTTTTCCATCCCCATGCAGTCATTTTCCAAGGACTCTTACTTCTTAAGACGCTTTAAAGCTTTGTTTTCACTTCCACACGCACTGCCATTCCTTCACGTATGATCTCATAAGTTGTCATTTCTTTTTTTTTAAAGCCCCTGATAAGTGTGGGAATGTACAATCGTGACCTAACCAAGTAATCTGTGCTCCACAGTGCCCCCAGGCTGGTGGTTCTAGCCATTACAAGCTCCTTAACTTCCTGGTCGGTTTTATGCAGACCAGCTGTTGCCTGCCCTTCTGCTGAGCATCTTCCTCTACTTTCATAATAAGAGCAATTGTTAACGAGTTGGTAGGGCATCCTCTCCAGTACGCTGGGTTCTGCATGGTTCCTTCCCATCCACTCTTCTACACCTCACAACCACCCGTTGATACTGCTGTTTCCCCTCCCCCGTTCTGCAAGCACAGAGTTAGGATGCGAACCCAGGCAGTCTTAGGCTATCTTCTCAACCGGTGCCCTCAGTCTCACATCTCTCTGATTACAATTTGTCTATCAGTAGCTTGCCTCCCCCATTTAACAACCATTATGCCCTCCCTCAACCCTAACTTAGTAGCCCTAAATCCCAGGCAGAGCTGTTAACTGCTTTTGCTTTAGTCACGTGCGCGCGCGCGCGCGCGTCACACACACACACACACACACACACACACACACACACACACACACACAGCTCCTCTTGTTGCATCTACTTAACAATTATCTTAAGCCAACAGCATACCTGACTGCCTTCTCTATCCCTCCGGGGAAATAAACATGGAGGAACTGAAGGTGTTAGACACGAAGGGCTGAGCCTTGAGGGAGTGGCTGGTTCTCTATAAGCCTTCCAATGCAAGGAGTAAATAGATCACCCGTGTGTGTGGGGGGGGGGGGGGGGAAGGCCACTTGCCTCTGTCTTTTCTTGCTACCTGTTATCAGAAGACTAGGAACAAGGATGATGAGCAAGACTATGCTTGTGGCCGACTCCGAGGTGGACAGAATGCAGGAGCGTGGAGGACCCCTGCCTGGGGCTATTCCTCAGGTGAGGACAGATGATCAAATGAGCACTGATGGGAATGAATGCTTATCTGGACCTAGTATTTGCATGCCTCCTCCTCCTCCTCCTCCTCCTCCTCCTCCTTTGCTTTGAAAGGACACAAATCTATCTTTGAAATCCTTCCTTCTCCTTCATACTTGCATCTTTTTAACAAAGAGGATCAAGGTCACAAAGAGCAAGCAAAGAAAAAACACATCACTTAGAAACACTTCCATGTAAATTCCTGCTTTAGCTCATGATGACTGGTAGTGCCCTACCCTAGTCACTACCATATGAGTAGCTAGAACCTCATGAAAACACTCGTGAATCAAACTGCCGTCAGCTGGAAATGTTCTTGTAGTCAAATTCAGAGACCCAACAAAACCATGTAGCGGGTTTCAGATAGAGCAGATTTCCCTTGAGGATGCCTTCCCATCACTACCAGCATTGACCCTCTGCCAGCATAAAAAAAGAAATGCTGTGAGGACCTAGGGCTTACCAAATAACCATGGCGCCACACGGTCTCAGTGATCAACTGCCTAAGTGGAACCCCAGGAACAACATCCCTGACCCTGTACGAAGAAATGATGAAGATGATGGTGACGGATGATGATGATAATGAAGATTTCAGGATGGTATAAGTAAAAATAACTCCCTAATAAATAAAGCTTGTAAACATTTTTCTTAATATCTCAGGCAAATCCTGTTTGGCATAGAGATAGGGTTATATCATAAGGAAAAGAGAATATTAAGGACTTTCTAATACTCAGAAAGTCCTGGCCTAGTTTCCATTTGCAATTTTCCAACAAACTCTGGCTTTACGAAGAAAAAGGGGAAATATACAAAATATAAAAATATAATATAAAGGCGAGAGTGAGGCCACGACTGAATGTTAGAAGGAGTGAAGAGGCAAGCGTGTGAATAAGTGTGTCCATGAGGGATGCTGTGCCCATCTTCATACCTCTTGATGGATCTCCAGCGCAGCAGAAGACTTCCTGACTGCAGTTACAGTGTGCAGCCTGGAAATAAAAGGAGAGGCATGAAAATCCAGACATCCACGTGAGCATATGCTATCATGTCACCTTAACTACCATCACCGCTTGTTCTGAGGAGCCTGCGGGAGTAAAACATAGGTATGATCTAGATATATTGTATACACGTATAAAACTTGCAACAAAAATATTTCACAGAATGGCAGAAATGTAAACGAAAACGACTTGTGGCGGGGGAAAGACTATGCACACAGGAGTTCAGCTTAAAGGAGAAGAAAAGTAATAATTTAGAATATTCAAAATGAAAAACTCTCTCTTGGACAAAGTTTTTCCACATACAGGCCTCTTCCTTGCAGCCCTTTCTCTACGATGTGAGAGCTGTAATTCACTGCGCTTGTCCATCTGGAAAGGCAGCGTGCAAACTAGCGCAGGTCAGGGAGACGTAAAGGTTAACCGCCATCCCAGAATTTGGGGTGCTGTTTTCCATTGGACCTCATCCTCTAAAGTATTAGAAATGTGAAATGCCTCCATCCTTTCTAGCACAGCCCACTGAGTCTTTGGATATTGTTTTCTGCACACGCATCTGAAGTCGACTTCCTGTGTCGTCAGTCACAGGTGACCTCATAGGTCTCCACAGAAGCTGAGGCAAAGGTAACTCTTGCCTCCATCGCCAGTATCTTCCCTTTTCAGTCTCGACTTCACCATCTTTCAAAGATCGCCGTGCTGAGAATCCCCTGGGAGAGGGATTCGGGCAAAAGGCTGACACTCAGGCCCAGTCTGGACCAATGAATAGCCAGTCTCTGCTGGTGGGGTTTTCAGAGTTGAAGGAACTCAGTTACACAGCCATGAGGGGCTACATCTAGTCACCCCAGTGAGGCATCAGTCATTTCAAAGAGGAACATTCTCTGTGTTTGGCATTTTGAGGTCTTCTTTGTTTATTGAGTGGCTAGTTACCTTCTGCCAAAGCTTCAGGGAGCTTGGCTGTGAAAAGGGAAAGTTCACTTTAACTTTGTTAGGGCTGTTAAAATTAACTCAAAATTTATTTTCACGAGCTCATATTCTACACAGTGGCTCTTCTGTTTGAATTCAAAAGTTTTCTTCTTCAAAGCAAATACGTTTCAGATCTCATAAACAGAAGGAGCAGAGATATCATCAGTTAATCCAGTTTCAGGCCAGTAACTTGTTCTAAAGTGGCTTCACAGCTCTTCACCTCACCCTAGGAGCCCTTAGCCTCTTAACAACAAAGATAAACGAGAATTCATTTTATTCTCTTTATCTATAAGATAAACTCAGATGAACACCTTCCACCCTTCTGCTCTTCTTTGGAGCAGACCCTTCTAAAGCCTACAGCTCAAGAGCACTTCAAAATGGATTCCCAGAAGATGCTTCGGCCTGTGGAATCCATGATTGCCTCACTGCCTCGGCCCTGATGCTGGACTCCCCAGAAGAAGCAAGAATGTCAGGGTAATACACCCGCCCTGATCCCCTTCAGAAGCGCAGTCACTGTGTTTCATATGAGTGTTTAATGAGAGCAAGTGAACCAAGCTGTCTCTTGCTTGACTGGGTCTTCTAAAGGCTTGTGCCCCAAAGTCACTTTCTGTCCCTCTTTCCCTTATTGAATGATCAATATTTATGTTCAGCTCACATTTGTGAATAAATGTGCAAATCACAGAGCCAGTCCAAGGCAGAATTCTGACCTAGGTGAAATACGTTTCCGGCTGTCCCTGTCACATTCTCATTTTTAAATAAAGAAGTGCTTTCTTTACTTTCTCCTAAATTCTCTGTGAAATTTACTATCTCTTCCTGCATTCCTAATAAAGAATCAATGGCTGATAAAGGCAAGGCATTATTACTTCCTAAAGAGATGCATGAGCTCATTTGGATTAACCAGTCATTTCCAAAGAAGACATGAACATTAACAGTGTGAAAGGCCACCAGCATTGTCACACAGGCTTTTCCCACACATCCTTTGTTCACTTGTTACAATTTCCTACTATCAGCTCATCCCAATATTGGGCTCTAAGCCACTATAACGTACCTCTCAAAAGTATGACTATTGCAAACTTCAGTCTTAAACACAACCATTCATCTCAAATTGTTGATCTTGTCTCTTTGTCACAGCAACAATGACAATATTGCCATTAATTTGTAAATTTTTATAATTTTTTTGTTTGATCACGTACTTATAGGGTAAAAAAAAAATCAACGTTCAAGAGAGCTATCACTTGGTCAAACAGTGTCAGAAGGCAAAATTCCTTGTCTTCCTAGTGATCTTTCTCTAATACTTGTTATTAAAAGGAAGGAGTGCAAAAAACAAACTTGATCACCTTGTCATCAAGTAATAATTAAAGAATATCAGAAATACTGAAGCCTTCTGTACTTCCTTAGCCTAGACAGTGACTGAGATGCATTTTCTACTTTTTTCTCCAAGATAGGATATGAATGGACACAGAAGACCTCCCCACCCTCACTGTCCCAGCTATTTACTCCCTCTGAGTATTGGACCTTTAGGAAACATAGTTATTGAGTCTCAGAATCTTGTACACTATGCATCAAAAACAGTACAGATGAAAAAAGATAACATTTAGGTGACAACTCCTGCCCTGCTATGTAACAATGACTTCATTTCAAGATTTTTTTTCATAAATGTAAAATAAAATCATCCTAACCCAACTACTTAGGAACTTAGCTCCAACCCAAGTGTCTGCTTAGATCACCACAGCATTTTAAGACAAAGAAAATACAACTCATTTCTAGCTCCTAAGTTTTACCTAAAGTCTTCCAAAGACTTCTTCTTGGTCGCTCTCAAACCACCAGCCTGGCAACAGGCAAATCTGTAGTCAATGACCTGGTAGATGATCGGATTGTACATTGCTGCAGACTTTGCAAGGAGGGTGGGCACCACGGACAGCTGGATGGGAATGGAGTCTGGCCGTCCAAAGGCTGACCACACGGAGACGACCGCGTAAGGAATCCAGGCAATCAGGAAACCAGCACAGATCAACATCGCCACCTGACACAGGCAAAGGGGCAGACAGCAGGATCAAGAGAATTTGTGAGCGACGCAGAGTGAGTGGCAGGGGTGAAGGAGGGAAAGTCCTTCACTCTGATAAAGGTCCCTTTTTGACCACAACGATTGCTTTCTTGGGAACTTCTGTGAATTTGGCATAATTCTTTACGCCATTTACCACATCCTATCCATTCTCCACCTTAGAATTTGAATGCACCCAAAGACTCAAAATATAACCCTGTAATAGCTGTCAGATTGTGCCTGCATTTGGGGCAAGAGATCATAGTAAAATGATGCCAATTCTCCTAAGCTTGCCAGAATTCTCGACCGGCATTCCCTTAATGACCTGAGCGAAAATAAATTCATCCTGATGAACTCTTAAATCATCCCCATTTGCCTCAGGAAACTGAGAAGTATTGCCCTGGTTTGAAATTCTAATGTGCGCTTTCTTCGGGGATTTTTATTAAATCCTGTTTCTTCTGGCTCAAGTTTTTTCACAAGTTTGAGGCTCAGATCACAGAAATTTCCCAAATATAAAGGAGAAGAAAAAAAAGATTTGTGAGGCTTCAGCCGAAGGAATATGGAAAGAGATTTTTCTCTCACAAAATTAACCTCTTAGTTTTCAGACCACAGAGTAACTAAAAATACAGTGTAAGACACCCTCACAAGTTTCTATCATCCCCAGCTCAGTCCCTTTAATGGTGTGACACAAACTAGTACCCTATAGGTGCCAACCTTGATGAGTTGCCTCAGGTCAGGTCAACAAACAGTTTTAGCAAATGCTTTCAGCCAGACACTAAGCTGAGTGCTACAGAACATCCCAGCATACCACTGTTCCTGAGCTGTCTTCCTCGTAGAGTACAAATAATAGCAGAACACAGCAGATTAGTTTGGGTCAGAAGAGAGCACGTTTGTTTCTTATTAGACTAAGTAGGAACTTCATGGAGAATATTGCATAGACCCTGCATTTGGGCACATTGAAATAATAGTAGTGAGAGAAGCCGTGGGAATGCATCTCATGCATGAGTGGAGTTTGTACAGAAACAAGTGAGGGGGCCATCTTGATGTGGGGAAGCTGTGAGGCCAGGAGGAGAGCTAATGCTCACGTGTCCAGGGTTTTGTAAAACGTATTCCTGAGCTTTCTCTTGTGTCCACATGCTCTGCCTCTCTCAGAGGTCTAGAAACAGAAGCATGGGAGACAAACCCATAGGAAGAAATCGCCTGGGAGAAAACAGCTGCTGGAAAGCCCACTGCCTAACCATTCATCCAACAAGCAGAGTTGAGAAAGGAAAAGCTAATGCATCGCTGCCCACTTAGAATTTCCACTCTCAGCAGATTTGTTTAGACAAATGTCTAAACAAGAAAGAAGAGAGTCTTGATGGGAGTGCTAACACTGGAAAATGAAGTCCAGGCTCTGGCTTTTATTTTAGGTGAGCTATCCCAGACCCTACTTTTTTTTTTTTTAAGATTTATATATTTATTATTATGTATACAGTGCTCTGCTTGCATGTACTCCTGAAAGCCAGAAGAGGGCACCATATCACATTCCAGATGGTTATGAGCCACCATGTGGTTGGTGGGAATTGAACTCAGGACCTTTGGAAGAGCAGGCAGCGCTCTTAACCATTGAGCCATCTCTCCAGCCCTCCAGGCCCTACTTGTGAGAGAGAATTACTAAGTTCTTCCAGTGAGATAAACAATGAAACTATATTTAAGTCAGAACTCTGGGTGCACGCTTCTTCTTTTGTTTGTTTGCATTTATTTTAATCTTCTTGGTGTATCTTCCTTAGAATCCCTACCATCCCCTCCCACCTCCTGGTTTTATGAAGAGGCTATAATAGGTAGCACATGACTCAGATCTGACCAATCAGAGGACTAAAATCCCCTGACTACAGAAACAGGAATGAGGATCTTAATCAGAGCCATCATTGAGATTTAGCCATCTTCACTTTTGTCGCTGAGTCTTGGGACGATGTACGAATGCTGCAACAAAGGCCTTCTTGCTTCATCCTCCCATCCCTAACTTAAAAAGACAGCAGCCATTCCTGACATCCTGAATCGTGATGAGCTAAGAAGAGGATCCATGACAAGAAATGAATCCCAGCACGCTGTATAACATGGTAAAATATCTACAGATGCTCTTTTGTTTTAGTAGCACAGCTGGGTGTTGTTTTTGTGACAATAAAACTTGTGTGTGTGTGTGTGTGTCTTTGTATGAATGTATACATATGCATTGTGTATTTCTATATAAATTAGTAAAAGCATAATTATTATACCCAGGCCCCAATGATCCAAAGCTTGTCTCTGACCTAAAGAGCAACATGGATGTGAAATGTGTTGCCATGGAAACCTACCTTTGTGAAATATATACGAATGAAGTTTAAGGCTGAATTTAGTGACAGGACACTTGCCTACCATATGCTCCATCCCCAGAAACACACATGCACACAGCTTGAAAACTATATTCTAAAGTCTGAGGTTAACAGAAGTTCACTCCAGAATTTCAAGGCTCAGGAGGCTAAGGAAAGCAGTCATTGGACCCACATTTAGTTCCCAGCGCTCACAACCACTTGTAATTCCAGATCCACAGAATCTAATACCTTTTCTGGCCACTGTAGGTACCTGTGCTCCCTTGCACATTTTCACACACCAATATACATGTGTACATACATATGATTAGAAGTAAAATAAATCTTAAAAGAAAGAAAGAAAGAAAGAAAGAGAAAGAACTTCAGAGCTCATCTTCAACACTCATGGCAGGCAAGAAAAACCTGAGTAAGGCTCAGTTTCTTCCACTTTTCAGAGAATGCGTGACTCCCCAAGAGAGTAATCAAATGAGACCAGGACTCCTGCTCTAGAGTCCTGCAACCACACTTCCCCATCTTCAGCTAAAAATTCTCTACCGTGATCAACACTTCTAACCCGCTGCAACTACAGACAAGCCACTCTCTCCCTCCGAACTTGCTTTTCCGTCATTCCACAGAAGCTTACCCAGGAGTCCTTTCTGTTTGGTTTAGTGTGACTTTTGTTTGTAAAGAGTAGAGCCCCAGGGTGCACAGTGAGGCCCCCTTTTCCCTAAACTCCCCAAATAAACACTGGCTACATAAATAAAGCTTGTGTTAGCAGCTGTAGAGAGACTAGGCATCGCTCCATCTTTGATTCTAGGTTGAGTCATCTGATGATTTTACGCCATCTCAAAAGCCATTTTCTGTACTGCTGCCCAAGCCATTGACAAAACATAGATTAGCAAGAAGCCCATAATGTTTTCTACATCTATGGGAATGTGCAATAGGAGCAAGAAATGTTTATAACACTGGTGTTGTTGCCCCTTAATGGATATATTGTGATTTTTAAAAACACAGAAAAAAAAAAACCACAGCAAATCAAGTACTGCGGGTGGAGCTTCTGGCTTCACAATAGGACACAGTAAGTAGAAATCAAAGCTACCCACAGGAAGAAGGGGAAAGGAGGAGCCGTGTGGTGAAAAGTGATAAACAATTGTGCTTCTGTGTGGATGCAAAGTCAGACCAAGGCACATCCATTTCCTTTGACCTCATTTCAGATTATACTGCACAAAAATATCAATCGTTTAACTACTAAATCTGGACCAGTGAGATAACTCACAGAGTAAAGGTGCTTGTCGCTAAGCCTGAAGGTGTGGGTGTGATCCCAGGGACTCCCGTGAAGGAAAAAGACCAAGCTGCCAGCTGTCTTTTGACATCCTTGCATACAATGTGACAAATATGGATGTGAGCGCATGAGTGTGAGCACACACACACACACACACACACACACACACACACCTAAATCAATTCATTAATTAGTTAATCGATTAACGTTTAAGCTCTTTCTAATATATTTGCCACACACTTTCTAAAACCTTTGTGCCATTTTTTTTTCCAGAGCTTGGACTAGGCTTAAACCTTTCATCACTTCTTTCCTCATTCTAACCAATGCAATCTCATTTTGATTTGCCAACATTTACTTCCCAGAAATCCTTCAGCCAGTGCTAACAAAGGCTCCAGCATCCTTCACAGGCTGTGTATTTTTTTTTTTTAATGACTTCACTCCCATTGCTGTCTCTCGGTGCACTGACAAAGCACTAAGCCCTCCAGGTTGCAAATTAGACAGTTTTGTGGGAGGAAATTCACAGAATTCCTGTTTAGCTAGTGCAAAAGGATCACGCATCTGCAACTCAGATAGTTTTAAATAAGTCTTGCTGCAGCAGACCCAGGGATGTCAGCACTCCCCAGATCTAGTTAAAGCTGGCGGTTAAGCATTGCAGAGTAATGTTGCCCACACATGCTCAATTCCAGCGAAGTAACTACTTAGCGTAGTCGTAAGGCAATGTGGCTGAGCTTAAATATTTGAAGTTATATGTGACTCTGACTCATCCCAACAGGCAAGAGGCCTAAGGAGGGAGGCCCTGTCCTCTCAGTGTGAGTGACACACAGGAGTCTTTGGCTATAAGGTGCTGTGTCTCTCCATGGTCTCAATCCTAGTTTAGCCCGACTGACTATAAGAAGGACAGAAAACTACACTTGCTCTATTCACAGACATTTCGGAAGAGGAATCCAGTTCCTCCCAAGAAGCTCCTTTGCCCAGATCTGAGTCAGGCTTCGGCAGCACACTGAATAATGAAATAGCTAGGAGGTGGCCATGGAATTGATGTAAAAGGAAAAGCCTGGAAGGAGGACCAAGGAGATGGAGTGGACCCTCCATCAATAACAAGTTTGAATTACATCAACAAACAGCTGATGGCAATGCTAAATCGATGGCTGGAGTGAGATCAGGGCACCAAGAAAAGGGGATGGTAAAGGGTCCTGCCCTCTGCAGGAGAGTGTGTGATTGGCCCAAGCATGGGCTAAGGAGGCTGAGGTATATTAGCATAGATCAACTTAGCAAGTACATAGATTTGCCCAGAACCAGTGAAAATTAGATTAAAAGATAGTAATGCCATTTCTGGGACAGCTGCCTTACAGATGTGAGTTCGTCTGTCTCTGTGTGATACCATCAAAATGCAGAAATGTAAAAAGCCAGCATGGATGCACACAGGTAATCCTAGCATCCAGGAGGCAGAAGCGGAGAGATGGCCATGAGTTCAAGGCCAATATTGGTGTCAGAGTGAGTTCCAGGCCACCTTGTACTATAGAGTATGGTTTTGAGCAAAGAAAGACAAAAAGAAGAAGGAGGGGGAGAAAGAGGAGGAAAGGAGGAGAAGAGGAGAAAATAAGTGGGTGGGTGAGGAATGGAACGGTTGCCGTAGTTTCTTTGTTGCCCAGTTCCCTCACACACATACAAAGCCAAGAGTCATGGTGTCTGTGCTCTCGGGCTGCCTTCTAAGAGCGTAGTTCCTCTAAGCATGTCTGTTTTGAACTCTTCTGTTTTACCCACAGAGTGACAACTGAGGTCAACCGTCTCACACCCTCTTCCATAAACTTGCAAAGAAACTTTTCTTGAGTCTTTGGGGGTGCCTGGCAGCTGTTAGCCCTGGCTATGATCCAAGCAGAAAATATGAGCTCATGTTTAAAAAAAAAAAATTAAAAAAAAAAAAAAGAATTCCACACTTTCCAGTTGCAATTTTCTCAAACCTTAAAATACCACTACTCTAAAAACAAGCAAAAGCTGTGATCGAAAAGAGAGAAGACAAATGAGGTCATGCCAGCTTGCCCATCTGTTTTGGGAAGTTTCAGCCTAAAACTGAACACGACATCCCCAGACTTAGCAGCGGCTTCACCTAGTGAATGGGGGCTAATTTCTAAGTACCTACTCAACAGAGTAAAGGACCTGAGGGAGAGGTGTTCAGTATAGATGAGCCAAGGTCCTTAGGCGGGACAGTCTTGCTTAGAGTAGAACAAATAGCTACAAGGCCCAGCTAATATTGCTTTTGTCAAGCAACCACAACAGACCTTTAAATGATCTGCCATGTATAACCATGTTGGCAGAAAAAAAAAATCTCAGAATTTTGAAGTCAATGATGACGTCATTTGGTTTTAGCCCCTCCCCCTTCCCTCTTGCCGCACTACCTCCCCTCCCCCCTCCCCCCCCCCCTCCTGTGTCTCACATCCTTCCACCGATGAAACTACTTAAGGCCCTAAGCACTGAATAGCTTGCCCAAAGTATGTGAGTCCAGGGTCTGGGCTTTAAATAATAGATGAGGATTGAGAAAGTTGGAACTGACACAGACAGACAGACACACACACACACACACACACACACACAAAGATACTCAGACCACAGCCATCGAATGGTTTTGATATAGATCATACCAGCCTGGGTGAGGACAACGACCCTGGGTCTGACCTCACTAGACCTTGAGACGTATCGACAGGACAGTGGGTGACAGTAATCTATATACCTGTGTCCCAGCAAGGAGGCAGAGAGGTTGGGAAGTCATCTGTCGGCTTTTTCTGCATTTTTAATTTGAGTCATATAGCTCTCCCGCCCCCCCCCCCACTCTTCCAAAGTGATTAAAAATGTTGTCGATTTCTCAACACAGGATTCAAGCACTGACAACCAAAATCAATAATAAATGTTAACAGTGTATGTCCTCCCAGGGGGCTGGTGGTAAAATTGGAAATGACTCCTACTTTGACATTCCTTTTTATTATTTTGTCTCTCTGGCCTAGTTTTTCTGTCCTTCAGCTACTATATATTAAGCGTGTGGCATGTTAGAAGCAATGTGTTGGGTTCTGGGGACACGACGTGATGAAGAGACAAGGCTGCCCTGTAGGTCCTGTTGACAGGAGTAAAGGACATTGGAAAAGTAGTCACAAGAATGAGGATGCAACCGCAAATTGATTAAAATTTTTGACCATCCCCAAGAAATAGTCATGTTTTGGTGAAACATTATAATGGGAATGCCTGAATTCCATTTTTTAAAAATGCTTCTCTGAGAAGTGACCTTTAAGCTTGGAAACGCTAAGGAGAACAAAGAGAAATAAATAATTAGATTTTAAAAGAGCAAGCATTTCTACTAACTGCCCTTAGCATCCACATAGGGACTCCCCTGAACCTGACAGCTCACTGACAGGGAACAGTCAATGGGAAAAACAATGAAACAAGTCACCTCAGGGAAACTGAGTTCACAGTTTGAGTCTTTTTTTTTAAGCAACCCAAATGTCCCAAAGAGATGCCCAAGGAAGAAGTCAAAGGGCCACTTCACAGTTACCAAGGTAATAAGGCTACCTTAATCGTGTATTCGATGGCTGCATCCTGGTCACCCCCTAGCAAGTGCTGGGCTACGCAATGCAGAACCAAACAACAATGTACCCTGTGCCTTGCTCACGGCCTTGCAAACAAAGAAAGACAAATACCTGACTCAGTATGGCAGGTGCCACTAAAGGCAGCATGTCCTGCGCTCTGGTAACCTGCAGCAGGGGGACAGATATGGATGTTTTATGGCAGTGACAGGGCATTAAAAGAAATCCAGGAGCTGCATATTAACAGGCCTGGAAGTGATACTTGATCAGTGGTATATGCTAAAAAAAATAGGGGGTGCCAGGGTATTTGGCATAATAATGTTTGGAAAAACTGATGTACCCTGTCGGACAGTGCCCTCCAGCCACAGCACTATCCCCTTATTAGATGGGCTACAAGAGACTCACTACATGGCGGGAATACTTTTTACCAGTGGAATAACTAAATGCTCGTGCGCGCGTGCTTCTCAGTTTCAAAATAGAAGTTTAAGCTTAGCTGGACATGGTAGAATAGCCTGTAATTCTAGCACCTGGAGGTAGAAGCAGAGGATCAGGAGTTCAAGGCCAATCTCAGCTACACAGTGACTTTGAGGCCACTCTGAGCTACATGAGATCAGAAAGAAGGAAGGAAGGAAGGAATGAAGGAAGGAAGGAAGGAAGGGAGGGAGGGAGGGAGGGAGGGAGGAAAGAAGGAAAGAGGAAAAGGAGGGAGAGAAGAAAGAGAGAAGGGAGGGAGAAAGGGAAGAAGGGAGCGAGAGAAAGAGGGAGGGAGGGAGGGAGGGAGGGAGGGAGAAATCTTGAAATGTCAAGGAGGGGGAAATAGTTGAGAATAAAGGTTAGGTTGTTTTGTGTGATGAAAAGCAATTGAGAGTCCACAGCTAGATGCCTAAGGTATGTCAAGAATGAACAAGAAAATACAAGTCAAGTTTCCACTTCAATAGGTGAAATGTCTATAGTCCAGAGACAAGAGAAGACCTCAGAGGAGCTGAAAGCATGTTCTGAACTGGCTTTTCTGAGGTGAGCACCAGAAAGCAGGGCTGAATGAATAAAAAAGCAACAGAACCCCTTGCATGTGTGAGGAGGTACAAACCAAAAACACGTGCCTGTTCTAAGCAGGCCATGTAATCAGGGTAAAGACCATAAAGGGTGCTACATCAGATGAACAGAAGGAATTAGATAACTCAGCAAAGCCAGGTCAATGAACAATAAATACCTGACCAGGATCTCCAACCAATGGGCACCATGACACCTTTAAGATCCCTTCTCCACCCAGCTGCACAGGCAACTCTGGGAACAGAAGGGGATTCCCCGCTGCTACTGAACTTACCTTTATTGGCCAGTAATGAGATTTGTTTCACAAGGTCAAATGTAGGCAGAAAAGTGAGATTGTGTTGAGCCATAGAACCAGAGAGAACACATACATTGTGCACTCATATGACTGATGCACGTTATGTCTATACAAATAGGTACTATACCTCTGTTTGTCGTATGTGTACTATGAAAGTCAGAGAAACCACCATAAGAAGAATACTCAGAGAAGCTGAGAGGTTGAGAAAGGTTTGTGGACAGATGCCATTTCATATTCCGCTAGATGGAATCAGACCGAAAGAAGGCCGACTGAGATAAGCACCCATCCAGAAATACTTAAGACGACACAGAAAATGAACTTATTTTTGCCATGGAAATCTTGGACAGTAGCCTTGAAGGCACACATGGTTAGACCTCTGGTGTTGCGGAAAGCAAAAGCTCTGAATGGGTGAGAAGCTGAGCAGGTCCTGAGCAGACGCTGAATGGAAGGAAGGATTGCTCAGGACAGAGGAAGGCACAAGCCTGTGAGATTGTATCTTCTTACTTGAGTGGAAACCCATTGAAAACCATGTAAACGTATAGTGGATGGCATTATGGGACCTTGCACTTCTTTTCTTTTTTACATTCACCTTATTTCATGTGTATGGGTGTTTTGCCTTCATGCGTGTACAACTTGAGCATGTCCGGAGCCTGAAGAGGCCAGAAAGGGGGTCTCAGATGAACTGTGAGCCCTAAAAGTGGGGTGCTGGAAGCCAAACCAGGCTCCTCTGCAAGAGCAGCAAGTGTTCTTAACTGCTGAGCCTTGTCTCCAGACCCGGATGTGACTGTTCTTGCTACACAATGAGGACGCGAACTCTAAGAAGGTAGGCGTCACAGAACAAGGATGGACTCGGCAAATGGTGTTTATGCACTTGTCAATATGCATGTGCACACACATGTGAGTGCACATGTGCATGCATGTGGTGGGTGAAACAATAATAATCAAAGAAAGGTAGCTTATCACCTCCAGACTGAGGTGGGAGGGGACATGGGGGAGGATGGAGGGAGGTAAGGGAAAGGAGAAAGTAAATTAATTATATTTGAATTACTATGTAAAACCCAATCAATTAGTTAATTTTAAGAAGAAACTAGATGACTAATGCTGTATTAGAAACATGGCAATGCTTGTGATGGAATGCAAACACTTATCTGTTGTCAAATTCCAATTTCTTTTCCTTTTACCACAATATCTGAAGAACTGCCAACTGTCCTTTCACATTTACTAAAGAATCCTATCCAATCCCTCAGGGACAATCTGTGATAAACATTGTGGATAGCAGGAGGTCCTTAAAATGCCTGCCAGAGTCCAAGCAAAATAATGCAAATATATATTCCGATAGAGAAGACAAGACCCACGGATTCCATTATGCTAATTTGGTAGATATTTAAAATGTGTGTATGTGTATTTGTGTGGAGGGCTGGGATGAAAAGGGCTGACTGCAACGGCTTAGATAAGCCCTAACAAAGTCTAGAAGTGCATAAACTTGAATAATAGGGATTCTAGAGTTTCCTGGTCCCACTCCCTTCCACCCTCTGACATTTTGAGTGTTCAAAGAGAAAAAAAAAACACGCCTACAAAGGGACTGCAGTTACCTTCGTCAGTTTCACCTCAAGCATGTGGCTGCTATGGATCCGACTGTCGAAATGAGCGACCTCTTTGGAAGATGACTTGACCTTGGCAATGATCTTCGCGTATGAGAAAACAATCACAGCCGTCGGGAGCAGGAGGCAGAAGAAGAGGGTACTCAGGATGAACACCTGACCCCTACCTGAAGCCTGGGCCAGCCACCAGTCCAGGGTGCACGAGGTTCCAAAGGGCTCAGGTGCA
This sequence comes from Acomys minous, assembly GCF_964271855.1. Taxonomy (NCBI): domain Eukaryota; kingdom Metazoa; phylum Chordata; class Mammalia; order Rodentia; family Muridae; genus Acomys; species Acomys minous. The sequence goes on along the minus strand of NC_140495.1, from coordinate 65,435,409 downwards.
TAGTCCCCCAGGCCCATCAAGGGCATGGTGGTCCAGAAAGAAGCATAAGCCCAGATGACTGCCAGGCAGATGTAGGCATGCTTTCTCTTCAGCCAGACCCCTGGAGGTGGAAAAGAGAGTGTTACCCGCATGTAACCTGCCCTATACCCAAATACCTCCCCGGACATAGCAAATTCCGTCTCCAAAGACTTATTCCACTGAATTCTGGGAGACGTGGACAGATAATTGAAGCCTGGGGGGAGAGTGAAGTCAAGGCAGTTTGGAAAGTTCCAGAGCTGGAGCCTTTGTCCAGGAGGATGCAATTTGAAGAGAATTCACAAGGAAAGTTTTCTCTAGGCACCTAGGACCATAGGGAGGGAGAAGTGACACAGGGTGGAAAAGCAGGCAGGAAAAGGAGGAAAGGACACTGGTGACAGTGGAGGAGCTCGGGAAAACATCTCAAGAGTATGTTAGTGAGTGGTCCAAGAATTGAAAGGAGAATCTCCCCAGAAGGTGAGAAATCACAAAGGATTGGTTGTGTCTTTTAAAACACCCTTCTTCCTGAAAAGCTTTTGTGTGTCTACATCCCTCTCCTGCCTGGGAATTTGTTGAGTGGGATTGGTGGGTCTTGGTCCTGACCCTGTGATGTGATGCTAAGGTGGGTGATTGGGCTTGGAAATCCATGCAAATTTGTGAGGCTTTGTTATTCACGCAACCGTGGAGAACACACAAGCATGGTCGGAGGGCGGCAGACAATCTGATCACGTTGTCACACATGCTGTGAAAAGTAATTCTGGGGGGAAAAAATGTACTCAAGAAGATGGAGTAGGGGGGGGAAGAGCTTTGTGTTTCAGCACTAGTTTTTAACCAAAGGAGAATTCCAAGAAAAGTAAGTTGTGAAACACCAGCAATTATTTTCCAAAGTTCAACCTGGTCACAAAAGCCAGGCCCGCTAACTCTTTTGCTGCAGTTACCATGAAAATTTTCTCTGCATCTCACTCTCATCTCACTCATCATAATGCAGAAGAACCTGGCAAGCGGCTCCTTGCTGCTTCCGCTACACTGTCACGGGGAAGAAACATCAAAACCCCACTGAGCAAATCTACATGATTTCTTCCACATGCATTGGGGGGAGCTGCTTCTGTTCTGAGCAAGTGAAATTTAAATCACTAAGACCGCAATTCTTCTGCATACAGTCAGTGACTTCACTTTCTAAATGCTCAGCATCCTTAGCACTAAAGGAGAGTCATGGCGACACATTGCTTATGGGTCTGTTGTTGTTTGTGTGCTTTCTTGTTTGTTTGTTTGTTTGTTTGTTTTGAAGTATGGTCTCTAGCCCAAGCTAGCCTCAGACAGCTCCGTAGCTGAGGGTGACCTTGACCTTCTGATCCTCCTGTCTCTGTCTCCTGAGAACCGGAATTACACTGTGTCTAGTTTAAGTGGTGCTGGGGCTAGAACCCAGGGTTTTGTGCACGCTAGGCAAGCACTCTGCCAATGGAGCTACATCCCCAGTCTTTGCTTAAAGGTTTTGATAAAGTTTACCATAAATAAATAGTATGGACATTAACATGAACTTGTGTGTGTATGTGTGTGTGTGTGTGTGTGTGTCTGTGTGTTGTATACGATCACAAAAAGGAAACAGAACAAATTGTTTCTATGAGCAGTCATCTCCATTTACTCAAATACATAGCGTTGAACATCGTGAAGTACAAAGATCCCCTCAAGACCAACCAGAGAAGGGTAGCAATCGGGTAGCCACAAAAGTCCGTCAGCTCTTGGTTGTCCATCATAATAAATCAGAGACTGGCAGAGATCGTCACATATACTCATAAGGACGTGCATAGGCATACGGGTAAGCATTGAGAGTGAGGGTTACTTAGTGAGATGCTTTTATACTTACATTCCAGTATGGTGAAAGGCTGTCAAGTACAGGAGGGAGTAGATTAGTAGTAGATGGGTTCTGTGATGCTCCAGAAGTCAGAACTAGGACCAATGGGTGGAGGTTACTGGGAGGCAGTTTTGTCTCAATATAAGGAATAACATTGTTAACAGTGAGAGCAGACCAATCAGAGAATGGGCTGCCTTGAGCAATAGTAAGCTCCCCATCACTGGTCACTGGAATTATGCAAGAGGCCAAAAGGTCATCTCTCGAGGATGATGACCACTTACAACGTTACATGGTGGGAAGGGTCTGCATGTCCCCGAGTGACCTTTCTAATTGCAGCATGCTAGAGAACACTGTGTGGAGGGACCGGTAATCAATCAGGATAAATAATGAGATATCACCGAGGGTCAAGCTTACAAGAAGCTAGGAGATACAGACGTCTCTCCTACGGCGTCTATGCCCTGCTGTGGCTCTGGGGGATGGGTGTGTACTCTCTTGAGTTGGCATAAAGTTTAAACACAAGATGACACTCTAAGAAAGAGATCAAGGTTTAGTATTCCTCACATACTCCCAGGAAGTTGAATGTTTTTGTCTTCTTGTCTATGAAATTTATGGTTTTATTAAAAAGCAGTTTGCTGTGCTAAAAAAAAGAGACAAGATTACAGTAAGAATTAGAGTCCTGATGTCATCCAAGCTGCATTAATGATATGTCTTTATCTTATTGGAACTTTTGATTCAGGCTGTTTCTACTGGAACTGTTGTGGGAAGAGATACAATTATTTAATGATTGTGGAGTCCTGAAAACACTTACGACTTCCCCCTCCCCCACCACCGCCCCACACACGCCCTCCTTTACACTCTTGAGTGCTATCAACTTTTTAAGCACCAAAGAAAACTTTCTTTGCCATGAACATTTGCAGGCCATCCTCTGCCCTACAGCCTCAGCCACTCTACCTAACAGGTTGGCCATCCGAGCAGCTTTACGCAAATGAGATGTAATGTGAATGAATTAATAAATAGATAAATTAAAAATAAAAATAAAAAAGGGAAAAGAGAGGGAAATAAATGTGAAGTCATTTTAGGATAAAAAAAAAAAGGTGGGGGGGAGGGAGGAGTCCCAACCACTCCCTGGCTAGGTCTGATTCTCACTTTTAAAATCAAGTACCCCAAAATTTTCTTCTTCTGGTTCAAAAAATTCCCAGGATCCCAAGAAGTAAAAGTGCTAAAACTATAATTAGTGACATAATCTAGTCTTGAAAATACAGAGCTCTGAAAACTTCATTATCGCTGCCTCACCAGGTCCCACAGTCAGCTGCTGATCTGCCTACCAATGCCTCCAGAGACCTGCAAAGCAGTATTCAGTGTGTGTGTCCATTCGGGTAGGAACATCTATGTGGCTTTCTAAACCTGGAGAACATGCTGGAATTTCCCATGTCTGCAACCTTAGGGAGCCTGAGTCCTAAAGAAAAATCACAGACAACCGTCCTTATAACTGCAAAAACTAAGTAGATCATCTGTTACGTATCCCAAGCCTGGTCTTGTTCATGGATTCCCTCTGGTTTTGTTTTTCACATGAGGAAATGTGTAGACACTCCTATACTTTACACAAGAAAGTGAGACATTTAAAGGCTGTAGACATTATTACAAAAGTTGTATTAAAGAAAACATGCATCAACACAGGTCAAATCTAAATATATAGTAGAACAAGATAGGCTATGAGTAGAAATATTCTTGGTCACTGAAGTTATTAATAAAACCTTTATTTACTGTGGAAAATATGTACATCTCTGACACTCAAACCATCTAACTTTCCCTATCAGGGAAAAAAGGAACCTTCCAACTTACCATAAGATAGATAGCAGATCTTGAGATAACGGTCCAGGCTGACAGCAGTCATGGTAATAAGGCTTCCACAGCCAAAAAAAAATCCAGCCCATCCATACCAGCGGCAGCCAAACCAGCCAAACACCCAGCGGTGGCAGAAGCAAGAGATGATGGTGAACGGCTTGCCTACAACTAGAGCACCAAGCAGGCGTCAAAGGAAGTCCTTTGCTGTTAAAACCTTTCCTTGTGCTCATGCGACCCATGTGGCCCCTTCCTCCCCACAGACACATTTCACATGTACACACACACACCTCATTACAGAACAGATAGATTAGTAACATGCTGACAGCCCATCAGTGGCACACCACAACTAAAGGAAGACACCACAGTCTTGGTTGTAGACATAAAGTGATCAAGCTGAAAGTGCACTAAATGGTTCCTCCATGCTGGCTACTCCTCACAGCGCTTGAAGGTGCTACACAGACTGCTGGGAGGGGCTTGTCCTCAACAATCCCACTCAGCTGTAGATAATGTGTTCACTAATAATATCATGAGTCTGAGAGTGGAAGAGAGAGAGAGAGAGAGAGGGAGGGAGAGAGAGAGAGAGAGAGAGAGAGAGAGAGAGAGAGAGAGAAGGAGAGAGAGAGAGAGAAGGAGAGAGAGAGAGAGAGAGAGAGAGAGAGAGAGAGAGAGAGAGAGAAACTCAAAAGAAGGTACAGAAAGAATGTAAGAGCAGGAAGGGACAGACCAGACAGTAGCACAGAATGCTGGCATCATGGCATGACATGACTGTCACAGTCCCGAGCACACAGCTTTTGTGATTAGCTGTACTAGGTGTGCTAGGCCTGTCAATGCCTTGTCATAGGAGGGACGGAGCTCCTGAGTGTCCATTTCTCCCTGAAGATTTATAGGCACTTAGTGGCTGCTGAGGAGGGGAAAATATACCTATCCTTCAGTGATGTGCACTGGGAAGCTGCCCATGCTCCTGTAAGCAG